>NW_028318371.1:1600000-1912500 GCF_062004578.1 Staurois parvus | reverse complement strand
AATGAAAAAACTTTATTTATTCATTTACATATTTCACAATTTTATTCCTAATGTTATGTATTGATCTGCGGTTCACATTTACACATGTGGTATTGGCATATGATTGCACAGACCAGGCAGCACCTACATTTCAATCAAAGGGATCCTACCCACCAAGGGGTAAGCAGGGTATAATAAAATAATATATAATGTTGACACATTAACCCCTCACCCTTCAGAGGATTTACCCCCCCCAACAAGGCCATTTTTTACGTTATGGCACTTTAACTGACAATTGCACGGTCATGTAACGCTGCCCCCAAATTAATTTTACTGCCTTTTTTCCTCATAAGTAGAGCTTTCTTTCAGTGGTATTTGATCGCCCTTTGCGTTTTTATTTTTTGCGCTATAAAAAAAAAGGACTGACAATTTTGAGAAAAAAAACAATATTTTTCACTTTTTGCTATTAACCTCCTCGGCGGTATGATTCTTTCCGATTTTTTGTGCTGAAAGCGGTACCATTTTTTTTTGCATGGAAATATGTAGTTTTTTATTGTAGGCTGTAATTTTTAGGAATAACTCACTGAAATCTGTCCGAACAAGAGTCTAGTAAACATCTCGGGTATGATAAAACTTGAAACACGAAATCATAAATTATAATTTAATAAATAATCATAAAAAATAATAATATAATAATAAATTTAACTCAATAATATAATCAAACCAAAAACACTGAAATTTGAAATACAGAGGCAAATTCGCACATCGCTGAGCAAAGTCGCAAAATCGTTTTCAGTGTCTGATGATTCATTTCCCCCACGAATCATTATCACTAGAGATGAGCGAATTTCTCAAAAATTCGATTCGGCTGATTCGGCGAATTCCAGTGTGAAATTAGATTCGATGCGAATTTCTTCGCTACGAAGTTAACTTATTAAAAGGGTTTCTAGGCTTCAGAGAGCCTTTAAATTAGTGCAGAACACTGTACCTTTAATTTAAATGCCCTTGGAGATGAGGAAGGAGAAGGAGAAGGAGAAGGAGAAGGATGAGAAGAAGGAGAAGGATGAGAAGAAGGAGAAGGAGAAGGATGAGAAGAAGGAGAAGGAGAAGGAGAAGGATGAGAAGAAGGAGAAGGATGAGAAGAAGGAGAAGGAGAAGGATGAGAAGAAGGAGAAGGATAAGGATGAGAAGAAGGAGAAGGAGAAGGATGAGAAGAAGGAGAAGGAGAAGGAGGAGAAGAAGGAGAAGGATGAGAAGAAGGAGAAGGAGAAGGATGAGAAGAAGGAGAAGGATGAGAAGAAGGAGAAGGAGAAGGATGAGAAGAAGGAGAAGGATGAGAAGAAGGAGAAGGAGAAGGATGAGAAGAAGGAGAAGGAGAAGGATGAGAAGATGGAGAAGGAGAAGGATGAGAAGAAGGAGAAGGATGAGAAGAAGGAGAAGGATAAGAAGAAGGAGAAGGATGAGGAGAAGGAGAAGGATGAGAAGAAGGAGAAGGATGAGAAGAAGGAGAAGGATGAGAAGAAGGAGAAGGATGAGAAGAAGGAGAAGGATGAGAAGAAGGAGAAGGAGAAGGATGAGAAGAAGGAGAAGGATGAGAAGAAGGAGAAGGATGAGAAGAAGGAGAAGGATGAGAAGAAGGAGAAGGAGAAGGAGAAGCAGAAGGAGAAGGATGAGAAGAAGGAAAAGGAGAAGGATGAGAAGATGGAGAAGGAGAAGGATGAGGAGAAGGAGAAGGATGAGAAGAAGGAGAAGGAGAAGGATGAGAAGAAGGAGAAGGATGAGAAGAAGGATGAGAAGAAGGAGAAGGAGAAGGATGAGAAGAAGGAGAAGGAGAAGGATGAGAAGAAGGAGAAGGATGAGAAGAAGGAGAAGGATGAGAAGAAGGATGAGAAGAAGGATGAGAAGAAGGAGAAAGATGAGAAGAAGGACAGTTCTGTGACAGTTTCTGTCTATTTCTGACAGTTCTGGGACATTCACTCCATACAGCGGTTTCAACCGCTGTATGGAGGGAATGTCATAGAACTGTCAGAAATAGACTATTAATGACAGTTCTGGGACATTCCTTCCATACAGCGGTTGAAACATTGTATCTATTTGTTTCCATAAATGGATCCATTTATGGAAACAAATAGATACAATGTTTCAACCGCTGTATGGAAGGACAGTCCCAGAACTGTCATTAATAGTCTATTTCTGACAGTTCTATGACATTCCCTCCATACAGCGGTTGAAACCGCTGTATGGAGTGATTGTCCCAGAACTGTCATAAATAGTCTATTTCTACTTCTTCTTCTTCTTCTTCATCCTCATCCTCATCCTCAGAAGAAGAGGATGAGGATGAGGATGAAGAAGAAGAAGAAGAAGAAGAAGTAGGATGAAAAGAAGAATAATTCCAAGCCGGCAAAAAGTGTATGTGCAGAGTTCCTCTATTTCTGACAGTTCTCTGACAGCTTCTTCACATGTACAGCGGTTGAAACATCTGTATCCTAAATGGAAACTAATAGATACAATGTTTCAACCGCTAAACATGTGTTCCTTCTGTCAGAGAACTGTCAGAAATAGCGGAGCTCACTGCAGGGACACTTTTGCCGGCTGATCGGGAAATGTTCGATTCGCGCACCCGAAGTAGGCAAAATTTCGGTTTCGACGCAAATCGAATATTTCCTGAAATTCGACTCGAATTCCGGTTCGCCTGGTTCGATTCGCTCATCTCTAATTATCACTCAATTCTGCAAGTGGTTCTGATTTACTATCGCTGTTCTCTAGCCGGTCTAAAACCGCTTTTGACCTAAAGGGACGCTTTTTGGACGCCATGGACTTTTTTAAGTTTCTAGGCAGAAAGAACAGTCAAAATGCAGGCAAAATGCAAAATGCAGGACAAAGCAGTAGGGACAAAATATATGTGAAATGCACTGAAACAGCAATGACAGCAAAAATGACATTTTTAAAAAATTTCAAATTTCCCGCCCGTACGTCCCGACGTCACAGGGACCGGAACACGGAAGCCGGAATCGGCCGGAGGAGATAGCCGGGGACGCTGCAGGGGACACATCGCGGGAGCAAAGGACAAGGTAAGTGCTGCAGGGACCCCCTGAGCAACGCCACATGGTAAGCCCGAGTGTAGCTCGGGGTTACCGCTCTTGGTACTCAAATTTTACCCCGAGCTACACTCGGGAATACCGCTAAGGAGGTTAAACATGTCCAGTAAAAACAAATTAAAAATCAAATTTCATCATAAATTTAGGTCAAAATGTATTCTGCTCCATGTCTTTGCTAAAAAAAAAAAATCTCAATACGTGTAAATTAATTGGTTTACATGAAACTGGGGGGAACTGACTTGGTGTCACTGACATCCCCAGTGACACCAATACAGTGATCAGTTCTAATACAAAGCACTGACACTGTACTAATGGCATTGGGCAAGAAGAGGTTAACATGCGGGGCGATCAAAGGGTTAACTGTGTGCTGTGTCTGTTTTACTAGGGGCTGTGTGTTGGTGCAGAGCTATACAAAGCAGTGTGCAGGAGCTGACATGGGAGAGAACTGATTTGTTTACAAACAGTTCTCCCCCCTCCCCCCCATCAGAGATGCACAGCAATCACCAGGCGCCGGCGAGTAATCACCGTCCGGGACCCAGTGATTGACATCCGAGGCCACAAATGGTGGTGCGGGTAGGGCATGTGCACCTCCTACCCGGAAATGCGAAGTCACGTGTATATATATATATATATATATATATATATATATATATGATTTTGCGAACCCGTGCCGCCCTGTAGCAGTACTTCTGCTGGGAAGAGAACTTGTTTATTATATTTATGTAAAATATTCCAGCATGGACTTTGTACACACGCTTTACTGATATCAAAATAATATTGTTATGTCTTTTAATGAATAACCAATAAAAATGTGTAGTTATAAATTAAAGGGATCCCATCCTCCTACTTTTGTGAATTGATCGATTTCTTTTTATACATCGTATTGATTTTAAATTGTAAATTACATCTGCAGACAAGGCATAAAACTGGGTTATATATATCGCAGCGTGAATGCTATTGGCATGTTTCTGTTTGTTGTATTTTGTGGTTAAGGCTGAGTTCACACACAAACGCACAGGAATCGCTGCATTTCCCCACCACATAGCAATCCCACTGTGTTCATGCCATCTGCTGCAGGTGTCAATTAAAAGTTAACAACGACCCAAAAGCAGGTTGCAGAACATATTACATTTGCTTGAATCAGATCGCATGGGTATGAACATCCTTCCGATCCGAATCTAGCGTGGTAAAAAAAGGTGCCTGCACTTCTCCGTGTTGATGTGGTGTGATATGAGCCATATAAAATGATGGGATCAAATTGCCCCGCACAGAATGGCATGTGATTTGCACAGGAATGTGGTGCGATTCCTGGGTGAATATCATACGATGTGGTGAATCACATCAGTGTGAACCCGGCCTCAGAGAAAATCATTTCCAAAGTTAAAAGAAACCCGTCCTGAGCGATATATGGACGGTGTTACTGGTGACCTTCTTTTAGAACATTTGGTGAGAACTTTCAATCAAAAATACTTGTTCTAAAAAAGTGTTGGAGTCAGAAAGCTGCATGACAACCAGGCGACTAATATTTGAATGTTAGAGGTCCTCAATGGCAGCTTTCTGCATCTCTTTAAGACCTGGTTCACACTAATGCGGTGAGTGAAACCCAGCGAATCCTGAACGCACCGCATTGCAATCGCACGTCGTCCATGTGATCTGGAGTCAATGTTAAATCAGTGTTACCCTAAAACAGATTGGAAAAGGCAATGAGATTACCAGAAAATACCAATCGGTGTGAACACCCATGTGATGTGAATCAGGTGCAGGAATAAACGGGTCCTGCACCTTTTTGGTGAGGATACGATGCAATTTGAGCCATAAAAAAAATGTATGGCTCAAACTGCACCGCACAGATATTGCATGTGACATGCAGACGAATGCGGTGCGATTCCTGTGCGAATCACATGCGGTGTCCTGCACCACACAAGTGTGAACCTAGACTAGGGCCCCATTGATACCTGTAGCTAAAAGTACCAAAATGATGGAGGAGAGAACTTCAATGCATCTGTGCGGAATTGGTTCAAATCTCCATTCCAAGTCGCCTGAAACCAAACACCTAAAGCTCAGAAAAGTCTTGAAACTACTGTGGAGGCTCGATTTGGGTAGACTGGTGCATTTTGAAGCATTTTTCAAGTGTTAATGAGTGTTTTTGAACGTTTTGTCAAGCTTTAAGGCAATTTCTTCTGCTCAAATGCAATAAATAAAACTAAATAATACATAAATAATAAAATAATAACTAGAAAAGCTACAATTTCTGGGGAAATTGTGTGAAATGTTCTTGCCTCCACCAGTAGTCTACAACTGGAGTGGGCGGAGTAACTGGGTGGAGTGGCTTGAGTCACTCTGCTGCCTGCTCACACACCTGGGTTCCTATGGCAATTCACTCTACAGCAAGGACAGACAAGAGCGGTTAAAAACAAACTTCTCCAACTTGCTGACTTCACTGGCGGTTGCCATCTTCAAATGGTTGTAGTTTAAAAATTATAAAATCCTACACTGAAGAGCTTTATATTGTGAGAATCACAAGACCCAGACCTACATTTTGATGCATAGTATGTCTCTGAAATATTAAAACTGAAGGCACAGTCGCAGTTTAGAAATTGCCCTTCAAATTTGAGGTGGCTAGAGTGGAGTTTCAAGGAATGTCAATGGGCGACGTGAGTTGCAAACAAATGGTCATATTGTGAAAACTTAAGGACTATGGCTTAGCTGTGGATATTTTTAGTGGCAGCAGGGATAGCTGAACGTTTTGATATAAGATTTGTGTAGGTGGGTTTGAAAATGAGGGAGTGATGGCAGTTTAGAAATCATGTCCTGATTTTTCAGCTCACACTCTAGCTTTTGTCAGCTCCCACTCTAGTTTTGAACATTCTGCCATTCATTCCTAGGGGAAAAGTTCACCACAAAAACGGCGATATTTCGTGAACCATTCGGCAAAACGTTCCACAAAGTAATAGCACACCAATCGGGAACAATCCGCACGTTTCGGTATATTACTGTCTATGTAGTGTAAAAACTGTGGGAGGAGTTAGGGGGGTAAATTTGGCTATAATAATAAGAATATATATGTGAGATAACAGGAAGTGGTCTTGCAAGAATACTTAATAATAAAAATAATAAATGCAAAGAATTAAAAGTGAATTTAAAAAAGAAAGAAAAACGAGCCCCCTGATTCCTCTTCTACCAAATTGTATTGCAACTGGTCCTGACGAAGTCACAAGGTCACGTGACACAACACGTTGACGGCATAGCATAGTGACGTACTTCTGGCGTGACGCCATCTTGGAACACCTTTTTCTTATGATCTTGATATCAGCTATACTATGTGAGTTTGCATTTTGGCTTACTTTTATCAGTTAATAAAGCGGTTTTACATTATGGAGAATGTGTTTTTCTCTTGTTCTATGGGGAATGGAGCTATGATCTATCTGAGAACATCCATTTGATCTGCATACCAACAGGTCCAGAGGGAGATCTCTCAATGGTGGATATTGATTCCAGGGAAGTCGCTTAAGCTATCAGGCCTTAAGGAGTGCTGTCTACTGAGGGGATCCAGAGGTGATCCATATATGCTTTGTGGCCCTGCAGGGTCGCAGGGTGGAGGTGAGAGGCCATTGCAGCCATTTTGGGATCACATTCTGGGTGTGTTGTTTCACCTACAGTCCTCATCTTGCATGATCTGAAGGAATACAACACCGATTATTGGACTGTTTTATATTATGCGATGGATATCATTTGGTTTCACAATGAATTTATTGGTTTGATCCCACATAGGGATTCACGTATTATTGGTTAGTGTCCCATATTGGGTACCAGGGGTCACATTTCAAAGGTATCCCCATGTGGATTGGGGGTGACCTTGCTTGATATACCACTCACTTTAAAAGGTTCATTGATAGGACCTGGTACGTGTGTGTTTTTTATCACTTTGAGGTCACTGATTTATTACATTGTGTGAGCACTACATCACTTATATTGCATTTATTGTAACTGTAATGTCTGCCTTCATTTTGTAAAGCGCTGCACAAACTGTTGCTATAAAAATCCTGTTTATTATTATTAATAATAATAATAATGATAATAAATAAAACACCAGGAAGAAGTAGAAAACACTAAAAAACATAGCAACAACTGATGAAACAAATGACTTTTTTCCCTATTGCCTAATAATAAAATGCCAAAGCTCAAAAACACTTTATAACGCTGTACAAAAATGCTCAAAATCACACATAAAAATGCACAACAAAACACATAAAAACACGACACTCAGGTGTGAAAGCAGCCTAAAGAGTGCTTACAGTTCTGAAGGATATTATATGGTGTGGTACATACTGCTTTGTTCTTTTTTCTATTTTAGAAGTGAAAATGTCGGGTAAATGAATTTGTTCAAATTAAAGCCGAACTATAATATTTTTGTTCCAAATTTTCCCCATCCTGTGTTAAAAGAAAAAAAAGTGTACAATATTTACCCTCAACCACATGCCGCCCCCATGCAGTACCTTTTCTTTGTCACAGGATACTCTCAGTCTTCTGGACTGAATGATGTCCAGGCTAAAGCCGGCCATAGTCTGTTCGAATCTTGACCGGTTCAGCAGGTTCAAACCATGTATGGGCAGGGTGAGTTTATCGATGTGTAGATCGATCAATTTGGGTACAACCAGCCTGCCGGATTTTACATGTGATTTTTGCTAGCGGCTGTTGCTATAATATTGCTAGCAATAATCACTGTCTTCTTCTGGTCGGGGATGGCTCCCCCCAACCGGGAGAACACAACAGCTCCTGCGGGAGGGATTCCCCTGTCAACATTGTCTGTGTTGATAGAGGAATCAAATTTCTCTCTCTGTGGTTGCAGGAAAGAAATTTGCACCATCTATGGCCTGCCTAAGGAAAGCGGGGGTCAAATACCCACCCCCCCCTTAGGAAACGTCAACACAGTTCGCTCATTTCACGATGTACTAGTGCAAGTCATTACTCATACCATTTACATTAGTAAGGACCACCAAGACTGGAGAAGAGAGGAGGAGGACTGAAGACACGACAGGCCTGAAGAAAAGGCAAATTAAAAAAATATATAATAAAGATGCTAGGGGGTTGGTGGGGGAGGGGGGCTAAGCCTGGAAAAGCATGAAGCCCGAAGTTGGGCTTTAACAATGCTGCCAATGGGGTTGTATAATGTGATGCCGGTAATAACTTTAATAACCCTCCAAACTATTTTGTCCCCCTCTTTTGGAGCCCCTCAAATTATACAAAGGGTTTTAACTCCTTACAAACTCCGACCTAAATTACATTTTAAAACCCCAACATTGCACAAAACAAAAAATTCACAGAAAAAGCGGGAATAGTGAAATAAAGACACTATAGATAAACCCTTCTGTGCCATGGCCAAAACCAACAACACCCAAAATGTCTATCTAGCTACATAAAATATTTACCACTTAGCTGCTATATTAAAAACACATTAAATAAGTGCAACTATAGGAAGACCACGGACAGCCAAAAGCCCCCAACTTATACAGCGCTAGTGATCAATGAAAAAATACAACGTATACATGTATTCATATATTATATAATAAAATAAACAACACACTCAAATGTGAGACATAATCACCCAATATTTGTGATATGAAAATATATTATGGAAAAAAAAAATGAAAAATACTATTTGTGAATCCATATATAATGTTCAAAAGTTCTGTAAAGTCTAATGAAATATAGCAAATCATCAAAAAATGTCCAACCTCACAAACACCACCATGTGAATCCCCCTAGATGCGGTGCAAGTGGGATTCTAATCTCTGTTGAGGTTATACAAGCTGTGTATTCCTCCTCTGTAATAAGATTGGCGTGTACTTTGGGTAAGAGCATTTCCTAATTCATAATTCCTCACTCCAGAGAACACGTCTCCTCTGCTCTAGAGTCCAGTGGCGGCGTGCTTTACACCACGGCATCTGACGCTTTGCATTGCACTTGGTGATGGAAGGCTTGGATGCAGCTGCTCGGCCATGGAAACCCATTCCACGAAGCTCTCTACGCACTGTTGTTGGGCTCATCTGAAGACCACACCAAGTTTGGAGGTCTTTAGCTATTGACTCTGCAGACAGTTGGCGACTTCTGTGCACTGTGCACTTCAGCATGCGCTGACCCCGCTCTGTCATGTGACGTGGCCTACCACTTGGTGGCTGAGTGGCTGTTGTTCCCAGTTGCTTCCACTTTGTTATAATCCCACTAACAGTTGAGCGTGGAATATTTAGTAGCCAGGAAATGTCACGGATGGACTTATTGCACAGGTGGCCACCTATCACGGGACCACGCTTGGAGTCACTGAGCTCCTGAGAGCAACCCATTCTTTCACCAATGTTTGTAGAAGCAGTCTGCATGCCTAGGGGCTTGATTGTATACACCTGTGTCCATGGAGGGGATTGGAACACCTGAATCACATGATTTGGAGGGCGGGCCCAATACTTTTGGAGATATAGTGTACCTTCCTAGGGAGCAGGCCAGATATCCATTTCTCCAGCTGCAGAATAATGAATGGAAAAGATGGCACACAGAAATAGTTTTGAATACAAGAAAGCATATATTATATTTTTTATGTTACTTTGACATATTAATGACGGGTTCAAGACAAGTAACAGTAAATATGCCAAGCTCTGATGTACAGTCAGGTCCATAAATATTGGGACATCGACACAATTCTAACATTTTTGGCTCTATACACCACCACAATGGATTTGAAATGAAACGAACAAGATGTGCTTTAACTGCAGACTGTCAGCTTTAATTTGAGGGTATTTACATCCAAATCAGGTGAATGGTGTAGGAATTACAACAGTTTGAATATGTGCCTCCCACTTGTTAAGGGACCAAAAGTAATGGGACAATTGGCTTGTCAGCTGTTCCATGGCCAGGTGTGTGTTATTCCCTCATTATCCCAATTACAATGAGCAGATAAAAGGTCCAGAGTTCATTTCAAGTGTGCTATTTGCATTTGGAATCTGTTGCTGTTAACTCTCAAGATGAGATCCAAAGAGCTGTCACTATCAGTGAAGCAAGCCATCATTAAGCTGAAAAAATAAAACAAACCCATCAGAGAGATAGCAAAAACATTAGACGTGGCCATAACAACTGTTTGGAACATTCTTAAAAAGAAGGAACGCACCGGTGAGCTCAGCAACACCAAAAGACCCGGAAGACCACGGAAAACAACTGTGGTGGATGAACGAAGAATTCTTTCCCTGGGGAAGAAAACACCCTTCACAACAGTTGGCCAGATCAAGAACACTCTCCAGGAGGTAGGTGTATGTGTGTCAAAGTCACCAATCAAGAGAAGACTTCACCAGAGTGAATACAGAGGGTTCACCACAAGATGGAAACCATTGGGGAGCCTCAAAAACAGGAAGGCCAGATTAGAGTTTGCCAAACAACATGTAAAAAAGCCTTCACAGTTCTGGAACAACATCCTATGGACAGATGAGACAAAGATCAACTTGTACCAGAGTGATGGGAAGAGAAGAGTATGGAGAAGGAACTGCTCATGATCCTAAGCATACCACCTCATCAGTGAAGCATGGTGGTGGTAGTGTCATGGCGTGGGCATGTATGGCTGCCAATGGAACTGCTTCTCTTGTATTTATTGATGATGTGACTGCTGACAAAAGCAGCCGGATGAATTCTGAAGTGTTTCGGGAATATTATCTGCTCATATTCAGCCAAATGCTTCACAACTCATTGGACGCTTCACAGTGCAGATGGACAATGACTTAAAGCACACTGCAAAAGCAACCAAAGAGTTTTTTAAGGGAAAGAAGTGGAATGTTCTGCAATGGCCAAGTCAATCACCTGACCTGAATCCGATTGAGCATTTCACTTGCTGAAGACAAAACCGAAGGGAAAATGCCCCAAGAACAAGCAGGAACTGAAGACAGTTGCAGTAGAGGCCTGGCAGAGCATCACCAGGGATGAAACCCAGTGTCTGGTGATGTCTATGCGTTCCAGACTTCAGGCAGTAATTGACTGCAAAGGATTTGCAACCAAGTATTAAAAAGTGAAAGTTTGATTTATGATTATTATTCTGTCCCATTACTTTTGGTTCCTTAACAAGTGGGAGGCACATATGCAAACTGTTGTAATTCCTACACCGTTCACCTGATTTGGATGTAAATACCCTAAAATTAAAGCTGACAGTCTGCAGTTAAAAGCACATCTTGTTCATTTCCTTTCAAATCCATTGTGGTGGTGTATAGAGCCAAAAATGTTAGAATTGTGTCGATGTCCCAATATTTATGGACCTGACTGTATTTGGTGGCATAAAAATGATCATGGCAGTGTGATGTTTCCATCCACACGGTTCCTAGCAATACCAATATTATATTCTTTCATGGGGGGAATTTGCACCGTGTTAGTGTACAGTGGAGACACAACTTGTGGACACTTTTAGAAATTTTTATGTTTTGCAGCTTTGCAGGCATATAGGAAATGTTTATATGTCAGTCTAGAGACAATTTAATGCTGAATTCAATAGAAAAACAGAATTCAGATATATGCAGTACAAAAAATGTTATGCTTGCTTTAACCCCTCACCCTCCTGAGGATTTCCCCCCCTTCCTGACCAGGTCATTTTTTGCATTACAGCACTGCATTACTTTAACTGACAATTGCGCGGTCATGCAACGCTGTGCCCAAATGAAATTTATGTCCTTTTTCCCATGAATTGAGATTTCTTTCATTGGCATTTGATTGCCTGCGCATTTTTTGTGCTATTAAAAAAAAAAAAAAAAAAATCACAATTTTGAGAAACAAAAACAATATTTTTGACTTTTTGCTATTAAACATATCCAGTAAAAACATTTAAAAATCCAATTTTGTCATAAATTTAGGCCATATATTCTGCTCCATGTCTTTGCTAACAAAAAATCCCAATATGTGTAAATTTATTGGTTTACGTGAAAGTTATAGCATCTACAAATGGCGGTATATATTCTGGAAATTGTTTTAATTTTTTTTTACAATGGCGGCAATCAGCGAATTATAGCGGGACTGCAGCGGGTATTCTGACACTGGGGGGAACTGACTTTGTGTCACTGACATCAATACAGTGATCAGTGCTAATAGAAAGCACTGACACTGTACTAATAGCATTGGGCAGGAAGGGGTTAACATGTGGGGTGATCAAAGGGTTAACTGTGCTGTATGCTGTTTTGCCTACTGGGCTGTGTTTGTGCTTCACTGTAAGCACACTGCTTTGTATGGCTGTGCTGTGCTTTGCACAGCCATTCAAATCATACGCACAAGCTCACAGGGAGGAGAACTGTTTTATTTACAAACAGTTCTCCTCCCCGTCGGAGATGCTCGCCAATCACTGGGCGCCGGCGAGTAATCACCGACCAGAACCTGGTGATTGACAGCCATGGCCACGAATGGACACGCACCCCCTACACAGAGATGCAAAATCAAGTATATACAAGTGATTTTGCGCACCCATGCTTCCCTGTAGCAGTATATCTGCTATAGGGCGGACGGGAAGCCGTTAATCTAACAAAACCCACAAGTGTGAAGACCGGCCTTTTCTGACACTTCTTGTTTACATGTATAAAAAATAGGCTTTTTGTGCTGGAAAATGACTTAGAACCCCCCCCCAAATAATATTTTTTTTTATTTGAGGCCCCAGAGATTTTTTTTTTCATTTTGGACAGAGTGGAGAGGGACTAGAACCCCTGTCCGTTTTTTATCTCTGTCTGTGCCACCGTTAGGGAGATTCACCCTCTCTATTTGACCTGTTTGTTGTTAAAACTGAAATGGAAAGAAAATCCCAAATTCTGGGTTGTCGCCAGAACAGGAATAAAGGGGAAATCTTTCAATGGGGACACCAGCTCTGGTGATATCCAGGGATTCCCTCACTTTGGGGAATGTCCTCTTACTTCATGTTTTGGCTATGGGACAGGAAGTAAAAGGAAATCTGCAAAATGGGACACAGATGAAAAAAAAGAAACTGACAGGGGTTATAGCCCTCCCTTATTCTGCCCCCTAGTTCAACTTTAAAGTGGTTCTAAAGCCTAAACATTTCTTTTATCTTAACCGGTTCCCTACCATGCTATAGATGAAGGACGGCTACAGAGCGGTTGTCTAGTTCTGGGAGGATGTCCATGGATAAAGAAAAATGGATAAACAGTAAAAGAAATAAACTGCAAATGGATAAACAGTAGAAGACATGTATTGCAGAAGCAATAATTGGTATAAATCAACACTTCCTGAACCCTTTACCCTATACCATCCTAACAGAAGTTATACCAATGCAACAGTTCTGCAGTCAATAGTGTATGTACTACTCTATTTCTTCTGCTGGCCAGCACATTGGGGCCCAACTCTTATGTTAGTGCACTCAGGTTACTGTCTCTTTAAAAACTGATGCAGGCTCTGACACTGGACAAACAGTACAAAGAAATAAACTGCAAATGGATAACAGTAGAAGAAATGTATTGCAGAAGCAAAACTTGGTATAAAGCAACTCCTCCTGAACCTTATACCCTATACTATCCTAACGGAGGGTATACCAATGCAACAGTTCTGCAGTCAATATTGCAGGTACTACTCTATTTCTTCTGCTGGTCAGCACATTGGGGCGCTGTGATACTGGTGCTGTGATACTCGCGGGCAACACTGTTCCTCTTTTATCAAAGTTTAATGTGGATTTGGTCAGGGGCCTCTCACCAACTTCTGTGTCAGCAGGTGGTCTCCCTCTGTATACTGCATGAAACACAGCCAGTCTGTATTCACAGCATCCTTCAAAACTGTTTGCTGTGTTGGCTAGAGTCTGGATTCAATTTGTTAGTGAATCTAAATCTGCTAGTCCTTATAATACTCTCCTCCTCCAAGACTTACAATGCTGTTGTCCAAAGGTGCCCCCTGTGCTCCTGCCAAAGGTGCCTCTGTCTGATATCCACTGGGCCCTCTTCAGTGAGGATGACACAGATTCATGATATCACAAGTCTACTGGACACTCTTCCCACCAGCCTCCATCAGGTATCCTCCAGAGAATTCTCCTGACTCTAAGAAACTTTGGAAATAGGCCCCCCATTTTAGAATACAGCAAGGACCTTGAAGACCTCCAAGTAACATCTCCAGCAGACTGCCCAGAGTGGCAGAGCCCCTCTGGTGGCTCACCCGAGGCTCCAACAGAACACACTCTGCTCAAGGCTTCATACTATTTATGGGCTCCCAGCCCCCTACTGGACACACCTCTCCAGGAATTGCTGGGTCCCTATAAATATTCAGGCTGCTACCCTACTCTTCCTCCCACTGCAATTCTAGTATGCAGGGGAAAGCAATCAGACCAGCAGCCTGTGAAACACCAAGCAGACCAGAACAATCAACCCCTGCTCCATCGATTACAGAGGAGCTAATTTTCCTGGAAGCCTAAACTAACTGGGAGGGTGCTGCACCTACAAGTCCAGATGAATGGGACTTACTGCTACTAGTCAACACATAACAGTTAGCAAGTGTAATCAAATCAAGTGTGATGTTTTTGCTATTCAAACAGCCTAGAGGATTACATTTGTTTAGTGGCCATGATCTTAATCCTGTCATTGGGTGGCCAAATACATGCAACTGCCCCCTTGTTCCCTGCACTAAACTCTCTCTGAGCCCACTGCAGCCTAGTTGAGCATACTGTACACTGGAGCATAAGGGGGAAGTTGCACTGTATCATCCTGGGACAGAAATTTGACTCTTATCCGTTATTTGAGGGCAAGGCAAATACTAGTTAGCCAAGTCTCAATCATGCAATTGTGTAAGGGTCCCTCATTGGGTGGCAGGTCCCTCATTGGGATAGTCCCCTACCTGTTGTTTTATTAAATACTCTGCCATGTTGTGCCCCACTCTCCTGTCCTGAGGCCTGCATACTCCATATTCCCAGCCTGAGGCCTGTTACCCGGAATAAAAGAATGTCCCGTAGTCTTTTAAACGCTTTACTGCACAACTCTGTTATCAGTACATTTCTTGTAATCAGTTACGTACAATGAGCATCATTAACATGACTCACTGAGCAGATGTCTGAAGTGCAGAACACTATACCAGCATTACATGACTGTCTGAATGTTAGTCCCTCAAGTCCAGAACACTTATATAAATCACAGAACTGTTGTGTCAGAACCCAGGTCTGAACCTGTAACCTCTGATGTGTCTGGCAGTGTCTCTTCTTACTGAGCCACCTGGGATGGTGGACGGCAGCCTGGACAATTCCTTGAACAATCTCTCCCTGAATTATGTTTTTCTTGAACCTTTTGATCCTCCCATTAACTTCCAATTTGAGCCACGCCTTTGCACTTCCTGCCTGCCAAATTATTGTGCTCTCTCCAGCCAATATCCCACTCTTGCACTCCTGATGCTGTTTGTATCTCCACTACCACTTGTTGCCAACCTTTGACTTGTTCCTCGGCTATACTTATGCTTGTTACTAACCATTGGCTTGTTACTGACTACACTTCTGCTTGATTCCCTACCTGCTATAGGTGGGACCACCTGGTACTAACACACAGCAAAACCCATCTCCACCAGCCGGAGCTTTGGTGAACACTGGTTAGTACTTAGACTCCGCACCTCAGGTGAGCCCATGTCTTCCACCAGTGTCCCCTGCTTCTGCATTTATCTAGCTAGTTGGTGGGAGCATCTCTACTGCTATAGCTACTGGTCTCTGATCTTGACCCCTGACCATGACACGTTGCAACCACCTTCTCACATGTTACAATAATTTTTCCACAGATGGTGAAACAGGGTTTTCCTCCCTCTTATAGGGTGCTCCTTACATAGGCCCCAAGGCCACCCTAAACCAAGCCACAAGACCTGCTAGGCAAAGGTCAGGAGTGGCAAGGTTTCTCTTTCTCCCCCCTATGAATCTTCTTCTGGATACCTTGGTGGCTCAGCTCTGCGGAGGGCTCTCCCTCCCCTCAGCACACAGGACTGCATTATGCTAGTCAGGCGTTTCCAGTTTCTATACCCCCCAAGACAATGGGCTCCACCCACAATTGGCATATAAAGGGGCACTAACCTTCACCAGGGATAGCCTAATTTGGGGGTGCAATAAAAAAAGAGTCAGAGGGCATAATGTCAACATTGTGTAAGAGTCACTGACAGTCTGTTACACAGTTTTGACAGAGATGCAGGGAACCAGTGTTCCCTTGGCATGCTTCTGTAAATCAAGTGCCAGACTCACAACCAGACTCCCTAGACCAGGGGGAGGCAACCTTAAAGAGGTGCAGATCTACCTGAATAACACAAGAGAAGTCAAAGATCACTGAGAGCTGTGTTACCTCCTCACACATGATATAAACCTCTAACTGCTGTACTACTGTGTCACAATCGCCTGCATTGCACGGCAATTGTGGGTTTAAATCAGGTAATAAGGAGGCAACATATCGCCTCCTCACCACCTGTCAAAAGCACTCGGATCACTTCACAGAGGAGCAGCAGTGCCTACTGAACCTGTGAATGAGCCCTTAGTTGTAAGCAGCGGCACACTAAAGGCTTGTTCACATGTACAGTTGGGACTTCATTCACTTGAATGGGTCACACTTGGTTGGTGCTACACCCTCCAACCAGGGGCATATTTACCACAAGGCAAGGAAGGCATTTGCCTAGGGAAGCATTTTTCAGAAGGGTAGCACTGCCCCCCGGTAGAAGGGGCGGAAGAAGGAACACATGCGGCATGGGGACCAGGTGGGATCCGAGAGAGGTTGCGGGCTGCTTGATGGTGTATTCAAAACCCAACTCTTATTCCTGGGGATGTCCGGAGCTGTGAAGGTGAGCGTTTTTCTCGCCGGGGGGTGGGGTTGGGGGGTTAGTGTTAGTGGAAGGCTCTTTCAGGTGGGGAGTGGGCTGGGGTGTTGTTGGTCAATGTCAGGTTCTCTCCATAGGGGTACACCTTTTTGTGTTGCCTAGACACCACTGCCTCCAAACATGACAGAGCGTAGGAGCAGCACTACAGTGCAGACATCAAAATATGTGGCTCTAGCTTCCTACTACAGCTCCAACTTTTCAAGTAGTTCCTCTGCATTGCACTCTGTGTGATGCTCTGGGATGGCATGTCAGCAAGCCCAGGCCGAGATCTACCAGTCACCTGGCCAAGATCTACTGGTTGCTGAGCCCTGCCTTAGACAAATAAAGACTTAGATTCTGGTTTGGCCACTCCTCCACATTTCTTCTATATAATAAGACATGTTAGTACCAGGCAGAAATAAGTCCTGTTGGATGATGGGGCCCCCATGTACTGCTCTGGAGCACTGAGTAGTCAAAAAGGCACAAATCAAGAACGGTCAAGAACGGTCTACAGAATGTATATGAAAAAGGGTGATTAGAACAAGCAAGTTGATGGACAACCTGACTGAAAGGTGAAAAAAGAATATTGCACAATGTTATCAGCAATGTTATGAGATTACTGAATGTGACTGATAACATCAGATAAAAGCTGAACTGTCCGTATAAAGGGCAGAACAAAGCGACCTACTTTCTATTTCACCAAATGATTGCTGTAAAGATTTGTCTCTTCTCATTCTTCATATCTGCTGCACAATCGACACAACATGATTACATTAAGCCCGGGTTCACACTGGTGCAGCTTTGAAAACGCTCTACTTCAGAGCAATCTCACAGCCACATATCAGTGTGCTTTGCACCACCGATTGTGAATTCATATACCAGAAATCTATGCAAGTCGCAATGAAGTCAGCAAAAAGTAGTGCAGGAACCTTTTTTTCATAATGGCTGCGACATGAGTCACGGATGTGTTTAGGGCCTCTCCAATTTTTTTCCCTAGAAATCTATTTCAGAGAATTGACTCCGTTTTGACTTCTTTCCTTTGGAATGGGTCACACCCACGAATGGCTAGGTCCTCACTTCAGGCATCCAAGGTGGATGGGGGCTTGGCGTGCAACTATTTTATTGCCTCCCAACTTGCCTATGTGTATGATTGGTTTCATGACTCCTCTCCTATCTCCTCCACCATTCTCCTGCCTGCCCAGTATGGCTCTGCATCCTTTCTTCGGGACACTCTTCATAGGTCTGTTGTCTCCTGGTGCTCCCACCACTCTTTGATAGATACTAGCTTGTTGGTCTGGTGGGAGGGGGGCAAAGTGTTATCCTCATCTCCTGGAGTATCCCCACAAACTCCCCTTTGGCACAACCTTTATATCCCTGAGCTCCTGGGTCACCCTGACTCATGTTGGTGGGGTCATCTTGGTGTTACTAATCTTTCACATGTTATTGATGGTAGCATTCTATCTTTTGATGACTTAAAGACCCGGTATAAGGTGGTTAGTAAATGTTTTAATAAATGTTTTCTGCTATGTCATACTATACGGGCAAAATTTGGGACTTTGATCCTTGAGCTCTTGGAATCATCCTCGGAAAAGTTATTGTCAGACCCAGATATTGCTAAGCTGGTCACTACTTTTTATTTCTGTCCCCAGGCAGCCAGGATTAACCCTTTTCATATTGCTCATCATAAGTGGAAGGCGATGCTCCCTGGGCTTCTTGAAGAGGGTTGGGAGGAGGCTACGGAGGTTTGTTTCCAAACTCTCATTAGCACCTCTAATAGGTTTACTCAATTCAAGTGTATCCACCATCTTGATTACACCCTGGCTAGGTTGGCCTGTATGGGATTTGGATCTGCGGCCTCTTGTCCTCGTTGTGGCCTTGTGGGCGTGGATCTATCGCACATGTTTTGGGCCTTTCCAGCTGTTGCTTCGTATTGGCAGGACCTCTTTGATTTTTTTGATAATATTCTACATTTGCCAGTTCCTCATACACTTTTGAATTGAAAGTCTTTTGAATGACTTTATACCTCAAAATCATCCTAGAATATTAATACGCATGCTTCTGTTTTATGCTAGAACACTTGTCTTGTTAAACTGTAAAAATGCTAATCCGCCCTCTATACAAAGATTCTATGGTATGGTTAATCTTGATCTACCTAAATATAAGATGATCTACAAGGGTCGGACTTGCCCTAAAAACTTTACAAAAGTATGGCAACCCTAGCTGGACAATTCAGACTCTTTCTGGGGGGATATTCTGCTATCTCGGTCACTGTTGCATGTTTCTACAACTTGAGAGGTTTTTTGCCCTACTGGTATGGGCTCTTTATCTCTCCTGTTGTCTTTGAGGAGTAGGAGGCCATGTGTTGTGTTTGGTTCTGTGAGTGTTTGTTTGATCTTGGTTTCTCTATTCACTATGGAATATTTCTATTTGCAACGGAAACAGTTTTCTCAGGGGGGCTCAATGTAGCCCCTGACAACAATCTGTTTACTGGTTTGCCCGTTTTATGTAACCTTTACTCTGATGTTCTCGCTTTGGGGCTCCTGTTTTCTTCTTTGTTTATTGTAATTGTTGATGAAAAGAAATTAAAATAAATACCTTTAAAAAAAGGTTCATATTACATGACAATAAGCAGTTGCATTATATGTGGACGTGGTCACATCTCTACGCATTTCACATTTATCTTCATCAGGAGGGACGAAGTATGCATTGAAGCTTTGAAAAGTGGTAGCTTTGAAATATGACCAAGAGGAATCAATGTGTGCTAAAGCAGGGGTCTCCAAACTCTCCAAACAAAGGGCCAGTTTACTGTCCTTCAGGCTTTAGGGGGCAGGATTGTAGTCAGCTGGGGTAGAAAAGTCTCAGAGCCAAGATCAGTAAGAGTAAACAAGGACTCAGATGTGGTGTTCAGCTGCATAGTGCCTGTGGTCAGTAGGAGGAGGGGTAGTGCGCCATCATTGCTATCACTGGAAGGAATATTGGCCCATCAGTGATGTTAGTGGATGGAATAGGGCCCCATCATTGATATTAGTGGGAAGAATAGTGTCCCATTGCTGGGTGTCAGTTGGGGGAATTATGCCCCACTTTTGGTGTCAGTCAGTGGTGTCCTGAGGCAGGTGCGGTCCACACTGCGTGACACCAACCGTACGGAGTGACACTGGACCCGCTTCACAAAAAGGTAAGTTGAAAAGCAAGGAACAATCATTGGCTCTCTTTACAACTTACCTTTTCTTACCTTTTCTTGGAGTAGGTCCGGTGTCACCCCATATAGGTTGCATGCGGACGATCCTGCGGGGTGACACCAGTGTATTAGCAAGATGTGTCTCCCATGTAGATGTGTCCCCCTGAAGCAACTGCTCATGTCCTGGTTTCAGGCACAATCAATCGATGATAGAACTACTTCTATCATCGATTGATTGTGCCTGAAACTGGGACATGCGCAGTTGTCCCGGGCCCGCTCCAAGAAAAGGTAAGTTGTAAAGAAAGCTGATGATCCCTGCAGGATGGATCAGATCTGCGGATTGAGCATAATGGATCGAAGTCAAATCCATTATGCTCAATCTGCAGATCCGATCCATTCTGCAGGGATCGTCAGAGGGGGTGTCACGAAGTGTTACCGCACCGGGTGACACCAACCCTAGGGACGCCTCTGGTGTCAGTGTTAGGAATAGTGCCCCAAGGGCTGGTTAAAGGCTAGCAAAGGTCCGTATCAGGCTCTTGGGCCACAGTTTGGAGATCCCTGGTGTAAAGAAAAGGAGGGGGGACCCACCAAACCCCTTGCCCCCAGAAGAAAGAGAAGGAGTAACTGAAGGATCCAGAGGCCCAAGAGCTCACATACAGGGTATGAGGCAGGGATGATGGACTCATTGGTGGTGCAAGCAAAGCCATGTATTTGTATGTCGCTGCCCGATTCTGGATTTAGGGAGCACACATACATGCCCCCCACCCCTCCACTGACACCAGCTGTGATTGTACATAGCAGGAGTCTGCCAGTAAGTCCCAATGACTCAAGGTCAGGACCTGTTGATCTGGTGTGTCCAATCACAGCACAGAGCCCTGTGTTGACAATCAAAACAGGACTCTGGACAGATGGAACAATCTCTCTGTTTCTGTTGCAAAAGCAGGAATAAGAAACAAAGAGACCTGTTAGTAATAGCAGCACACATTAAACATTGTTAGGCACATATTTAACTCCTTGTTCGCCCTAAATGTTAACCCTTTCCCAGTCAGTGTCATTAGTACAGTGACAGTGCATAATTTTAGCACTGATTACTGTATTTGTGACACTGAAAATGTCAGTGGCAGTTACTCAGCTCCCTTCAGTGTCAGTTAGTGTCAGATTGCCAACTGCACTGTTGCAGTCCCATTATAAGTTGCTGATTAATGCCATTAGTCGTTTAAAATAAAAAAATGTGTGTATGTATATTATATATATACATACATACACACACACACAAACATACACATATACATACACACACACACACACACACACACATACACACACCATAGTTTGTAGATGCTATAACCTTCACGCAAACCAATCAATATACATTTATCTGGGTTTTTTCTTTGTTGTAAAAGAAATGTAGCAGAATAGATTTGGCCTAAATTTATAAAGAAATTTGAATTTTTATTGAATATATTTTATAGGAGAAAGTAAAAAATATTGTTTTTTTTTAAATTTTTGGTCATGTTTCATTTATATCGCAAAAAAATTAACAACCCAGTGGTTATCAAATACCAACAAAAGAAAGCTCTATTTGTGTGAAAAAAAATTAAAGTAAAATAATTTGGGTACAGTGTTGCATGACTGCTCAATTTCTAGTTAGCTCAGTGCTGAACAGCAGAAAATGGCCTGGTCATGAAGGGGGGTAAAACCTTCAGGAACTAAAGTGGCTAACATTGGCATTTGCTGCGATTGCAACTTGTGGGTTTCCCACACCTTACTGCTTTAAAATTTTTAGCTGGAGTTGGGCTTTAATTTGTTTGCCATTTACTATGTCCATCTAAAGCTACCCTGTCCACAGTGTGACAACGCTACATTGCTTTCACTGTAGAATGAACACCAAAGTCACCGCTTGTGATAGCAATAAAATGAAAGGAAAAAAAAATAATAAAATTTAATAAAAATAATAATAAAAAAATTCAAAGTGACCCTGTCACCTGGTGCACACCCACAAATGCAAACTCAAGCATACAGTGCACATGTGTATGTACAGCAATTGCACCTCACATTACATATCACCATGAATGTCAGAGGGAAAACAATAATTCTAGGGCCATTAGTTACAGTTGATACCAACCTGATGAGCTGTAGAAGCATTTACCGGGTTGCCTGTTGATAATTGTGGGTACCCTAGTTTTATCCATTCAATGGGCACACACAGTTTTGAGCTTGGCTTGACACATTTCTATTTACTCTACACTACATCTTCTTTTATTTTGTACAAAAGAGTGAGGATTAAACTGTGTTTGTGTGCAATAAATTAATTTTATTGTATTTTTCTTGAAAATATAGGATTTGATAAACATTTGTGCAAATATCATACATTACAAACAAACAAACAGCAACTGCCGCAATCTACTGTATATCTGGCCTTTACAGCAAGGAGTACATGGAAGGGTGATGCATGTCAAACAAAAACAAAGAAAAATTCCCAGCTCACTTACTGACCAGCCTGCAACCAACCAAATTATCCCGTCTAACAGTTTGCATTAAAAACAGGGGTTTGGTTTGCACACATTTGCAAATACATGCATAAGCTGCAATGCCTCTTCACTGCACCCCAATATTCTGCAATTCCAAACTCTATAAATTTTGAGAGCTTCCATAGTAGAAGCACATGTGTAATATTGGATAGAGTGAGGGCTTGGAGGGAGCCCCCCCTCCATAAAGGCACAGGGGTGCACTGGACACCCAGCACAATGGCAGCCAAGATGTCCAGTGTGCCCCTCACCAGTATATCAACAGTACAAACAAATGGCCACTGCCCCAATCTATAACTGGCCTTTGCAGCAATGAGTACATGGAAGGGTGACGCATGTCAAACAACAAAAAAGAAAAATTTGCAGCTCAACTCACCGACCAGCCTGCAACCAACCGAATTGTCCCGTCTAACTGTTTGTGCTAAAAACAGAGGTTGGTTGCAGGTTGGTTGGTAAGTTGAGCAATTATACAACATAAAAATGCAACTGCCATCTTTTCATTCTACAGGACCTCTGGTTGGGGAAAATATAACATGTTCTGGGAGGTTTTAGGACATTTTGTAGCCAAAAACTGAAATTTTAACTTTTGAAAAAAAATTCTCTAGAGCAGATTTGGTTAAATCAGTTTGAATTTTCCACGTTTCTGGTGGGGGGTCCACAATAGGGCATTCTCTCTAAAACGTTGAGTTGGAAGGCTCCATAACAAAGATTACAATGAGAATCATTTCTACCAAACTTCCCTCTTCTACACTTTCTGTCGTGCTGTTATTGTATATCACGTTGCTTTGTTTTTTTTTGCTGTTTTGCATAGACTGGGTGAGAGGAAATTCATGAAAGTTTCACAAACGCCAACCCTGAACATTGAACTCTTCCCGTATCTGAGAACTTTATACCTGCGTGTTCCTAGAGAAGAATATATCAAGTTAATAAGTAACGAATGTAGACGCACATCAGTCTTCGTTTCTATGTAACAGTTTTATGTTTACACCGATCAGCTATACCATTCTGACCATTGACAGGTAAAGTGAATAACATTGATTATCTCATGCCAATGTCATCTGACAGTGGATGGGATATATTAGGCATCAAGTGAACATGTTGTCCCTGAAGTTGATGTGTTGAAATCAGAAAAAATGGGTGAGAGTAAGGTTTTGGGGGGCATTGACAAGGGCCAAATTGTAATGCAACCCTATCATACTGTGCACACCCAACTAGATGACTGGGTTTAGAGCAAAAACTACAGCTCCTGCGGGAGGTCTGCAGTGGTCAGGACCAACCAAAAGTGGTCCAAGGACGGAAAAGTGGAAAACTGACAACAGGGTCATGTGCAGCCAAGGCTCATTGATGTATATGGAGAGCGAGGGATGGCCAGTCCAATAGAAGAGCTGCTGTAGTTCAGTCCAATAGAAGAGCTACTGTAGATCAAATTGCTGAAAAAGTTAATGCTGGTTCCAATAGAAAGGTGTTAGAACACTGCAGTTTGTTGTGTATGGAGCTGTGTAGCTGCAGACCGGTCAGGATGCCCATGCTGACCCGTGTCCACAGCCAAAAGCACCCACAATGGGCAAGTGAGCAGCAGAACTGGACCACAGAGCAATGGAAGAAGGTGGCCTGGTTTGATGAATTCAAGAATGGTTTGAGGAACACAACCAGTCTGAGATGCTGACTTGGCCTCCAAATTCTCCAGATTTCAATCCATTTGAGCATCTGTGGGAAATGCTGGAAAAACAAGCCCAATCCATGGTAGCCACTCCTCACAACTTACAACTTAAAGGATCCTTTACAGATGGTTTGGTGTCAGATACCACAGCATGCATTCAGAGGTCTAGTGGAGTCCATGCCATGAGAGGTTACAGTGGCTGGTCATATTGTTATGGCTGATCAGTGTATATATTTGCTGGTGGTCAGACACAAGAAGTAACGCAGTATGACTTTTGTATGTAGTCTTTTATTCCCAGGAGTTATGCAGTAGAAACACTGATTGTAATGTTATCTCTCACACACAGCAACATGTCTGCTGGTCAAAGTTTCTTTTATCACATTAGACAGCGTTGCTCAGTGGTCATCCTATAGACATCCCTCACAAGCATTAAATCAGAAACTCTCCCATTTTAGCAAGGTCCTCTCTCCTGTCTCCCCTCTTCTCTTACAAATATTTGTAAAGTAAACATTGTTTTACTTATTAGGTCCTCGCTTAGGCCAGGGTGACATTGCAGCCCCTCCCCCCCCCTTCCCCGTGCATGTGCAGACAAACCGTGGGTGACTGCCAGCCTTTTGGCCGAGACCTCATGGCCTTTGTTCACATGTGCGAGATCTCACAACCTGCCGCACAAAAGTGCGGAAATGGGAAGCGGAGCTCAGCAGCCAGGCAGAATTTCAGTGGGGTGGCAAGACCGGGGTGCACAAATGAAATCTGGGGGGACGCAGCTCACCCCAGCACCCCCCTAGATCCGGCCATGTTTCACTGACCTCTGTTGCTGCAAGTACTATGGAGCAGTCCATCTTTCAAAGCAGAAGCATTGGCCTTCAGTTCTTTCTCTTGGCAATCCCCCCTTCTTGCACCAGTAGTGACTCAGTATTCAATCTCCACCTGTTTTTCCCTCCCAGCATTGACTCATCTCATCTCCTATTGTTCCCTCCTTCCAGCTTAAAGAGGAGTATAGGCTCCCCTCCAAAAAATGAAAAGTCAGCGCCTACAAATACTGTAGCTGGTGACTTTTAATACAAGGACAACTACCTGTCCAGGGATCCAGCGCCATCATCACCTGGGCTAGTTCTTCATTAGCCACTGGGTTCCTGGAACCAGCATTGCAAGTAAGGGAAACCAGAAGTGACACCTAGCAGCTTCATAGCTGGTTCACTACTATGCATGCGTGATCCGCGCTGCGCCTTGTAATTGGTCCTGTAGTCTTTTGGGACCTGTTAAGTATCCCACAAAACTGAAGGGGGGAAGGAGGGGGGCTGAACTTCTGGCTCAGTTTGTCGTGGTGAACTGAGCCCAAAGTGGGAGCAGGTACCCGTCAAAACCAGGTACCCGCTCCCCCCTAAAAAGTGCAAAATGTGGCAGCGGAGGGTGAAAACAATTGCAGCTTCCCTGTGGAGCTCAGCTTTAATACCTCTACACCCCCAGCCCCCTCCCATCAGCAATGGCTCAGCAGCTCAGTTCCCCCTCCCCGCAGTTTTACTTGCTTAAAGGATATGTGTCCTGAGAAAGATATAAAATGACATCCCTGACCTCTCTGATTAAAAATGTTTGTTACCTTGTTGCCATTCTGATCCTCTGGCTTCAATGTTTTCTGAGTCTCTGGGCCAACACCAAAACATGGATGCAAATCAGAAGTTTTGCCTTTGCTGCATACTTGTCAGGAACTCAGAAAGCCTTGCATCCAGAGACAACCAGGGAACAGACATGTTCTCGGACATCTTCACTAAATAATGGGTTTAGCTGCTACTTGTTAATTGACAATGACAACAAGGCGTGGGCTGGGTCTACTCTGTAAGTCTCTATTCCTGCAGAAGCAGAATTCCTCTCATCATTGACTTCTGACTCTCTATTTCTTTTATCTATGACAGCTCAGCCAAAAGTACGGCTGAATATTCACCATCTGGAAACTGTCGGAGCCGGTGGTGGTCCTCTGTGGTTATGAAATAGTGAGGGATGCCCTGCTGAACCATGCCGAGGAGTTCAGTGCCGGCCCGATCATACCCATGCTGTACATCCCCACCAAAGGATACAGGAAGATTGTCAAGACACTTCTTGGAACTCAGCCTGATCTTCTGTAAATTATACAAAGTGCACCCATTGGACAATAGACAAGGTTGGGACATCACCAACCATGCAAAGAAATATCTTAAATTGTACAGTACAGGACACAGGCAACTTATTCATACACCATGGGTTGTAGGCTCACACCTCCAGGTGATTGGACATTGACAAGCTCTTGAAAACATGCCCCCTTGGAGCACCTCTCCTATAATCCTGACCCTTTCCATGAGTCCTCTTTGCTTGCTAATGTCTATAGGTGAACCTCTGCATCTTCCCTGAGAAACCAGCTTCATAAGTTTGTTATTTTTCTTTCCTATTTTAACTTCGAATTGTTCAACCAACCTTCACTGTCTTGTTTACACACAAGCAACGTATCCTAATTGGTGCAACTTTGGTAAAACCTTGGGAGTCGTACCTGGACCCTACACTGTGGAGACAGCCTGTAATGTTGTTTTAGGCACTGGATCCTGCATGGGGCACTCACATTGGCACTTGGTGCAATGTGTTGAGTTAATGCAGGGTGCTCATATAGGTCCAGTGCTGTGGTCCGTCACTTTGGAACCTAGTCCCTAAAAAGCCCTACTTCAGGGGTATGCTCACCATGGCAGGGAACCCTGAACATTCTATATAGAACAGCATCGTGATGCATTTCATCATTACAACTTCCTCAAAGGAATGACGTCACAAAGTGACTTCAGACACAAACCGGAAGTCTATCGGTGGCCATTTTGGATAAGGTCTTGGATCAGGCTTTGTATGCTGATAATTTTTATATCGTAAGCGTGCAATTTTGGACAATAAAGAGCTCTATTACCAGAATATACTGCGCTATGGACATTTTGTTTGATTCCACATAACTTGTACATTCATGGAGGGATAGCGCTGCTTGGAAGTGCAGAAGTGGAAGGAGCCATCTAGATATTCTTACAGTATATGCCGTGTTGGGAAGGAAATCTGGTAAGGTGCATGGTCTAAAAGGAGTGAGGTGTGGAGTGCACCAGGTGGATGGTAGACACATTTTGGGGTGATTACATATGTTTATGCACTTATTTTACTTTATATAACGGTATTACACTATACAGCTTTTCTTTACAGGGACTCCATGTGGAAGAGAGAAGAAAGGAGGAATAGCAGAAGGATTTTTATATAGACACAAGAAGATTTTGGAATGAGGGTACGAGTAGGGGTGATGGACACTGGAGTTCTTTCACGCGGTGGGTGAGTTTGGCACATTATTTATTTTATGTGAGTGCAATTATTATTTGATTGAATATTTTATTGGAAGATAATACACTATGTGTGATTTATATATACTTTTACATGGTGGGAGAGGCACAGAGAAGTCATTTGGAGAGAAGAGGAGATACTGATACACATATACTGTATATTGATTGAAGGGCTTGATCAACTTCATCATCTGGTGAGAGCATACGGAGGATTGAACATGGACTGTTCTTAAGATTGTGGAATTGAACTGTGGACTTAGTTTAAAGCGCTGGAATTTATACTGTGTGACCTTTGTCTACCTGGGGGTGGGGGGGGGGGGGGTAGTATTTATCTAGCAACTTGGGAAAGTTTTAAAAAAGTTTTATAT
The DNA here is from genome assembly GCF_062004578.1 of Staurois parvus. Taxonomy (NCBI): domain Eukaryota; kingdom Metazoa; phylum Chordata; class Amphibia; order Anura; family Ranidae; genus Staurois; species Staurois parvus. The sequence goes on along the minus strand of NW_028318371.1, from coordinate 1,884,551 downwards.
ATTTTTCTTTTCATTTCATTGTGTTTTTTATTTAATCGGTCTGACTCCTCAGGTGCTGATTTAATACCTGGCAATCTATTGATATTGTATTATTGGAATAATTTGGTAGATTAGTAATTTTTCACATTGCACTTTAGTACTGGTATTTATCTAATGCGGGGATATTCTACATAATTTACTTTAGGCAACATAACTCCATAAATATTTATGTATTATACAATGGTTTACGATTACATGTGCCATGGTCCATTTGAAAGTTTCCTCCCCTCCATTCACCTTTCTTCTTTCCTCTCCTTTGTCTTCCCCCTTTTACTTCTGCCTCTCCTCTCTTCTGCCTCTCCTCTTCTTTTTTCTGTCTCTCCTTTCATCTTCTTTGTTCTGCCTTTCCTTTCCTCTTCTTTCTCCTCTTCCTTTTCTGCCTCTCCTCTTCTCCCCTCTTTCATCTGCCTCTCCTCTTCTCTCTTCTGCCTCTCCTGTTATCTCCTTTTTCTGCTGCCTCTCCTCTTCTGTCTCTCCTCTGCTGTTCTGTCTTCTGCCTTTCCTCTCTTCTGCCTCTCCTCTTCTCTCTTCTGCCTCTCCTCGCTTTTGTCTTTCCTCTTCTCCCCTCATTCTTCTGCCTCTCATCTCCTCTTCTCTCTTCTGCCTCTCCTCTCCTCCCCTCATTCTTCTGCCTCTCCTTTCCTTTTCGCTCTTCTGCCTCTCCTCTTATCTCTTCCTCCCCTCATTCTTCTGCCTTTCCCCTCCTCTCCTCTTCTCTCCTTTCTTCTGCCTCACCTATCTTTTCTCTCCTCTCTTTCTTCTGCCTCTCCTCTTTCTTCTGCCTCTCCTCTTTCTTCTGCCTCTCCTCTTCTTTCCTCTACTCTTCTCTCTTCTGCCTCTCCTCTCTCATTCATTTTCCTTTCTTCACCCATCTCCTGTCCTTTCCTCTCCTCCCATCTCCTTTCTCATTCATTGTTCTTACTTCTCCCATCCCCTGTCCTCTCCTCTGCTCTCCATTACTCTTCTATTCTTCACTCCCCTCCTTCTCCCTTCCATTCCATTCTGCTTCTCTCCTTTCCATTCTGCTCTATTCTTCTCCTAGTTTTGCCATTTTCTCTCCATTCCTCTCCTTCCCCCAGCTCTTCCCCTTTCCTCTCCTACCCCGTTCTGCCCCCACCCCTCTTCTGTCCTCTCCTATTCTCCCCCCCTCATCTTTTTCTTCCTTTTTAACCCCCCCACTTCATCTCTTTCATCTCATCATCTACTCTTCTGCTTTTATCCCCTTTCCTTCACCTCCTCCCAATTTTCACGTTTCCTACCCTCTTCTCTCTACCATCTCCCTCCACCATACCTGGCTGGTAAGCAAGTCATTTCTTCATGTGGCAGAATGTTGTGCTACACCCATAGGAGACACAGGATCCTAACTAGTTATTCCCAGGTTTAGTGCAGAGCAGCCAGGCACATGGCAACAGTTCACTCATTCTGGCTCGATAATCAGTCTATGGAATGTCTTTTTGTAATTTATTGCTGAAAAAAACTTGTAACAAAGAGGGGTAAAAGGGGTGTGAGATACATAGTTACTGTACATAGTTACATAATTAGTCTGGCTGAAAAAAGACAAAAGTCCATCCAGTTAAACCATAAAAAAAAAAAAAAAAATAGTTATAATCTTACACCCACAGTTGATCCAGAGGAAGGCAAAAAACCCAGCAAAGTATGATGCAATTTGCTCCTGCAGGGAAAAAAAATCCTTCCTGATCCCCCGAGAGGTAATCGGATATTCCCTGGATCAACTTTACCTATAAATGTTATATCCAGTTATATTCTGTGCATCCAATAAACAATCCAGGACTTTCCTACAGCAATCCACTGAGCTGGCCACAACCAACTCTTGAGGGAGTCTAGTACTCCAAAATCCTTTGCACATAAGTACACTTCTCTGTCACTAGCAGTAGTAAAAGGACACCTTGACTCCTCCAGTCTGAGGGGGGATAGCTGGAGACTCTGCAGCAGTAGGTAGCAACTTTGTTATAGACGTGGACAGTAGACTCCTGGGAGTAGTAGTTCTACAGTAGCAGTAATGGCGGTGAGAAGAAAATGTTACACGGTCTTGGCAGCAATGTGGACTTTCGCACTCCTGGCTGATTACCATCAGATAAATGCTGAGCTGTGTACAGGGCAGGACAAAGTGTCCCATTTCCTATATTGCCAATTTTTTTTTAAACATTTGTTTTGTATTCCTCCCTGGTCATTGTTGAGAACCATCTGTATTTTTATTAAAAAAAACAAAAACCTGATTGTGTTCATCGATGAGGGCAGCAAATGTCTGAGAAAAGTGCCCGATGCTGAAACGTGGAGTATTCCAGAACCCGTCACTGCAATGGTGCTGTCAGGTGGAGTGATCTCCATCCCCACAGCGATACCATCCTTCCAGTTCTGGTGTCTGTAGAGAGCCAACACCAATACTGGGGATTTAAGAACCACAATCACTGATACCAATGTTTCGTTATTGCTCCCACTGACACCGGCGGGTTACGTTGATTTTCTTCTAGGTTTTAATTTAATGTCTGCTGCCACCAATAATTGGGGTTTATTTTAATACTCCTTGTGCTGCTCCACCCCCCCCCCCCCCCCAAGCTCTGCTGTGAAGGCTGATACCAGATCAGATTCAAGTACTATACACATTATATTTAAAGAATAAGTTCACCTTTGGGAACATGTTACATGTTCCACCTGTTTTTAGGGTGGAACATGTAATATGTTCCCACAGCCGCACCCCCTCCCTGTAACAGATAATACGGGGAGAAGTCTCCCCATACTATCTGTCAAATTTGTAAACAGTGTGGCTGTGCAAGGCTCCGCCCACACAGCTGCATCGTTCATTCACGGACTTCTGTGAATGAATGAACTGCAAGTCCCGGCAGCCTTAGCGGCTGTGAGCTTGTAGTTTTCCATGAACTACTACAGTGCTGTGGGGTGCTGTGGTAGTTCATTGAAACTTCCTGTCAGAATATCTTCTTGCTCGTAGATCCTGTACATCCCATACATCACCTACACCTCGTACATGCCATACATCCCATATACCCTGTACATCCCACACACCCCATACATCACATGCACCCAGTACATCCTGTACACCCCATACATCCTGTACACCCCATACACCACATACAACCCCTATAGCCCGTACATCCCATACACCCCCTACATCCCAGCAGAGCAGAGCCTAGTCAGTTCAGCAATGTTGTCACCCAGCACAGTCAAAGCCATGGAGGTCCAACTCCATGCAGTCCGCCATTACAGGCAGGGCAAGCAGAGCAGAGCAGAGCCCATGCAGTGCAGAGCAGAGCTCATTCAGTTCAGTCTAAACAGCAATGTAATGTCACCCAGCACACTCCAAACTCTGGAAGTGCAACTCAAGGCAGTCAGCCATTACAACCACAGCAAGCCAAGCAGAGCGGAGCCCAGTCAGTTCAGTCTATCCAGCAATGTAATGTTGTCACCCAGCACAGTCCAACTCCATGCCGTCAGCCATTACAGCCACAGAAAGCCCAGCAGAGTGGGACCCATGCCGTGCAGAGCGAAGCCCATACAGTTCATATGGCTCAGCAATGTAATATTGTCACCCAGCACAGTCCAAGCCATGGAGGTCCAACTTCATGTAGTCAGCCATTACAGGCACAACAAGCCCAGCAGAGCCTATACCGTGCAGTGCAGAGCCCATGCCGTGCAGAGTGGAGCTCACACAGTTCTTATGACTCAGAAAAGTGACATTTTCACCCAGCACACTCCAAGTCAAGGCAGTCAGTCATTACAACCAAAACAAGCCCAGCAGAGCAGAGCCCAAGCCGTGCAGAGTGGAGCTCACTCAGTTCAGTCTAAACATCAGTGTAATGTCACCCAGCACACTCCAAGCTCTGGAAGTGCAACTCAAGGCAGTCAGCCATTACAGCAACAGCAAGCCAGGCAGAGTGGAGCCCAGTCAGTTCAGTCTATACAGCAATGTAATGTTGTTACCCAGCCCAGTCCACACCATGGAAGTCCAACTCCATACTGTCAGCCATTACAGCCACAGAAAGCCCAGTAGCGGGGCCCATGCCGTGCAGAGCGGGGCCCATACAGTTCATATGGCTCAGAAAAGTGACATCGTCACCCAGCACGCTCCAAGCTCTGGAAGTGCAACTAAAGGCAGTCTGCCATTACAACCAAATCAAGCCCAGAAGAGCGGAGCCCATGCCACACAGAGCCCAGCCCAGGCCATTCAGAGCAGTGCCCTTACAGTTCAAAGCAGAGCAGAGGCATCTGTCACTCCCAGTACTCCACACAAATATGCAAGGACTTCGCTGGAGCAGAAAACCTTGAAGGAGAAATTACAACAGTCAGCAGTGTGTAATGGTGGGCAGTGGCCAGGAATACTCATCATGCTCCAAATCCCAGCAGAATAAAGATGATGGCACTAATAACCCTCCACAGTCTGCCCCGGCGTAGTCCTACACCCGGCAGAGACCCTCAGCAAAGTACTGCTGATGGGAATCATCATTTCAAATGTCCTGTAGATATGAAGCAGAAAGGGTTAAAGTCATCACTTGTGCTGCACCTGGCTGATAAGATTCCTGCTCTGATGAAGGGAATGGAGACCCTGAGGAAAACTAAGGCAAAGATCCAGAAATAGATTGACTCTGTCTACAGACACAAGGCTGCCAACCGCAAGAAAGAAGTCCTATATGATGGCAAACTAAACTCCCTGGGCATTGAACTGGCCGGTATATCAAAGGACATTGATGCTGTTCTGGAAGAACTCGGACCAGTGGGGGAGGTGTATCGGAATCACAATTGGTTTGAGGTGTAATTAAGTGTAAAGACTGAGTCTTCTTCAGAGTCAGACTCTGGGAACTGGTCCAATGCATGCTGCCAACAAATGTGCTTCCTGAAAGAAAGACTCCAGCTCTGGAGGATAGCAGGAGCGTCAGTTCAACCCAGTGGACTTTCACAGTACAGGAAACCCAGAGAAGCGACATGGTGGACTGCCAGCACATGGATCATGTGAACAGTGTTGCTACCCCCAATTCGCATGGTGAGATCAACGCTGGGGGGGAATGGTGTTCATGATGGTGTAACTGGTAATGATGTGGATGATGCTGGTGATGATATGGTGGCCAGTGCGGATATCACTAATGTTGATGTAAAGGTTTTCGATGTCACTAATACTGATGTAGGAACAGTATCCGCTCTCCCCAGACCCTGCATTCACTATATCCGCTCTCCCCGGACCCTGCATTCACTATATCCGCTCTCCCCGGACCCTGCATTCACTATATCCGCTCTCCCCGGACCCTGCATTCACTATATCCGCTCTCCCCAGACCCTGCATTCACTATATCCGCTCTCCCCAGACCCCCGCATTCACTATATCCACTCTCCCCGGACCCAGTGGTTGGGATTTGAACCAGCGACCCTAGTACTGCCAGGTGGAAATGCTAACCATTCACTATATCTGGTCTGCCTGGACCCTGCATTCACTATATCTGGTCTGCCTGGACCCTGCATTCACTATATCTGCTCTCCCCGGACCCTGCATTCACTATATCTGCTCTCCCCGGACCCTGCATTCACTTCCTGCTGTCCCCCCGGACCCTGCATTCACTATATCTGCTCTCCCTGGACCCTGCATTCACTATATCTGCTCTACCTGGACCCTGCATTCACTATATCTTGTCTCCCTGGACCCTGCATTCACTACAATTGGTCTGCCCGGAAACCTGGATGCACTATAACTGGTCTCCCCGGACCTTGCATTCACTGTAAGTGGTCTCCCCAGACCCTGCATTCACTATATATTCGCTCTCCCCAGACCATGCATTTACTATATCTGGTTTCCCCGAACCCTGAATTCTCTATATCCTCTCTCTCCAGCTCCTGCATTCACCATCAAATTATGAAGTGAAACAATTGCACAATTCCTATATATCAAAAAGCAAAGTGAAAAAATAATAAAATAAAAATTATTGAAAAAATAATTAAGTAAATAAAACTTTATATAGATAAACAAGGACCACACAAAAAAAAATCAAAGTATTTTTTAAGTATGAATCTAGCAAAAGTCATTTCAAAACTCAAGTTCAATCTATAAAGTGTTCTTCTGTGACCCCTCCTTTTGGATAACGAAAAATATGTGCATCTGTCATCAATTCCCGTGCAAAGACATCCTCCACCATATATCTGCTCACCTCACGCAGTGTGACCGCACATTATACAATGTTACGTCTAACTGCACTTTTGGTCCCATTTGGACTCAGAAGATCAGCTTGTTGAATGAGGACTCCAAAGTAATCTCCCTCCTGATAAGCGTCTTTGTATCAGCCGTATTCCTCATTACAAAGAACTCCACATAGTGCTTTATCCTTTTACACTTTTATTCATCAATTAAACATAAGAAATGCACTCACGTTCCGGAGTTGTATATTGCACCAGGTATGATGAACATCCAGTGATGTACTGATTAGACACTAGATGGCAGTATCATCTCAGCAGCAGAGTCCTGTACATGCTCAAACCAGACCCCATCAGTAATGTAATGCCAGGAAAAGCACGGGGCCACTTAATGAATGCTATTGGCTGCTGTAATGTCGTTCCAAGAGCCGCTTACAGAGTACTATAACCGCTGTCCCGATGAATGGTGACGTCATCCGCACACTCCTCCCCGGGTACTGCACTCACTATATCCGCTCTCCCCGGACCCTGCATTCACTATATCTGCTCTCCCCGGACTTTGCATTCACTATATCCGGTCTCCCCAGACCCTGCATACACTATATCCACTCTCCCCGGACCCTGCATTCGCTATATCTGCTCTCCCCGGACCCTGTATTCAGTACATCTGCTCTCCATGGGCCCTGCATTCATTATATCTGGTCTTCCCAGACCCTGCATTCACTATATCCGCTCTCCCCAAACCCTGCATTCACTATATCCGGTCTCCACAGACCCTGCATTCACTATATCTTCTCTCCCTGGACCCTGCATTCCCTATAATTGGTCTGCCTGGAACATGCATTCACTATATCTGGTCTCCCCAGACCCTGCATTCACTATTACTGGTCTTCCAGGACAGTGCATTCACTATTACTGGTCTCCCCGGACCCTGCAATCACTATATCTTGTCTCCCCGGACCCTGCATTCTCTATATCCGCTCTCTCCAGACCCTGCATTCACTATATCCACTATCCCTAAACCCTTCATTCACTATATCTGCTCTCCCAGGACCCTGCATTCACTATATCTTGTCCCCCCAGACCCTGCATTCACTATCATATTATGAAGTGAAAAAAATGAGCTACATTAAAAAACAATTGCACAATTCCTATATATCAAAAAGCAAAGTGAAAAAATAAATAATAAAATAAAAATTATTGAAAAAAAAAATTAAGTAAAGAAAACTATATATATAAAAACAAGGACCACACAAAAAATTATCAAAAAGTATTTTTTAAGTATGAATCAAGCAAAAGTCTTTCAAAAACTCAAGTTCAATCAATAAAGTGTTCTTCTGTGAACCCTTCTTTGGATAATGAAAAATATGTGCATCTGTCATCAATTCCCGTGCAAAGACATCCTCCACCATATATCTGCTCACCTCACGCAGTGTGACCGCACATTATAGAATGTTACGTCTAACTGCACTTTTGGTCCCATTTGGACTCAGAAGATCAGCGTGTTGAATGAGGACTCCAAAGTAATCTCCCTCCTGATAAGTGTCTTTGTATCAGCCGTATTCCTCATTACAAAGAACTCCACATAGTGCTTTATCCTTTTATACTTTCATTCATCAATTAAACATAAGAAATGCACTCACGTTCCGGATGCGCGGCCGGCTCTGATGGTGGACGTGCTTTGAGAGCAGCGCCGTCCACCCGCCAGATTCTGAGCGGCTCACACCGGCCCTGGGACTCCACACAGGCTCCGCTGCCCTTATATAAGGTGCCCGCACCTCCTCAGCTATGCCACGGAGGAAACAAACCTCCGATCAGCCCGGGAAACTGACACAATTCTTCCCGGCCGTCGGGCCGAGAATCCAAGATGGCGCCCGCGGCTGTAAGCAAGGAGACATCAGCAGCGCCCAGCAGGAGGACTACATGTCCCAGCAATAGGACTCCAGGCTGCAGCACTCGCTCTACCCAGGGGACCCTGGTGAGTTGTCACCCCCACTGTCCCCTACATCACTCAGCCCAGCTAAATCCAGGCCACGATTAGATCAGGACCCCAGTACAGTATTTCAGGCCTCAAACCCTCCATCACAACCATCTTCTTCAGCCATACCTGACATAGACGCATTCCCTGCGTCTGACCTACCTTTGACGGAGTTATGCATGAAAAGCATGCTCACATCTTTGCATCAATCTTTACACAACGATATTTTTACGTCACTCACTCAGCTATCAACTATAGTACAACAACAGGAACACAGAATAAGCCAGATTGAAAATAGTATGGGAGACATAATCACGGCGCACAACAACTTGATTGACGCACATGCTGACCACTCAACCGATATTGAGCAAATCAACCAAAAACTAGCCGACTTGGAAGACAGATCACGCCGCAACAACATTAAGTTCAGAGGGGTTCCTGAATCTGTCGCCAACAACGACTTACTACCATACATACAGCAATACATCAAAATTCTCCTTCCATCACTCTCTGACATAGAGATCGCAATTGATCGGGCGCACCGCCTACCAAAACCCTCCTTTTTACCAGCATCCATCCCTAGAGATGTATTAGCTCGTATTCATTTCTACCATGTAAAAGACAAAATTATGTCGGCAGCCCGAAATCCACCGCCACTCCCGCCATCACATACTAATCTCCGCTTATATGCTGACCTATCTAAAGCTACCCTCCTCAACAGAAAAAGAATGGTATCCATCACCAAGGCCCTCAGAAACCATGGCATAGCCTACCAATGGGGGTTCCCCACCAAATTAACGGTGCGGCAACATGGTAGGATCTTTACTATTAAATCACTGGAGGCAGGCCTGGATTTACTAAAAACCTGGAATATCCTCCCTGCGGAATCACAGGACTCCGCGCATAACTCTATGGAGGCAACATAGTCTTTACAAGACATATATTCTACTGAAACCTGCTCACAGTCTCTCCCAGGAGCCATTTCTTAACCACTTCCAGACCGGGCACTTTCCCCCCTTCCTGACCAGGGCAATTTTCAGCTTTTAGCGCTATCACACTTTGAATGACAATTGCGCGGTCATGCAACACTGTACCCAAATGAATTTTTTACCATTTTTTTGAGATAGATAAAGCTTTATTTTGGTGGTATTTATTCACCACTGGGATTTGTATTTTTTTTGCTATGTAAATGAAATGTCCAAAAAATTTGAAAAAAATTGTTTTTTTTATAAAATTTTGCAAATAAATAATATTTCATCATAAATCTTAGCCACAATTTATTCCGTTATCTTTTTAGTAAAAAAAAAAAAATCCAAATTAGTTTATAAGCAAAAATTATAATTTTTAAACATTTTTTTTTACATTTTTATTTTATTTTTATATTATTATTATTATTATTATTTTTTTTTTTTTACATACTGTCACCCTAGCAGTACAGTGTCACCATGGTGACACTGTACTACTTGTGAGGGGTGATGAAGATTTTTTTTTTTACACCGATTGCTTTTACACCCATATGGGATGTAAAAGCAATCATTTCTCTTTCTCTCTGTGTGCATTCTTGCACTCATTGAGAAGAACTGAGTGAGCTGTGATTGGTCACAGCTTGTCACATGGTACAAGGCTTTTGTGAATAGCCTTGTACCATGTGACCTCTGTGATCATTCACAGATTTCACACGTAGTAAGCAATGATGTCAGAAGTGACATCTTGCTTACTACTTTGCATGTGATCACTGATTGGCCAATCAGTGATCACATGATCGGGACCTTGTACAGAGGTCCCGTCTGACGATCGGTGTTTCACTGTGTCCGGAGGACACAGCGGGCACCAGATCGCGGTGCTGCGCGCTCCCAGGGAGCGCTCACAAGCAGGGTGCGGGGAGGCCATTTATAGACAGCCACCCGACCCTGCAGTGCCACCGTCCGGCCGTTTATATACAACGGCCGGTCGGGAAGTGGTTAATTCGATATCTCTGGCGTTCGGCCTAGACCCGTTGAAGTTCGTACTACGTGTTTATAATTGGCTTGACCCCCCCTGGTGGTCAAGTCCATTTAAATCCCCCAGTTTTGAAGTAGCAATGTTGGCTACTCAACATTTGCATTTTTCGCAAATGTTTTTTTATTGTTCTCTATACCCTCACCCTTCTCTTACCTTGGCACCACTGGACACCCACTCAAGACCAAAGTGTTAATTACCTCGACACATCATGGAATACTCCCATCAACGTTCAGGTTGAGCTACAATCCTATCACCCATACATGAATACCTATTTTCTTGAAAGATACAGCATCATACGCTTCTCTCAAATACCACACCAGTTTATGGAAAATCTTGGAACCATGCTTACCAATGATTAATCTTACAGTCAGGTCCATAAATATTGGGACATGGACACAATTCTAACATTTTTGGCTCTATACACCACCACAATGGATTTGAAATAAAACGAACAAGATGTGCTTTAACTGCAGACTGTCAGCTTTAATTTGAGGGTATTTACATCCAAATCAGGTGAACGGTGTAGGAATTACAACAGTTTGCATATGTGCCTCCCACTTGTTAAAGGACCAAAAGTAATGGGACAGAATAATAATCATAAATCAAACTTTCACTTTTTAATACTTGGTTGCAAATCCTTTGCAGTCAATTACAGCCTGAAGTCTGGAACGCATAGACATCACCAGACGCTGGGTTTCATCCCTGGTGATGCTCTGCCAGGCCTCTACTGCAACTGTCTTCAATTCCTGCTTGTTCTTGGGGCATTTTCCCTTCGGTTTTGTCTTCAGGGAGTGAAATGCATGCTCAATCGGATTCAGGTCAGGTGATTGACTTGGCCATTGCATAACATTCCACTTCTTTCCCTTAAAAAACTCTTTGGTTGCTTTTGCAGTCTGCTTTGGGTCATTGTCCATCTGCACTGTGAAGCGGCGTCCAATGAGTTCTGAAGCATTTGGCTGAATATGAGCAGATAATATTGCCCAAAACACTTCAGAATTCATCCTGCTGCTTTTGTCAGCAGTCACATCATCAATAAATACAAGAGAACCAGTTCCATTGGCAGCCATACATGCCCACGCCATGACACTACCACCACCATGCTTCACTGATGAGGTGGTATGCTTAGGATCATGAGCAGTTCCTTTCCTTCTCCATACTCTTCTCTTCCCATCACTCTGGTACAAGTTGATGTCGGTCTCATCTGTCCATAGGATGTTGTTCCAGAACTGTGAAGGCTTTTTTAGATGTCGTTTGGCAAACTCTAATCTGGCCTTCCTGTTTTTGAGGCTCACCAATGGTTTACATCTTGTGGTGAACCCTCTGTATTCACTCTGGTGAAGTCTTCTCTTGATTGTTGACTTTGACACACATACACCTACCTCCTGGAGAGTGTTCATGATCTGGCCAACTGTTGTGAAGGGTGTTTTCTTCACCAAGGAAAGAATTCTTCGGTCATCCACCACAGTTGTTTTCTGTGGTCTTCCGGGTCTTTTGGCGTTGCTGAGCTCCCTGGTGCGTTCTTTCTTTTTAAGAATGTTTCAAACAGTTGTTTTGGCCACGCCTAATGTTTTCTGATCTCTCTGATGGGTTTGTTTTGTTTTTTCAGCCTAATGATGGCTTGCTTCACTGATAGTGACAGCTCTTTGGATCTCATCTTGAGAGTTGACAGCAACAGATTCCAAATGCAAATAGCACACTGGAAATGAACTCTGGACCTTTTATCTGCTCATTGTAATTGGGATAATGAGGGAATAACACACCTGGCCATGGAACAGCTGAGAAGCCAATTGTCCCATTACTTTTGGTCCCTTAACAAGTGGGAGGCACATATGCAAACTGTTGTAATTGCTACACCGTTCACCTGATTTGGATGTAAATACCCTCAAATTAAAGCTGACAGTCTGCAGTTAAAACACATCTTGTTCGTTTTATTTCAAATCCATTGTGGTGGTGTATAGAGCCAAAAATGTTAGAATTGTGTAAATGTCCCAATATTTATGGACCTGACTGTACATCATTAAACGTACGAGGCCTAAACTCACCATATAAACGATCACTACTATCTAAAGAAGCAAGGAAATCGCGAGCGGACATACTCTTCATACAGGAAACACACTTCGCTACCCAAAAGACACCCAAGTTATACCTTCATAGTTTTTCTCAGCTATTCATGGCAACTAACCCCAAAAAGAAAAATGGAGTGATTACGGCCATTAACGACTCTCTTACATTCCGTATCCTTTCACAGACGGCGGACCCACAAGGACGCTACCATATACTAGTGTGCAACATGAATGACAAGACCCATACTTTAGTGAATGTATATGGTCCGAACTACAAACAGCTACGTTTCTACCGTAAACTGTACAAGGTCATTTCTCCACTTAAACAAGGGAAACTCATCATCGGTGGTGATTTCAACATTGTGGGTAACCCGGACATAGACTCGTCTTCCACCTCGAAATCCACGAAACCTACTCTTAACCAATTCCTTCATGACAACGACCTATACGACATCTGGAGATGTCAACACGGCTCTGAAAAAGACTATACCTACTACTCTCCCCCACACCTCTCGTACTCACGAATAGACATGTTCATAACGGACAAATGGTCATTACAACATGTGACGTCATCCAATATAGGGTCTATAACCTGGTCAAACCATGCTCCAATCCAAATATCACTAGACGACGATCGAAATGTAGCGCTCCCACCTATCTGGAGACTTAATTCCTCACTCCTAACATCACCGGAGAATCAGAAACATATTCAAGAAGCCCACGAACTCTTTTTTGATACCAATATTACCCCTGACATATCCATCACCACACTTTGGCCGGCTTACAAGGCCTACAAGAGAGGTATCCTCATACAGTTAAACTCCCGCATTAAGAGACAACGATCCCAACAAGTTGACCAACTCATGACCTCCATTCGCTTAAATGAACAACTCAATAAACAACATCCAAATCCTTCCACAATCGCGACACTAAACTCTGACAGAAATAAATTACGCACCATTTTACTGCACACATACGACGCCAATCTGCAAAAATCGAAAGCCAAATTCTATGCACTCGGTAACAAAGCAAACTCGCTCCTTAGCAAGATTATTAAACAAAAACGACTTAAAACCAAAATACCCATGATCCGACATCCTACTTCACACGTCACCCTGACAAACCCAAAAGATATAGCCAACGCTTTCGCGGCTTACTATCAGACACTATATAACTTAAAAGATGACACTAATACGACTCAACCAACAACACAATCAATAGAACAATTTCTACATAACATTAATCTCCCAAGCATTACCCCATCTCAACTTGAATCTATATCCGTACCGATCTCTCCTGCTGAGATTGGGAAAATAATACGCACCCTTCCTTTAAACAAATCACCAGGGAATGATGGCTTCACTAATGAATATTACAAAACATTTGCCCCTAACCTTACTTCACACTTCTCTGTCCTATACAACCATGTCGCCTCCTGTGGGGAATTCCCCCAAGACATGCTACAGTCAATAATTACTACCATCCTGAAACCCGGTAAAGACCCTCAACTAGTACAAAACTACAGACCTATCTCGCTTCTTAACACGGATATAAAAATATACGCCAAGATAATTGCCCTCAGACTACTCCCTTACCTACCGACTCTAATTCACCCAGACCAAGTGGGATTTATTCCTGGCAGACAGGTGCCAGACACCACTAGACGTATCATATCCCTAATACACCATCTTGAATTAGATACCCAACCTTCGCTTTTGCTATCGCTTGATGCTGAGAAAGCGTTTGACCGAATCCATTGGCAGTTTATGTCACATACACTCCAAAAATTTGGAATATCTGATTGGATGTTATCAGCTATTCTGTCTCTGTACTCTAAACCTTCAGCCAGAGTTCTAACCAATGGCACACTATCTCAACCTTTCTATGTCTCCAACGGAACTAGGCAAGGCTGCCCACTATCCCCTATAATTTTTGCTTTACTCATTGAGCCACTAGCAACTAACCTTAGAAATGACCCTAATTTCAGGGGAATCAAATTCCTTAAATCCGAACACAAGATCAGCCTATTTGCAGATGACATTATCCTAATGATTACTAATCCATACAAATCCCTCAATTCGATACGAACGCACATTCAAAATTACGCATCTGTATCTTACTACAAACTCAACGAGCCTAAATCATCCATACTGAACTTACACACACCTGAGATCACTCAAAGCCTACTTTCTAAACACTTCCCTTTTACTTGGGAAAAACTTAGCATCCCATATTTGGGAATTAAACTTACTGCAAGGACAAACCAACTCTATAATGCTAACTTTAAACCACTACTTGAATCTATTCCGCAAGAGATTAATGGGCTACGCACCACTACTCTTTCGACGTTAGGCAGAATGGCGACAGTTAAAATGTGTATACTACCCAAGATACTCTATATCTTTCGTACACTCCCTATCCCAGCCCCCCACACTTTCTTCACAAAACTCCAGGCAATATTGAACAAATTCCTCTGGAACTCGAAAAAGCCCAGATGTGCCACAAACCTTCTAATCCGTCCACCATCCAGAGGCGGAGCGGGTCTCCCACATGTGAAATCATATTACCTTGCCGCTCTACTTGATCAGCTCTTCTTCTGGAGGCAGCCCACAATAAGTAAAACCTGGTCTCTTATGGAAACCTCCCTGTTCCTACCACACACCATCTCAGACTTATTATTTGTACCCCGCGGAGCACACCCTGCAAATCCACATAACCACCCTTGCGTACAAGCTTCCCTAGCAGCTTGGCATGACTTTATTGCCCATAACCAATTACGCAACGACAACCTTCCAATTCCCACCCCGCTTTCGTCCCTACACTTCCTCTCCCCGCAATTAAACCTAACTTTATGGATAGACCATGGAATATTTCATATACAAGACCTATACACTAAAAATAAATTAGATTCCTTTCAGATTATCCGAGGAAAATACCAAATCCCGGCTACTGAATATTTCACTTATCTACGTATAGCCCATATCCTATACAAGGTGAATATGCCACTCCATATAAAAATCCCAGCATCAGCACAACATTTCTTCCAAAGAACAACTTATCCAAAAAAAGGCATATCAACGTTTTACACAGCTCTAGTTGAAGCACAATTTACCACACACACATCATCTCTAGAGAACTGGGAAAAAGTAATCCGCCAGCCAATGTCTCCCAGCATGTGGGAAAAAACTTTCACCATCACTTTCAAGGCTTCAAAGTGCAGCTTACATTGGGAAATGTACCTGAAAATACTCCATCAATGGTACCTAACCCCCGTTAAACTATCCTTATTCTATCCTCAACATTCCCAAACTTGCTGGAGACATTGTGGTGAAACGGGCTCACTTCTCCATTTATTGTGGGCGTGTAAATCCCTCACCTCCTACTGGAACCAAGTTTTCCAGATAATCTCCTCCATCACAAAGACATTGATAATTCCAAACCCTGCTCTAGCTCTCCTCCATATTGGCATAGACAAAATACCACTATCTTCACGCATCATCACCGTGCACATTTTGTCTGCTGCAAAGCTCAATATCACCAGGTTGTGGCGATTTATCACCACTCCCTCTTTATCCCGACTACTAACCGACATTAACTTCCTATGCGAGATGGAGAGAAGAACAGCCCTCCATAATTCCTCATATCATAAATTTCAGACTCATTGGACTCGATGGTTACATAATCCCAATTGCTCAATAAAATGATTGTATCACATTCACGTTACACGATTTTGATAACTTAGGTGCCCAACCTCCCCCTTTCCCTCCTTCTCCCCATCTAATCCCCCCATATATATATCTATCAAAGTTTTAATAAAGTTCACAAAATTAGAGCATACCTCTCATGTAACCAAGACAAGATGTTACAATTTACCCCGGCCGACTGGCGGGGTACCTCCACTCCATGCTCTACTATCCATATACTGTTTGTATTAATTGTGAACCATTTTTACCGTTGTTATCTGTTACGTTGTATGTTTCTAAAATTTTCTCAATAAAAAATACTTAAATATAAACATAAGAAATGCACTCACGTTCCGGAGGTGTATATTGCACCAGGTATGATGAACATCCAGTGATGCACTGATTAGACACTAGATGGCAGTATCATCTCAGCAGCAGAGTCCTGTACATGCTCAAACCAGACCCCATCAGTGATGTAATGCCAGGCAAAGCACGGGGCCACTTAATGAATGCTATTGCCTGCTGTAATGTCGTTCCAGGAGCCGCTTACAGAGTACTATAACCACTGTCCCAATGAATGGTAACGTCGTGATGTCATCTGTACACTCCTCCCGGGCCCCTGCATTCACTATATTCGCTTTCCCCAGACTCTGCATTCACTATATCTGCTCTCCCCAGACCCTGCATTCACTATATGTGGTCTCCCTGGACCCTGCATTCAATATATCCACTCTCCCTGGACCCTGCATTCCCTATATCCGCTCTCCCAGGACCCTGCATTCACTATATCTGGTCTCTTCAGACCCTGCATTCACTATATCTGGTCTCCCTGGACCTAGCATTCACTATGTCTGGTCTCCCCGGACACAGCATTCACTATATCTGGTCTCCCCGGACACAGCATTCACTATATCTGGTCTCCCCGGACACTGCATTCACTATATCTGGTTTCCCCAGACCCTGCATTCACTATAATCGGTCTCCACAGACTCCACATTCGCTATATATATGGCCTCCCCGGACCCCGCATTCATATATCCCCTCTCCCCGGACCCTGCATTCACTATATCCAGTGTCCCCAGACCCTGCATTCACTATATTCATTCACCCCGGACCCTGCATTTACTATATTTGCTCTCCCTGGACCCTGTATTCACAATATCCCCTCTCCCGAGACCCTGCATTCAATATATCTGGTCTCACAGGACCCTGCATTCACTACATCCAGTCTCCCCGGACCCTGCAGTCACTATAGCCACTATCCCCTGACCCTGCATTCACTATATCCATTCTCCCCGAACCCTTCATTCACTATATTTGGTATCCCTGGACCCTGCATTCACAATATCCACTCTCCCCAGGCACTGCATTTATTATATCTGCTCTCCCCGGACCCTGCATTCACTATATCCGCTCTAGCCGGACCCTACATTCACTATATCCGCTCTAGCCGGACCCTACATTCACTATATCCACTCTCCCTGGACACTTCATTCACTATAACTGGTCTCCCCGGGCTCTACATTCAATATATCCGCTCTCCTAGGACCCTGCATTCAATATATCCCCTCTCCCTGGACCCTGCATTCACTATATCTGGTCTCCCAGGAGCCTGCATTCACTATATCCGCTCTCCCCATGTGGCAGGCGCAGCACCCTTTGGTGCCTTGTGCGCTGTGGCATTAGAAAAATTATGCAATTGCTGTTTCTTTGTTTGATTAGACTGACTTTACTCTGTAATTCCTCCAATGCCGCTCTATGGATGCAGTAGGTTTAAAGAGCACACCGAATACTTTAGTTAACTTCTTTAATAACTTCAATCTTCTTCATATAACACTGCTTACAATGGCTTGTTTCTTTCATATTACAATGGGTTGATTCGATAGCTTATCTCGATAGGTTCGTTAGATTCGATAGATTCGATTGGATTATGATTACTCTACAGCAGTGGTTCTCGACCTTTCTAATGCCGCGACCCCTTAATACAGTTCCTCATGTTGTGGTGACCCCCAACCATAAAATTATTTTTGTTGCTACTTCATAACTGTAATTTTGCAGTGGGAGGAGTAGTGCCACATAATTGGTATCAGTGGGAGGAATAGTGCCCCATAATTGGTATCAGTGGGAGGAATAGTGCCCCATCATTTGTGTCAGTGGTAGGAATAGTGCCCCATCATTGGTGTCAGTGGGGGGAATAGTGCCCCATCATTGGTGTCAGTGGGGGGAATAGTGCCCCATCATTGGTGTCAGTGGGGGGAATAGTGCCCCATCATTGGTGTCAGTGGGAGGTATAGTGCCCCATCATTGGTGTCAGTGGGAGGAATAGTGCCCCATCATTGGTGTCAGTGGGAGGAATAGTGCCCCATCATAGGTGTCAGTGGGAGGAATAGTGCCCCATCATAGGTGTCAGTGGGAGGAATAGTGCCCCATCAATGGTGTCAGTGGGAGGAATAGTGCCCCATCATTGGTGTCAGTGGGGGGAATAGTGCCCCATCATTGGTGTCAGTGGGTGGAATAGTGCCCCATCATTGGTGTCAGTGGGAGGTATAGTGCCCCATCATTGGTGTCAGTGGGAGGAATAGTGCCCCATCATTGGTGTCAGTGGGAGCAATAGTGCCCCATCATTGGTATCAGGGGGAGCAATAGTGCCCCAACATTGGTGTCAGTGAGAGCAATAGTGCCCCATCGTTGGTGTCAGTTGGAGGAATAGTGCCCCATCGTTGGTGTCAGTGGGAGGAATAGTGCCCCATCGTTGGTGTCAGTGGGAGCAATAGTGCCCCATCATTGGTATCAGGGGGAGCAATAGTGCCCCAACATTGGTGTCAGTGGGAGCAATAGTGCCCCATCATTGGTGTCAGGGGGAGCAATAGTGCCCCAACGTTGGTGTCAGTGGGAGCAATAGTGCCCCATCGTTGGTGTCAGTGGGAGCAATAGTGCCCCATCGTTGGTGTCAGTGGGAGGAATAGTGCCCCATCGTTGGTGTCAGTGGGAGAATTAGTGCCCCATCGTTGGTGTCAGTGGGAGCAATAGTGCCC
This sequence comes from Staurois parvus, assembly GCF_062004578.1. Lineage (NCBI taxonomy): Eukaryota > Metazoa > Chordata > Amphibia > Anura > Ranidae > Staurois > Staurois parvus. The sequence goes on along the minus strand of NW_028318371.1, from coordinate 1,865,602 downwards.
CATCGTTGGTGTCAGGGGGAGCAATAGTGCCCCATCGTTGGTGTCAGTGGGAGGAATAGTGCCCCATCGTTGGTGTCAGTGGGAGGAATAGTGCCCCATCGTTTGTGTCAGTGGGAGGAATAGTGCCCCATCGTTTGTGTCAGTGGGAAGTATAGTGCCCCATCGTTGGTGTCAGTGGGAGGAATAGTGCCCCATCGTTGGTGTCAGTGGGAGGAATAGTGCCCCATCGTTGGTGTCAGTGGGAGGAATAGTGCCCCATCGTTGGTGTCAGTGGGAGGAATAGTGCCCCATCGTTGGTGTCAGTGGGAGGAATAGTGCCACATCGGTGGTGTCAGTGGGAGGAATAGTGCCCCATCGTTGGTGTCAGTGGGAGGAATAGTGCCCCATCGTTGGTGTCAGTGGGAGGAATAGTGCCCCATCGTTGGTGTCAGTGGGAGGAATAGTGCCCCATCGTTGGTGTCAGTGGGAGGAATAGTGCCCCATCGTTGGTGTCAGTGGGAGGAATAGTGGCCCATCGTTGGTATCAGTGGGAGGAATAGTGCCCCATCGTTGGTGTCAGTGGGAGGAATAGTGCCCCATCGTTGGTGTCAGTGGGGGAAGGAATAGTGCCCCATCGTTGGTGTCAGTGGGAGGAATAGTGCCCAATCATTGGTATTAGTGACACTAATGATGGGGCACTATTCCTCCCACTGACACCAATGATACTTACCTTGCTGACCCCTGCTCCATCCTGGGCTCGCTCGCTCGCTCCCTCTCCCATGGTACAGACACTTACCGGTCAGATGTCTTCCTTCTCCGGCCGCTCTCCTCCTCTTCACTCGCTCGATCTTCGCGGTGCCGCTCGGCTCCTCTTTTCCAAGCTCCACCTCCTCGCCGGTGATTGGCCGCCTGTGTGCCTCTCCTGAGCTACAGTTCCGGCGGCCAATCACCGACGAGGATTGATCCTGGGGGTGTGTCCAGATGACAGGGACGGCATGTCATCCCGCCCACACCTGGCGACGGATAGAGGAGCGGTGTCTCGGTTCCTAAGGCCATCGGAAATATGTGTTTTCCGATGGTCTTAGGCGACCCCTGGGAAAGTGTCGTTCGACCCCCAAAGGGGTCGCGACACCCAGGTTGAGAACCGCTGCTCTACAGTGACTTGATTCGTAAGTTCATAAATTCAATAAGTTCGATAAGTTCGTAAATTCGGTGGAACTACAAGTAAACACACACAACAGTTTTAACATACAGATCTACCTGCACTGCTAAACAACAGAGGAAACACAAGTGCATTAAAAACCTATTTGGCCTTCTCTGTTTCCATAAAGCTTTTCTGATTGGAACCTTGTCTGTTTCCTCTTCTGTCTGGGGAGCATGTGTCTCTAGAAAATCCTAGCAGGGAGTTTTACACAGGCATAAATGTGAAACTGGCTGGGATTGGTTAAGGCTCTGTACAGTGTGAGGCTTTAACATATACACATATATACTGTACTGAGGTTATTGGCAGGTTTGGTATACACATATATGTGAACCATATTAACAACCTAGGACTGGTCTTACCTGGCCAGCTACACCCCAGACTCTGCATTCAATATATCCAATCTCCCTGGACCCTTTATTCACTATATCTGGTCTCCACGGACCCTGCATTCACTACATTCGATCTCCTCAGACCCTGCATTCACTATGTCTGCTCTCCTCGGATGCTGCATTCACTATATCTTGTCTTCCCAGACACTGCATTCACTATTTCTGGTCCCCCCCTCTCCTAGGACCCTGCTTTCAATATATCCACTCTCCCTGGACCCTGTATTCACCATATCTGGTCTCCCCGGACCCTGCATTCACTATATCTGGTCTCCCCGGACCCTGCATTCACTATATCTGGTCTCCCCGGACCCTGCATTCACTATATCTGGTCTCCCCGGACCCTGCATTCACTATATCTGGTCTCCCCGGACCCTGCATTCACTATTACTGGTCTTCCAGGACCCTGCATTCAATATATCTGGTCTCCCTGGACCCTGCATTCACTATATATCCGCTCTACTCAGACCCTGCATTCACTATATCCACTATCCCTAGACCCTTCATTCACTATATTCAGTCTCTCCAGACCCTGCAATCACTATCATATTATGAAGTGAAAAAAATGAGCTACAATTGCACAATTCCTATATATCAAAAAGCAAAGTGAAAAAATAATTAATAAAATAAAAATTATTGAAAAAAGAATTAAATAAATAAAACTATATATATATATATATATATATATATATATATATATATATATATATATATAAAGGACCACAAAAAAAATCAAAAAGTATTTTTTAAGTATGTATCAAGCAAAAGTCATTCAAAAACTGAAGTTCAATCAATAAAGTGTTCTTCTATGAACCCTCCTTTGGATAATGGAACGACATTCCAGCAGGCAATAGCATTCATTAAGTGGCCCCGTGCTTTGACTGGCATTACATTACGGATGGGGTCTGGTTTGAGCATGTACAGGACTCTGCTGCTGAGATGATACTGCCATCTAGTGTCTAATCAGTGCATCACTGGATGTTCATCATACCTGGTGCAATATACACCTCCGGAACGTGAGTGCATTTCTTATGTTTAATTGATGAATAAAAGTGTAAAAGGATAAAGCACTATGTGGAGTTCTTTGTAATGAGGAATACGGCTGATACAAAGACGCTTATCAGGAGGGAGATTACTTTGGAGTCTTCATTCAACAAGCTGATCTTCTGAGTCCAAATAGGACCAAAAGTGCAGTTGTAACATTGTATAATGTGCGGTCACACTGCGTGAGGTGAGCAGATATATGGTGGAGGATGTCTTTGCACGGGAATTGATGACAGATGCACATATTTTTCAAGAGCCGCATATAGAGTACTATAACCGCTGTCCCGATGAATGGTAACGTTGTGATGTCATCTACACACTCCTCCCCGGCCCCTGCATTCACTTTACCCATTCTCCCCGGACCCTTCGTTCACTATATCTGCTCTCCCCTGATCCTGCATTCACTATATCTGCTCTCCCCTGACCCTGCATTCATTATATCTGATCTCCCAGGACCCTGCATTCACTATATCTGGTCTCCCAGGACCCTGCATTCACTATATCTGGTCTCCCCTGACCCTGCATTCACTATATCTGGTCTCCCAGGAACCTGCATTCACTATATCTGATCTCCCCGAACCCTGCATTCACTATATCTGCTCTCCATGGGCCCTGCATTCACTATATTCCTTCTCCCCGGACCCTGCATTCACTATGTCCGCTCTCTCCGGACCCTGCATTCACTATATCCGCTCTCCCCGGACCCTGCATTCACTATATCCCTTTTCCCCGGACCCTGCATTCACTATACCTGGTCTCCCCGGACCCTGCATTCACTATATCTGCTCTTCATGGGCCCTGCATTCACTATATTCCTGCTCCGCAGACCCTGCATTCACTATATCCGCTTTCCCCGGATCCTGCATTCACTATGTCCGCTCTCTCCGGACCCTGCATTCACTAAATCCCTTTTCCCCGGACCCTGCATTTACTATATCTGGTCTCCCCGGACCCTGCATTCACTATATCTTGTCTCCCGGACACTGTATTCACTATATCTGGTCTCCCTGGACCCTGCATTCACTATATCCGGTCTCCCTGGATCCTACATTCACTATATCAGGTCTTCCCGGACCCTGCATTCACTATATCCACTCTCCCCGGACCCTGCATTCACTATATCCACTCTCCCCGGACCCTGCATTCACTATATCCGCTCTCCCCGGACCCTGCATTCACTATATCCGCTCTCCCCGGACCCTGCATTCACTATATCAGGTCTCCCCGGACCCTGCATTCACTATATCCACTCTCCCCGGACCCTGCATTCACTATATCCACTCTCCCCGGACCCTGCATTCACTATATCCGCTCTCCCCGGACCCTGCATTCACTATATCCGCTCTCCCCGGACCCTGCATTCACTATATCCGCTCTCCCCGGACCCTGCATTAACTATATCCGCTCTCCCCGGACCCTGAATTCTCACTATACCTGGTCTCCCCGGACCCTGTATTCACTATCTTGTCTCCCGGACACTGTATTCACTATATCTGGTCTCCCTGGACCCTGCATTCACTATATCCGGTCTCCCTGGATCCTACATTCACTATATCAGGTCTTCCCGGACCCTGCATTCACTATATCAGGTCTTCCCGGACCCTGCATTCACTATATCAGGTCTCCCCGGACCCTGCATTCACTATATCCGCTCTCCCCAGACCCTGCATTAACTATATCCGCTCTCCCCGGACCCTGCATTAACTATATCCGCTCTCCCCGGACCCTGAATTCCCTATACCTGGTCTCCCCGGACCCTGTATTCACTATCTGGTCTCCCGGACACAGTATTCACTATATCTGGTCTCCCTGGACCCTGCATTCACTATATCCGGTCTCCACGGACCCTGCATTCACTATATATGGTCTCCCCGGACCCTGCATCCACTATATCCAGTCTCCCTGTACTGGTATTTGGTTTTTCCCTGGAACCCTGCATTCACTATATCAGGTCTCCCTGGATCCTACATTCACTATATCTGCTCTCCCCGGACCCTAAATTCACTATATCCGCTCTCCCTAGACCCTGCATTCACTATATCCGCTCTCCCCAGAACCCGCATTCACTATATCCGCTCTCCCCGGACCCAGTGGTTGGGATTTGAACCAGCGACCCTAGTACTGCCAGGTGGAAATGCTAACCATTCACTATATCTGGTCTGCCAGGACCCTGCATTCACTATATCTGGTCTGCCTGGACCCTGCATTTACTATATCTGCTCTCCCCGGACCCTGTATTCACTATATCTGCTCTCCCCGGACCCTGCATTCACTACCTGCTGTCCCCCCGGACCCTGCATTCACTATATCTGCTCTACCTGGACCCTGCATTCACTATATCTTGTCTCCCTGGACCCTGCATTCACTACAATTGGTCTGCCCGTAAACCTGCATGCACTATAACTGGTCTCCCCGGACCTTGCATTCACTGTAAGTGGTCTCCCCAGACCCTGCATTCACTATATATCCGCTCTCCCCAGACCATGCTTTTCCTATATCTGGTTTCCCCGAACCCTGAATTCTCTATATCCTCTCTCTCCAGATCCTGCATTCACTATCATATTATGAAGTGAAAAAAATGCTGCGCTACATGAAACAATTGCACAATTCCTATATATCAAAAAGCAAAGTGAAAAAATAATAAAATAAAAATTATTGAAAAAATAATTAAGTAAATTAAACTTTATATAGATAAACAAGGACCACACAAAAAAAAATCAAAGTATTTTTTAAGTATGTATCAAGCAAAAGTCATTCCAAAACTCAAGTTCAATCAATAAAGTGTTCTTCTATGAACCCTCCTTTTGGATAACAAAAAATATGTGCATCTGTCATCAATTCCCGTGCAAAGACATCCTCCACCATATATCTGCTCACCTCACGCAGTGTGACCGCACATTATACAATGTTACGTCTAACTGCACTTTTGGTCCCATTTGGACTCAGAAGATCAGCGTGTTGAATGAGGACTCCAAAGTAATCTCCCTCCTGATAAGCGTCTTTGTATCAGCCGTATTCCTCATTACAAAGAACTCCACATAGTGCTTTATCCTTTTACACTTTTATTCATCAATTAAACATAAGAAATGCACTCACGTTCCGGAGGTGTATATTGCACCAGGTATGATGAACATCCAGTGATGTACTGATTAGACACTAGATGGCAGTATCATCTCAGCAGCAGAGTCCTGTACATACTCAAACCAGACCCCATCCGTAATGTAATGCCAGGCAAAGCATGGGGCCACTTAATGAATGTTATTGGCTGCTGTAATGTCATTCCAGGAGCCGTTTACAGAGTACTATAACCGCAGTCCTGATGAATGGTGACATCATGATGTCATCCGCACACTCCTCCCTGGCCCCTGCATTCACTATATTCGCTTTCCCCAGACTCTGCATTCACTATATCCGCTCTCCCCAGACCCTGCATTCACTATATCTGGTCTCCCCGGACCCTGCATTCAATATATCCACTCTCCCTGGACCCTGCATTCCCTATATCCGCTCTCCCAGGACCCTGCATTCACTATATCTGGTCTCCTCAGACCCTGCATTCACTATATCTGGTCTCCCTGGACCTAGCATTCACTATGTCTGGTCTCCCCGGACATAGCATTCACTATATCTGGTCTCCTCAGACCCTGCATTCACTATATCTGGTCTCCCTGGACCTAGCATTCACTATGTCTGGTCTCCCCGGACATAGCATTCACAATATCTGGTCTCCTCGGACACTGCATTCACTATATCTGGTTTCCCCAGACCCTGCATTCACTATAATCCGTCTCCACATTCACTATATCTGGCCTCCCCGGACTCCGCATTCATATATCCCCTCTTCCCGGACCCTGCATTCACTATATCCAGTGTCCCCGGACCCTGCATTCACTATATCCATTCACCCCGGACCCTGAATTTACTCAATCCGCTCTCCCTGGACCCTGCATTCACAAAATTTCCTCTCCCGAGACCATGCATTCAATATATCTGGTCTCACAGGACCCTGCATTCACTACATCCAGTCTCCCCGGACCCTGCAGTCACTATATCCACTCTCCCCAGGCACTGCATTTTTTATATCTGCTCTCCCAGGACCCTGCATTCACTATATCTGCTCTCCCAGGACGTTGAATTCACTATATCTGGTCTCCCCGGACCCTGCATTCACTATATCCGCTCTAGCCGGACCCTACATTCACTATATCCACTCTCCCTGGACACTTCATTCACTATAACTGGTCTCCCCGAGCTCTACATTCAATATATCCGCTCTCCTAGGACCCTGCATTCAATATTTCCACTCTCCCTGGACCCTGCATTCACTATATCTGGTCTCCCAGGAGCCTGCATTCACTATATCCACTCTCCCCATACCCTGAATTCACTATATCCGCTTTCCCTGGAACCCTGCATTCACTATATCCGCTCTCCCCGGACCCTGCATTCACTATATCCGGTATTCCTGGACCCTGCATTCACTATATCCGCTCTCCCCGGACCCTGCATTCACTATATCCGCTCTCCCCAGACCCTGCATTCACTATATCCGCTCTCCCCAGACCCTGCATTCATTATATCCGCTCTCCCCAGACCCTGCATTCACTATATCCACTCTCCCCGGACCCAGTGGTTGGGATTTGAACCAGCGACCCTAGTACTGCCAGGTGGAAATGCTAACCATTCACTATATCGGGTCTGCAAGGACACTGCATTCACTATATCTGGTCTGCCTGGACCCTGCATTTACTATATCTGTTCTCCCCGGACCCTGCATTTACTATATCTGCTCTCCCCGGAACCTGCATTCACTACCTGCTGTCCCCCTGGACCCTGAATTCACTATATCTGCTCTCCCTGGACCCTGCATTCACTATATCTGCTCTACCTGGACCCTGCATTCACTATATCTTGTCTCCCTGGACCCTGCATTCACTACAATTGGTCTGCCCGGAAACCTGCATGCACTGTAACTGTTCTCCCCGGACCTTGCATTCACTGTAAGTGGTCTTCCCAGACCATGCATTTACTATATCTGGTTTCCCCGAACCCTGAATTTCTATATCCTCTCTCTCCAGACCCTGCATTCACTATCATATTATGAAGTGAAAAAAATGCTGCGCTACATGAAACAATTGCACAATTCCTATATATCAAAAAGCAAAGTGAAAAAATAATAAAATACAAATTATTGAAAAAATAATTAAGTAAATAAAACTTTATATAGATAAACAAAGACCACACAAAAAAAAATCAAAGTATTTTTTAAGTATGAATCTAGCAAAAGTCATTCCAAAACTCAAGTTCAATCAATAAAGTGTTCTTCTGTGAACCCTCCTTTTGGATAACGAAAAATATGTGCATCTGTCATCAATTCCCGTGCAAAGACATCCTCCAGCATATATCTGCTCACCTCACGCAGTGTGACCGCACATTATACAATGTTACGTCTAACTGCACTTTTGGTTCCATTTGGACTCAGAAGATCAGCTTGTTGAATGAAGACTCCAAAGTAATCTCCCTCCTGATAAGCGTCTTTGTATCAGCCGTATTCCTCATTACAAAGAACTCCACATAGTGCTTTATCCTTTTACACTTTCATTCATCAATTAAACATAATAGATATACTCACGTTCCGGAGGTGTATATTGCACCAGGTATGATGAACATCCAGTGATGTACTGATTAGACACTAGATGGCAGTATCATCTCAGCAGCAGAGTCCTGTACATGCTCAAACCAGACCCCATCCGTAATGCAATGCCAGGAAAAGCACGGGGCCACTTAATGAATGCTATTGCCTGCTGTAATGTCATTCCAGGAGCCATTTACAGAGTACTATAACCGCTGTCCCGATGAATAGTGACGTCATCCGCACACTCCTCCCCGGGTACTGCACTCACTATATCCGCTCTCCTCGGACCCTGCATTCGCTATATCTGCTCTCCCCGGAGCCTGTATTCACTATATCCATTCTCCATGGGCCCTGCATTCATTATATCTGGTCTTCCCGGACCCTGCATTCACTATATATCCGCTCTCCCCAGACCCTGCAATCACTATATCTTGTCTCCCCGGACCCTGCATTCTCTATATCCGCTCTCCCCAGACCCTGCATTCACTATATCCACTATCCCTAAACCCTTCATTCACTATATCTGCTCTCCCAGGACCCTGCATTCATTATATCTGGTCTTCATGGACCCTGCATTCACTATATCCACTCTCCCCAAACCCTGCATTCACTATATCCGGTCTCCACGGACCCTGCATTCACTATATCCGGTCTCCCCGCACCTTGCATTCACTATATCTTCTCTCCCTGGACCCTGCATTCACTATAATTGGTTTGCCTGGAACATGCATTCACTATATCTGCTCTCCCAGGACCCTGCATTCACTAAATCTTGTCCCCCCAGACCCTGCATTCACTATCATATTATGAAGTGAAAAAAATGAGCTACATTAAAAAACAATTGCACAATTCCTATATATCAAAAAGCAAAGTGAAAAAATAAATAATAAAATAAAAATTATTGAAAAAAAAATTAAGTAAAGAATACTATATATATATAAAAACAAGGACCACACAAAAAATTATCAAAAAGTATTTTTTAAGTATGAATCAAGCAAAAGTCTTTCAAAAACTCAAGTTCAATCAATAAAGTGTTCTTCTGTGAACCCTTCTTTGGATAATGAAAAATATGTGCATCTGTCATCAATTCCCGTGCAAAGACATCCTCCAGCATATATCTGCTCACCTCACGCAGTGTGACCGCACATTATACAATGTTACATCTAACTGCACTTTTGGTCCCATTTGGACACAGAAGATCAGCTTGTTGAATGAGGACTCCAAAGTAATCTCCCTCCTGATAAGCGTCTTTGTATCAGCCATATTCCTCATTACAAAGAACTCCACATAGTGCTTTATCCTTTTACACTTTTATTCATCAATTAAACATAAGAAATGCACTCACGTTCCGGAGGTGTATATTGCACCAGGTATGATGAACATCCAGTGATGTACTGATTAGACACTAGATGGCAGTATCATCTCAGCAGCAGAGACCTGTTCATGCTCAAACCAGACCCCATCCGTAATGTAATGCCAGGCAAAGCACGGGGCCACTTAATGAATGCTATTGGCTGCTGTAATGTCATTCCAGGAGCTGCTTACAGAGTACTATAACCGCTGTCCCGATGAATGGTAACGTCTTGACGTCATCCGCACACTCCTCCCGGGCCCCTGCATTCACTATATTCGCTTTCCCCAGACCCTGCATTCACTATATGTGGTATCCCCGGACCCTGCATTCACTATATCTGCTCTCCCCAGACCCTGCATTCACTATATGTGGTATCCCCGGACCCTGCATTCAATATATCCACTCTCCCTGGACCCTGCATTCCCTATATCCACTCTCCCAGGACCCTGCATTCACTATATCTGGTCTCCCTGGACCTAGCATTCCCTATATCCGCTCTCCCAGGACCCTGCATTCACTATATCTGGTCTCCCTGGACCCCGCATTCACTATATCTGGTCTCCCCGGACACAGCATTCACTATATCTGGTCTCCCCAGACCCTGCATTCACAATAATCGGTCTCCACAGACTCCACATTTGCTATATATGGCCTCCCCGGACCCCGCATTCATATATCCCCTCTCCCCAGACCCTGCATTCACTATATCCATTCACCCCGGACCCTGCATTTACTATATTTGCTCTCCCTGGACCCTGCATTCACAATATCCCCTCTCCCGAGACCCTGCATTCAATATATCTGGTCTCACAGGACCCTGCATTCACTACATCCAGTCTCCCCGGACCCTGCAGTCACTATATCCACTATCCCCTGACCCTGCATTCACTATATCCATTCTCCCCGAACCCTTCATTCACTATATTTGGTATCCCTGGACCCTGCATTCACAATATCCACTCTCCCCAGGCACTGCATTTATTATATCTGCTCGCCCAGGACCCTGCATTCACTATATCTGCTCTCCCAGGACCCTGAATTCACTATATCTGGTCTCCCCGGACCCTGCATTCACTATATCCGCTCTAGCCGGACCCTACATTCACTATATCCACTCTCCCTGGACACTTCATTCACTATAACTGGTCTCCCCGGGCTCTACATTCAATATATACGCTCTCCTAGGACCCTGCATTCACTATATCTGGTCTCCCAGGAGCCTGCATTCACTATATCCACTCTCCCCAGACCCTGCATTCAATATATCCAATCTCCCTGGATCCTTTATTCACTATATCTGGTCTCCACGGACCCTGCATTCACTACATTCGATCTCCTCAGACCCTGCATTCACTATGTCTGCTCTCCTCGGACACTGCATTCACTATATCTTATCTTCCCAGACACTGCATTCACTATTTCCGGTCCCCCCCTCCGACCCTGCATTCAATATATCCGGTCTCCCCAGACCCTGCATTCACTATATCTTCTCTCCCTGGAACATGCATTCACTATATCTGGTCTCCCCGGACCCTGCATTCACTATATCTGGTCTCCCCGGACCCTGCATTCACTTTTACTGGTCTTCCAGGACCCTGCATTCAATATATTCCTATATATCAAAAAGCAAAGTGAAAAAATAATTAAGTAAATAAAACTATATATATATATATATATATATATATGGACCACAAAAAAAAATCAAAAAGTATTTTTTAAGTATGTATCAAGCAAAAGTCATTCAAAAACTGAAGTTCAATCAATAAAGTGTTCTTCTGTGAACCCTCCTTTTGGATAACAAAAAATATGTGCATCTGTCATCAATTCCCGTGCAAAGACATCCTCCACCATATATCTGCTCACCTCACGCAGTGTGACCGCACATTATACAATGTTACGTCTAACTGCACTTTTGGTCCCATTTGGACTCAAAAGATCAGCTTGTTGAATGAGGACTCCAAAGTAATCTCCCTCCTGATAAGTGTCTTTGTATCAGCCGTATTCCTCATTACAAAGAACTCCACATAGTGCTTTATCCTTTTACACTTTTATTCATCAATTAAACATAAGAAATGCACTCACGTTCCGGAGGTGTATATTGCACCAGGTATGATGAACATCCAGTGATGTACTGATTAGACACTAGATGGCAGTATCATCTCAGCAGCAGAGTCCTGTACATGCTCAAACCAGACCCCATCTGTAATGTAATGCCAGGCAAAGCACGGGGCCACTTAATGAATGCTATTGCCTGCTGGAATGTCGTTCCAGGAGCTGCTTACAGAGTACTATAACCACTGTCCTGATGAATGGTAACGTTGTGACGTCATCCGCACACTCCTCCTGGACCCTGCATTCACTATATCCACTCTCCCTGGACCCTGAATTCACTATATCCACTCTCCCTGGACCCTGCATTCACTAGATCTGCTTTTGCCGTACCCCGCATTCACTATATCTTGTCTCCCAGGACTCTGCATTCACTATATCCACTCTCACTGGACCCTGCATTCACTATATCCGCTCTCCCTGGACCCTGCATTCACTATATCTTTTCTCCCAGGACTCTGCATTCGCTATATCCACTCTCCCTGGACCCTGCATTCACTATATCCACTCTCCCCGGACCCTGCATTCACTATATCCGCTCTCCCCGGACCCCGCATTCACTATATCTTCTCTCTTCGGACCCTGCATTCACTATACGCACTCTCCCTGGACCCTGCATTCACTATATCCGCTCTCCCAGGACTCTGCATTCGCTATATCCACTCTCCACGGACCCTGCATTCACTATATCCGCTCTCCCCGGGCCCTGCATTCACTATATCCACTCTCCCCGGACCCCGCATTCACTATATCTGGTCTCCCCGGACAAAGCATTCACTATATCTGCTCTCCCAGGACTCTGCATTCACTATATCCACCCTCCCCGGACCCTGCATTCACTATATCCGCTCTCCCCGGACCCTGCATTCACTATATCCGCTCACCGGACCCCACATTCACTATATCCGGTCTCCCCAGACCCTGCATTCACTATATCTGCTCTCCCCAGACCCTGCATTCACTATATCTGGTCTGCCTGGACCCTGCATTCACTATTTCCGGTCTCCCATGGAACACAGACCATGGAAATGTAATTATTTTAGTAAAATTATAAACACTCCACAGCTAAAAAAAAAATAAAGTCAAGACAAAAAAAATTTTTTTTTTTAAAAATCTATGAATTATGCTCAATCCCAAAAAATGTGCTCCAAAATTCCTTAAACAAATGTGCTCCCCCCATCCGTGATGAATGCTCCTCCCCCCTCACCAGATGGAATGGACTCTTCCTGATATGGCACAAGAGTCAGACAAGCGTAGAATGAGTGGGCGTGTCCTCCCAGATAACTCTGTACTCAATATCCTCCAGAAACGACTCCCACGATTGGATGACAATGGAAAACAAAACAAAAACAACAAATAGTGCAATACTGTAAAAAATCTTTAATTTTAAAAAAAGTCTGCCTTCTATACACTCACATGATACAAAATATAGTCAGGCTTCATAATAGGCCCAGAGGCTCATATTATATGACAGATTTCCATTTGTAGAAGTGGACTGGCAAAGATAGATAGAAATCCCTTCTAGACAAGCAGGAAGTCACTCCGGAACGCCGCAAACCAGCGTGCATTCCACTCACCGGACATGACGTCACCACGCACCACCGGAACCGGAAATACCGCGACACATTTCACCCTCCTCCAGGGCGTTATCCAAGACATCATTTTCCAGCTCCAATCATCCTTTATACCTCCCCACTACTCCTCCCCTTTCTGCATTCAGCCAAATCATCCCATTAACCCTCTAACACCTCATCCCTCCAATCCACTTCCCAATTACAATCTCCAAGCCAACATACACATAACAATCTCGATATTATAAACAACAAACACTTAATTACCTCTCTATTTATTTTATTAGTAACAAATATTACTCCACACTAATTAATCTAATATGATGAATAAAATACATGAACAAAAATTTAACTTAAAACAAATATTAAAAAAATAACAAAAATAAGAAAAAAAAACAAAAATGTATAAAAATAACAAAAATGAAAAAAAATTATAAAAATAAAAAAAAAATCAACTAAAAATATAAATATAAATAAAAAATAAAATTAAAATTAAAAATAATGACAATAAAATAATAAAAATAAAAACCCCCAAATTACACAAACAACAATGAAAGAATTAAAAAAATTAAACTTAAAACAAATATTTAAAAAAATAAGAAAAAACAAAAATAAATAAAAATAACAAAAATGAAAAAAATAAAAAAAATAAAAATATAAATAAAAAATAAAATGAAAAAAAATAAAATAAAAATAAAAAATTACAATAAAATATTACAAATAAAAAACCCAAAATTACACAATAAACAACAATGAAAGAATTCAAATCTACTAGACACTACCAATTGGACAAGAAACAGTTAAGATCAACATCTATATTCAACCCCTTAAGGGATAAAGTATTCTATTTTAGGATCCATCTGGTCTCATTCTGTGAAATCGACCTAGTCATGTTGCCACCACACCAATGAGGCTCAGCTTTGTCAATCCCACAGAACCTGAGCAAAGATGGATCCCTATTGTGGCATTTCCTAAAATGGTAGGACAAACTGTGATGCCTAAAACCTCTTTTAATGTTTCTAATATGCTCCCCCAGTCTCACAGATAATTTTCTAGTTGTTCTTCCCACATATTGAAGGTGACAGGGACATTCCAACAAATACGTGACATGATGACTATCACATGAAACAAATTTCTGAATATTATATCATTCCCCTTTAGCCTGTGACTGAAATTGTAAGATGTTTATATTCCTGTCACCCTTCATCACTTTGGCTAGCCAATATTACTGCAAGATGAGGTATTGGGGAGGCTTTTACCGAGGCACCCTAAATTCATTTATAGGAGACCACCAACTATTAGGAATAAACTTGTGAGAAATGTCCCAGACCCACCTTCCAAGAAAATGACTTTTTTGGATCAGGTGGGACTTTTCAAATGTAGGAGGTGTATGGCTTGTAAAGTGATGAAGGGTGACAGGAATAGGAAAATCTTACAAATTCAGTCACAGGCTAAAGGGGAATTATATAATAGTAAGAAATTTGTTTCATGTGATAGTCATCATGTAATGTATTTGTTGGAATGTCCCTGTCACCTTCAATACGTGGGAAGAACAACTAGAAAATTATCTGTAAGACTGGGTGAGCATATTAGAAACATTAAAAAAGGTTTTAGGCGTCACAGTTTGTCCTACCATTTTAGGAAGTGCCACAATAGGGATCCATCTTTGCTCAGGTTCTGTGGGATCGACAAAGTTGAGCCTCATTGGCGTGGTGGAAATATGACTAGGTGGATTTTTCAGAATGAGACAAGATGGATCCTAAAATAGAATACGTCATCCCTTAAGGGGTTGAATATAGATGTCGATCTTAATTGTTTCTTGTCCAATTGGTAGTGTCTATTAGATATAAATTCCTTGATTGTTGTTTATTGTGTAATTTTGTAGTTTTTATTTTCATTTATTTTATTTTATTTATTTTAAATTTTTAAATTTTAAATATTTTTTGTTTTTTATTTTTATTATTTTTTGTTTTTATTTTTATCTTTATCTTTATTTTCATTTTTATTTATTTATATCTATTTTTATTTTTATTATTTTTTTATTCTTATTTACTTTTATTTTTATATATCATTTTTTTGTATTAGAACTATTGTTTGGAGTCTATTAGATTGATTAGCATGGAGTAAATTTTTGTTATTATGATGATTTAAAATAAATAGAGAGGTAATTAGGTGTCTGTGGAATTAAAATATTGATATTGGTATGTGTATGTGGGCTTGGAGATTGTAATTGGGAAGTGGATTGGAGGGATGAGGTGTTAGAGGGTTAATGGGATGGATTTGGCTGAATGGAGAAAGGGGAGGAGTAGTGGGGAGGTATATAAGATGTTAGGAGCTGGAAAATGATGTCTTGGATAACGTCCTGGAGGAGGGTGAAACGTGTTGACATATTTCCAGTTCCGGTGGGTGCGTGGTGACGTCACGTCCGGTGAGTGGAATGCACGCTGGTTTGCGGTGTTCCGGAGTGACTTCCTGCTTGTCTAGAAGGGATTTCTATCTATCTTTGCCAGTCCACTTCTACAAATGGAAATCTGTCATATAATATGAGCCTCTGGGCCTATTATGAAGCCTGACTATATTTTGTATCATGTGAGTGTATAGAAGGCAGACTTGTTTTATAATTAGAGTTTTTTACAGTATTGCACTATTTGTTGTTTTTGTTTTGTTTTCCATTGTCATCCAATTGTGGGAGTCGTTTCTGGAGGATATTGAGTACAGAGTTATCTGGGAGGACACGCCCACTCATTCTACGCTTGTCTGACTCTTGTGCCCTATCAGGAAGAGTCCATTCCATCTGGTGAGGGGGGAGGAGCATTTATCACGGATGGGGGGAGCACATTTTGTTTGAAGAATTGTGGAGCACTTTTTTGGGAGGGATTGAGCAAAATTCATATATTTTGAAAATAATTTGTTTGGACTTTATTTTTAGACTTTTATTTATAGTATCTAATTTAATTTAAAATGTATTTGTGCTGTGGAGTGTTTATAATTGTATTTGATTGCTTTTAAAATGTTGTTTGGTCATTTCCTTAAGTTTTATTACTTTTAGGTGTCAGGTTTTTTTTTTCAATTTTTTTTTTTTTTCTTTTTTAGACAATTGGAAATAAATCTCCAAAGTGGCTTGAAAAAAATGAGACAGTACACACGTTGCCTTTTCCCCTTTTCCTTTTTGGTATATTCTATCGTTCTATACTAATATTGTTCTGTTTCCAGCACTGCTTTGTGCATTCACATTCCTCCGTTAGACCTCCGTCTGTCTGGCCAATATGATCACTTGCTGGGTCAGCGTTCACCACAGACAGCTCAACACTCCAATAAGACACGGCAGTTTAATCCCTCGTAGTTTTACTTGTGAAAATGTAGAACATGGATACACAGCTGATCACAGGATACGGTAAACAGCCAATCACGGCGGCCTTTTACCACGTGATCAGCGGTGTCCAATGATACAGCAGATCACCAGGTACATACAGTTGCCGGTTGTTGGCTGCACTTTCCTCACGCTGTCGCACAGTGAATAAAGTATTGCTGATAACTGAGAATTGTCAGAGAAGTGATCGACACTGATCATCAGGGCACTGATGATCAGTGCCCAGCAGTGCCACCCACCTGTACCCATCAGTGAAGCCCACCTGTGCCCTACAGTGCCACCCAGCAGTGTCAACCACCCGTGCCTAGCAGTGCCAACCACCTGTACCTAGCAAAGCCACCCACCTATGCCACCCACAGTGTACCTAGCAGTGCCACCCACCTGTGGTACCCACCTGTGCCTAGCAGTGCCACCCTCCTGTGCCCATCAGTGCCACCCAGCTGTTCCCAACAGTGCCACCCATCAGTTCTACCTAGCAGTGCCACCCATCAGTGCTGCCCAGAAGTGCCTCCTATCAGTGCCCATCAGTGCTGCCTATCCATGCCACCTCATCAGTGAAGGAGAAAAAAATACCTGTTTTGCCAAATTTTATAATAAAAACAATGAAAAACTTTTTTTTTGTTTTTTTGTTTTTTTATTATAGCGCACAAAATAAAACCCCCAGCGGCTATTAAATACCATCAAAAGAAAGCTTTATTTGTGTGAAAAAAAGTATAAAAATTTCATATGGGTACAGTGTTGCATGTCCGCGCAATTGTCATTCAAAGTGTGAGAGCGCTGAAAGCTGAAAATTGTCCTGGTCAGGAAGGGGGTAAAAGTGCCCGGTATGGAAGGGGTTAAAGGGACGTTCTCCTGATCCTTGTTACACTTGTTTCCTCATTAGCACAATACAATGAAATACACAGAAAAGTCGCCATCCGCTGCCTTATCCTGTACCTTGGAGAGAGGGAGGAAGACTTCTCCAGGAGTTTGCTGTAAGTAAATATCTGGCAAACATTCAATCCACACTGAAACACCCAGGAGAACAGCTGTCTGTATTCTCTGAATTTATTCAAATAGTAAAATATTTCATTCATAAACTTAAGCTGATATTCATTATTGATGACTTTAAATGAAAGTGAAATCTTCAGCAAAATCTAGGTTCCACCTATTCCCATCCCCCATTCTAAGGTGATTCTATGTAACCCTGTAAAGAAAAGATCTGTATACTTACCTATTCTGAAGCCACTCTGGCCTGGTCCCAGTATGAGCTGTCAGTGGCAGCTCCGGTGTAGAGGAGAGGCAGCCAACAATGGATGCCCCAGAGTAAGCCTATGGGTGATGTCATCTCCTAGGCATTTCCAGCTGTTGTTGGCGATCTCTTCTGTACACAGAAGCCACCACTGGAGAGACCATGTGATCGGACCGTAGCGGCTTCAGAATAGCTACTGGAAGTATACAGATCTTTTCTTTAACCTCCCTGGCGGTAATCCTGAGTGTGGCTCGGGGTTAATTTTCAGTACCAAAAGATTGAACTCCGAGCCACACTCGGGATTACATTGTAGTGTAACGTACCTTGTCACTGTGACCCCCCAATGTCCTCCCACTGTGTCCTCTGGCCAGTGCCGGCATCTGTTGTCTGGGTTCCCTTCCCTGCGAGTGCCGTGACGCAGGGGGTGGGACCGGTGGGAGATTCAAAAAAGTAAACAAAACATGACATACACACAATACATTGTCATCTGTTAGGATTCCATTACTGTATCAAACCATTTCCCCTCAGTTTTGTCCTGAGTTCTTTGTCCGGCGCCCTGCCTGCACTTTTACCGTTCTTTCTGCATGGAAACTTGAGAACGTTCATGGTGTCCAAAAAGCGTTCCTTTAGGTCAAAAGTGGTTTTAGACCAGCTAGAAAACAGCGATAGTGAATTAGAATCACTTGCAGAATTGAGCGATAATGATTCTTGGGAAAATTCGTCATCAGACACTGAAAGTGGTGACCATTCTGCGACTGAGCTCAGTGATGTGCGAACTTGGTGCTCTATTGACTGTGGTACGGATCAGGCAGCGCCCCCAAGATTCCCATTTACTGGAGCATCTGGTATGAAAGTAGACATTGAACACGACAATCTCTTGGCATACTTACAATTATTTCTGACCGATGAGGTTATTGAAAAAATAGTTACTTAGACAAACCGGTACCAAGAGCAACGATTGGCTACTCTGCATCAGAAGTTTCCAAGAAGCAGAAAGTGGGAACCAGTGACCAAAGATGACATTTGGAAATTTCTGGGTCTAATAATACTTCAGGGAGTGGTGGGGAAACCCCTGCAGAAGTGGTATTGGACAACTAATAAATGACTTGCCACTCCATTCTTTGGCACGGTCATGTCAGAGTACAGATTTTTCCTGATCATGAAATTTTTACACTTCGAAAACAACGAAGAATTTGATGAAACTACTCATCCTGCACCAAAACTAAAGAAAATTTGGGAAGTATCTCAAATGATTCTAAAGAATTTCCAACAGAGCTATGTGCCAGTAAGAGATATCAGCATAGATGAAAGTCTAATGGCCTACAAGGGAAGGCTCAGCTGGGTGCAATACATTGCATCAAAGAGCACGATTTGGCGTAAAATCCTACATGCTATGCAAATCGTCAACTGGCTACATTTGGAATTCAGTCATATACACTGGAAAAGGAAAAAAATTCAATCCAAAATACAGCAACTATGGAAAGGCAACATCTTCTGTTCTTTCACTCATTGATCCATTGCTAAATCAGGGCTAATGTGTAACAACCAACAACTTTTATACGTCTCCTGAACTTTATGAGTTTCTTCTGCAAAACAAAACAGATGCCTATGGAACCATTAGGGCTAACCGGTGCGACATGCCACCAATGTTTGGCAATAAGAACCTGAAGACTGGAGAAATGGCTGCCTGGCAGAAAGGAAAAATGATGGCACTGCGATGGCCTGACAGGAAAGATGTGTGCCTAATGAGTACAATTCATAATACCTCCACTGTTATGGTACGCACAAAAGGTGGGAAAGAAATCATGAAGCCACAAGTAGTGATAGACTACAATAACACCATGGGAGGTGTTGACAGAGCCGACCAAGCAATGACATCCTACCCAGCAATGAGGAAACAGCAAAACAAGTACTACAAGAAGATCTTCAGGCATCTTCTTGAGCAATGCTTGTGGAATGACTACATTCTACTCAAAAAAAAAAAAGAGTGACAAGCCTGAGATTCATTCTGACTTCATTTAGAAAGTTGCCAAACGTATCTTTGTGAACCACCAAACACCATCAATGGCTGTGAATAGAGCTAGACGTCATGCTGTTGGCGTTGTCAACCCGGAACGCCTGACTGGTCGTCACTTCATGGACTACATCCCACCAACAGAGAAAAAGTCAGCACCTACAAGGATGTGCGTGGTTTATTGCTTGAAGCAAAATGTCAGTGGAAAGAAAATCAGAAAGGAAACCAGGTTCCATTGTCCTGATTGTGACGTCGGACTTTGTGCAGTCCCATGTTTCAAAACGTTTCATACCCGGGATGTTTACTAAACCAATATGCAGTGTCTAGTAATATTGCCCCCTTGTTTGGACAAATGTCAGTGTTTTTGGTTTGATTACAATATTGAATTAAATGTATTATTATTATGTTATTATTTTTTATAATTATTTATTCTATTATAATTTATTATTTTGTGTTTCAAACTTTATCATACCCGGGATGTTTACTAGACTCTTGTTTGGACAGATTTAAGTGAGTTATTCCTAAGCATTACAGGCCTACAATATAAAACAACAAATTTCCATGCAAAACAATGTACCGCTTTGACATTCAAAATATTGACATAATCAGACCGCCAGGGAGGGTAAAGGGTAGACAGAATACCTTAGAATGGGGGTGGGAGTAGATTAGTTAGGTTTTGCCTTAACTTCCACTTTCATTTTACTTTTGGTTTCCTGAGTTCTCGTTGATAACCAATGGTAACTATGGACAAATCCTCAAAACTAAGACAGAGTTTGAGAGAAACCATAACTTCCATTTACTGCAAATGAGGATGTGTTTTAGACATGAACTCGTCAGCAGAATAAATTATAGGCATTAACCCTAAAAACACAATACATACAGTCTCAAGGAAATGTAAAAACATTTGGAATGACCTGTTTTTCTACTTAAAATTGGTCATCAATGTAAGACGTCTTCATCGAAGTCTCAAGTATAGAAAAACACAATCTGCTTCAGCTAATACTGCACAAACAATGATACATTTCCCGACTTCATTGAGCACGCCCACTAAACAGTCCAAGTGCTGGATGAAAAAGTAAGTTACCCCCTGGATTTAATAATGGGCCAAAGCTACTCTGGCAGCATTAATGTCAAACATGTTCTTCCAGTAGCTATGGATCAGACCTTCATAATGTTCAGGATGAAGTTTGGACCATTCTTCCTCACAGAGCAGCTTTAGCTCAGCCATATTCTTAGGATGTCTGGTGTCAATGGCTCCCTGAAGTCATTCCACAGCATCTCTATTAGATTGAGGTCTGGGCACTGATTGGGACGTTCCAAACGACAGATTTGCAGTATTAGCTGAAGTACATTATGTTTGTCTATTTCTGTGACTAAGATGAAGATCATATCATGTTTTATGACCAATTTATGTACAAAACCAGGTCATTCCAAATGGTTCATTTCCTTTCCCCGTGACTGTACATAGGTGAGAAGCACATTCTGCTTTGCCATTGTTAGATATAATTAGAGCACCTAAGTCAGCGATGTGATTAGCCTTGATTAGCTTGATGTTGAGCCATTAACATTTATAGAAGCATATCGCTCCGTAATACTATAAACGATGCTATTCTACTTGTGTGACAAACAAAACCATGCTTGTGGGTGTTGTTGTTTTTTGTTTGTTTGTTTTTTTGTAAAAGTGTCAATCATTTCATAGTTCCCCCCCCCCTCCCCCCTGTAGTTATTGATGCAACCTGTTAATTTAGCCAATTTGAATACCTGTGTGTGTTTTTGTGTGTGCTGCTCTAAAGCTGGCCCTACATAGATGGAGATTTGGCTGGAGTTTTCCCAAATGATTAGTGCCGCCGGCTATAGCCTGCAAGACGAATCTTTGTATTGTGGCGGTGGGGAAGGCTCCTCACTGGCAGAACACAATAGTGCTTCGGGAGGGATTCCCCCATCAACTCTAAATGGGTTGATGGGGGAAATAAACAATTTTCTTCCCTTCTGCCTGTTGTAGAATGGAAAGAAAACTGTGTAATCTATGGCCTGCTTAAGACTTCATGGAGCAGTATGACCAAAGCTCTTTTGGCTGTACTTCAACTATGGATCACAGAAGTGCAGTTTGTTCTGCACTCCTGTGACCTATTTTCAGCTGACAGTGGCCTAAAGCCTGCTGTCGGCAGATGTCACATAGCCGGTCCAGGCTCCCAAAAGAACCCAATGATATGGTCGGGATCCATCCAGATTTATTGACCAGCAGCTGGCTCAACCTCTCAGGATGCCTCTGAGAGCCTGAGAGCCTTTCCCGTCCACAGCCTAGTGCACCAGTGAGAGCTTGAGGGGCAGAGTAGAGAGCCGGTGACTGATGTTCACCACTCTCTGCACACAGAAGACTGAGAACTGAAAGATCAGCGGTCTTTGATAAGTCAGTTCTCAGTCTTAGAAGTGGCAGGAAATAGATGCAGCATCAGACCAATGCTGCATCCACCTAGATGAGCATCATTTTTTTAAACCCTGGATTTCTCTTTTAGGATGGCCATATATTATATCATCTTATCGGATCATTTTTCTTTAGATTCACCAAACCATATAATATGAGGTCAAACCTAAACAACACTTTCAATTTCTATCCAGTCAGGCAGGTCCTCGCACTACATAGCTGAAGGTAAATCTAGAGGAGATTGTTCAGAAATTGTACAAAAAACTGTAGAATGTATGGCCAGGTTTACAATAGAATAAAGGGTGTCATAGTACAAAGAAGTCCGTGGTAATTATCAAATTCATCTTCAACAAGCTAACATTTCTTTGAATTCCTTTTACAAGGATTTGGAAGAGTTCGAAGCAAACCTTGAGATGCAAGTGATGAAAATTGCTATCATTGGTAACCAGCCCACCTCAGGATATGACCACAAGACAGCAACCATTCTGGTGGAGGGAACCAAAATCCTGGAGGGATGTAATATTCCAAGGTGCCGTGCTTTGCTGATGGGTATAATATATGCTCTGAATCTGTGCTATCCCAAGGAACTTAAATACACTTTTGAAGTGTTTCAGAAACTGTTCCTTGAACTTGATGAACTAAAAGCCAGTGCAAAAGTAATGGGTCTCAAGCAGGGGCAGATTGACCAGTCAGACACTCTGGCACTGCCTGAGGGCCCGGGGTCAGTAGGGGGCCCAATGAGATGTCCCTGGTACCTTTCATAGGATTTTTTAGGAGTGGTTTGAGTGTGGGTGAGGACACAGGGGCCCCATGATCCCCTATTGTCCGGGGGCCCCATGAGTTGTCAGTCTGCCCCTGGTCTCAAGTACAGTATTTCTGATGAATGTACGAGTTCTATAGCTCATTCACACTGTTCTCAGATGACATTTTTCACTTTTATTTCAGTTCACAAAATGGTTTCCACAGGGTAATGCAGAAAGAATATAGCAAATTGTAAGAAAGCTCACAAAATATCAGCTTTCAATATCCACCAATAGCTTCGCTGTATTGCCACCATTTGTTGCAACACATAGCAAAGGTCTGGTAGAGAAACAGTTTCTGCACCAGACAGACAATATAAAACATCTTAATGCAAAGTGCTTACTCATTCATCACTACAACTTTGAGGATTTTATTTCGGGGTGAAAAAAATTAGTTTGAGTAATGTAACAAATGTTGTCACACACCTAATTAAATCATATAACAGCTTTATAGAACGTTTGGTTATCTACACTTAAGGCTTCAAGGATTCCTTGAAGGTCTCTCTGGTGCTTTTTTTTCTTTTTTATGTAATGTCACAACTGTGAGGTTGGTGGATAACAGAGCGGCTCTGGGATATTACCAGTTTTCTATGTTTCTTTGGGTTTTTGTTTAAATTTGTTCATTTTGTCCTTTCGCTTCTTTGACCCCATTTAGGACAAAAAGTGTTTCTAACAACATAGTTGTATGTGAATTTGTATTTGATACCTCAGCTCCAACATGACCTTCTAATATTGCTGCTTTCATTGGATTACTTACTAGTAATATTTCCCTTTTTTTTATTTTAGGGATAAGATTGGCCTTTGCGTTTCTTTCTGGCAATTGCCCATTCAGATATGCGCATTATAGGTTTGTTACTGATGCTTGCAAATATATATTCAGGATAATGTTTTGGTATATAGAAATCTTTGTTCTTACTGGCTCCAATCTTATACAGTATATTGTGTTTCCCTCCATGTCTAAAGTGACATCACACATCGGTATATATTGTTCTTTGTAAGAGATGGGATGTCATTTGTTATTGATGGTTGATAATGGACGCATGTATACGTACTATGCCATCTGTTGTACTTTACTTTTCTGTAAACTTAATAAGAACATTGAAACATAAAGTGCCAGTTCATTGATGTTTGTTTAATACTTATGTTGGAATACACAACTATTGTGTGCAAAAATGTTCATTGTGTGACAATTGTATTGTTGAGCCTTGGTTCACACAATGAAGTGCAAGTGAATCACGAAGGAACTGCAACACACTCCTGTGCAATTCACATGTGATTCAGTGCAATGCAATCTGAGTCCATTCATTTTGAATGAGCACAAATCGCACCACATCGCACCAAAGACGTGAATGCAGCGATTTTGGAACTGCAGTGCAACTGGATTGCATGTTTGTTTTGTACCATACAATCTGGTGCAGGCAAATGCACTGCGTTTGCAACCTGCTTTTGAGGGTGTCATTAAGAATGCACTGACACCCACTGCGGATTGCAAGGGCAGTGCGATTTGAATGCGATGCACAAAACGCACACGGATTGCAGGTTTTCTGCACCACATTCTACTGTGAACCTAAACTGGATGAATTCATTTCTGAACGCTAGTATAAAAAAATCAAAAAAGTAAAAACTAATACAGAAAATCAATTTGCACCAACTTGATTTGTAACTGCTTATTCACTCTGAAAAACTTGCTGATAATTGTAGCTAGAGATGAGCGAATCGAACATGACGAAGTGGAATTCGTTTCGAAGATTAGGAAATATTCGATTCGCGCCGAATCCGAAAATTAGCAAACTTCGGATGCACGAATCGAATTTTCCCAAAAATGGCGGCGACATGTGTGGCGACGGAGCGGGGATCTCTGGGAAGGCGCGCAGAGAAGGCGCGCTGACCCATAATGCATTCATTCATTCATGACATGTGATCGCATTAGCCAATCAGCAGCCAGCCAGCCAGCACTGTGTAATGGTGGAGCTATAAATCGCGGCCATCTTACAATTCTCCATTAGCCTCCAGTCATTCAAGAGAGACAGACCTCTCTGTATTAGGGACAGAGTTAGGGCCACAGAGACTTTAGGGCCACAGAATCGTTACTCAGGGACAGACACAGAATTGTTACTCAGGGACACAGAATTGTTACTGAGGGACACAGAATTGTTACTCAGGGACAGACACAGAATCGTTACTGAGGGACACAGAATCGTTACTGAGGGACACAGAATCGTTACTGAGGGACACAGAATCGTTACTCAGGGACACAGAATCGTTACTCAGGGACAGACACAGAATCGTTACTCAGGGGCACAGAATCGTTACTCAGGGACACAGAATTGTTACTCAGGGACACAGAATCGTTACTGAGGGACACATAATCGTTACTCAGGGGCACAGAATCGTTACTCAGGGAGACAGAATCGTTACTCAGGGAGACAGAATCGTTACTCAGGGACAGACACAGAATTGTTACTCAGGGGCACAGAATTGTTACTCAGGGACACAGAATTGTTACTCAGGGACACAGAATTGTTACTCAGGGACACAGAACCGTTACTCAGGGACACAGAACCGTTACTCAGGGACACAGAACCGTTACTCAGGGACACAGAACCGTTTCTCAGGGACACAGAATCGTTACTCAGGGAAACAGAATCGTTACTCAGGGAAACAGAATCGTTACTCAGGGACACAGAATCGTTACTCAGGGACAGACACAGAATTGTAACTCAGGGACACAGAATTGTAACTCAGGGACACAGAATCGTTACTGAGGGACACAGAATCGTTACTGAGGGACACAGAATCGTTACTGAGGGACACAGAATCGTTACTCAGGGACACAGAATCGTTACTCAGGGACACAGAATCGTTACTCAGGGACACAGAATCGTTACTGAGGGACACAGAATCGTTACTGAGGGACTCAGAATCGTTACTGAGGGACACAGAATCGTTACTGAGGGACACAGAATCGTTACTGAGGGACACAGAATCGTTACTCAGGGACACAGAATCGTTACTCAGGGACACAGAATCGTTACTCAGGGACACAGAATTGTTACTCAGGGACAGACACAGAATTGTTACTCAGGGACAAACAAGAAACAAGAGATCCCTGTGCTCAAATCCATACAGCTAGTGCATGCATTTATCCATCAGGTGCTAAAGGGGTGTAACCACATTAACTCTAGAAATTCTGAAGGACCCTCTGCACACTGGTATATACCCTTTCAAGCAAACTATGCAACAAATAGGGATATTTGGTTCACACATATTGCAATACATGCTTAAGCTGGCCAACTGCGTCAAAGTAATCCCTCTATGGCCAGTCCTACTCTGCCCTGCCAACGCAAGTGCTATTGTGGACACAATGCTAGCATAGGGGAAAAGACACAATGGGGAGAGCTACAAGGTTCAGGGACAGACACAGAATCGTTACTCAGGGACACAGAATCGTTACTCAGGGAAAGACACAGAATCTTTACTCAGGGACACAGAATTGTTACTCAGGGACACAGAATCGTTACTCAGGGATAGACACAGAATCGTTACTCAGGGACACAGAATCGTTACTCAGGGACACAGAATCGTTACTGAGGGACACAGAATCGTTACTCAGGGACACAGAATCGTTACTCAGGGACACAGAATCGTTACTCAGGGACACAGAATCGTTACTGAGGGACACAGAATCGTTACTCGGGGACACAGAATCGTTACTCGGGGACACAGAATCGTTACTCAGGGACACCGAATCGTTACTCAGGGACAGACACAGAATTGTTACTCAGGGACAGACACAGAATTGTTACTCAGGGACAGACACAGAATTGTTACTCAGGGACAGACACAGAATCGTTACTCAGGGACAGACACAGAATCGTTACTCAGGGACAGACACAGAATCGTTACTCAGGGACACAGAATCGTTACTGAGGGACACAGAATCGTTACTGAGGGACACAGAATCGTTACTGAGGGACACAGAATCGTTACTGAGGGACACAGAATCGTTACTGAGGGACACAGAATCGTTACTCAGGGACAGACACAGAATTGTTACTCAGGGACACAGAATTGTTACTCAGGGACAGACACAGAATTGTTACTCAGGGACACAGAATTGTTACTCAGGGACACATAATTGTTACTCAGGGACACAGAATTGTTACTCAGGGACAGACACAGAATTGTTACTCAAGGACACAGAATTGTTACTCAGGGACACAGAATTGTTACTGAGGGACACAGAATCGTTACTCAGGGACACAGAATCGTTACTCAGGGACACAGATTTGTTACTGAGGGACACAGAATCGTTACTCAGGGACACAGAATCGTTACTCAGGGAAACAGAATCGTTACTCAGGGACACAGAATCGTTACTCAGGGACACAGAATCGTTACTCAGGAACACAGAATCGTTACTCAGGGACACAGAATCGTTGAATTAAAGAGTATGTCAGACAACACGCAGAGGAGTGGCAGAGGAGGCAATGTTTCAGGAGCAAGCAGACGTGGCAGCAGAGGAAGGGGTCGAGGCAGCACTAGTCGCAGCCAGAGGCCAGTGCTCCCGGTGTCATCCAGCGGTCGTGTCTCCACCGACAACCCTGCCGTCATCGATTGGTTGGGTCTGTCGTCTTCCTCTTCCCAGGTCACCTCTGACACCTACAGCCAACGGTCGGTGGGTACGTCAGACACAACCTTTCGTTGGCATGGCCCGGGAGCAAGCCCACTGAAATCACGTGTCCTCTACCTGCCCCTGTCCTTTGGTGTTCCCTCACCAAGCGAAGTATCGCATGCTGTGGGCTCAGCCCCACTGTACAGTGAGGAAGAGCTAACAGAGGGCGGTCAGGAACGGGGGGAGACATCCGCCTCTTCAGCAGCCAGGCGAAGAAGTACTGGCGAGGAGAGTGGCTCGGTAGCCGGTCTAGAGACAGGTCTGTCTCCTGACCCACACGCAGCCGAGGGGGCTAGTAGTGAGGCGGAGACCCTAATTGATGATGATGAGGCTGATCGCACTTGGCAGTCCCGTCGTCATCAGGCTATTGCTTCCGCATCATCAGGAGAAGAGGGTGACAGCTTGGCAGCGAGCAAAACAGTCGGTGGGTTGCCCAGGAGGCAGCAGGGTCGCAGCAGTGTCAGTGGAGGCAAACGGCCACGGAGTAGAGCACCAGCTCCACTGCAGCCTACCACCACGGCCAGTAGTGGTGCCGGTGTGCATGGAGGAAGTAGCAGTCAGCCAGTGAGGAGTAGCGGGGGCAAAGTTTCCTACTCGGTGGTGTGGCAATTTTTCGTCAAGCCGCCCGAGGAAGTAAACGTAGCTGTATGTCGACTGTGTGGCCAGAAAGTCAAGCGTGGCCAGGGGGCCCATGTTGGGACTACAGCATTGCGTCAGCATATGCAGCGTCGCCATTCGGTGGCCTGGGAAAACCGTGATAAAGATACGGCGGTTCTGCCTGCCCCAGCCCCCGCTCCATCACCCGCTCCGTTACTTGCTCCGTCACCCGACATCAATCGCCCTCTATCAGCCAGTCAAGGCTCCAACACCTCTGCTGAGGGGAGTATTCGCTCGTTGGCATCTTCCGCTCGTTCAGATGCTCTTTCTCCTGCTACTCCTCTTCACGGATTCCGTCAGCAGTCTTTCTTGGAATCCGTTTCCAAGAGACAACAGTTTGCGAGCACGCACCCGACGGTGCAAAAGCTGAACGTCCTCCTGTCCAAGTTGCTGGTGCTGCAGTCCCTCCCTTTCCAAGTGGTGGACTCAGCACCTTTCCGAGAAATGATGGCTTGTGCCGCGCCGCGGTGGAGAGTGCCAAGCCGGCATTTCTTCGCCAGAAAGGCAGTGCCAGCCCTGCATTCACATGTAGAAGAGATGGTGGGCCAGTCTTTGAGTATGTCGGTCTCTGCCAAAGTGCACGGCAGCGCCGACGTGTGGAGCTGTAACTACGGTCAGGGACAGTACATGTCATTTACGGCCCACTGGGTGAACGTGGTGCCGGCACAGCCGCACCAGCAACTTGGACAGGTCACGCCGCTTTTGCCTCCACGTTTGCACGTCCTTGGTCCAGCAAAGATGTCCGCCTCTACCACCTCTTCTTCCGCCGTGTCCTCAGCCGCCACCCCCGTGCCAAGTCCCATTACCCGACCGGCATATCACATGTGCAGGGCGCAACGGTGTCCCGCTGTGCTGCACCTGGTATGCCTTGGCGAACGTAGTCACACAGGGGAGGAACTTCTGAGTGTAATGAACAGAGAAATCGACAGATGGCTGTCTCCGCGCAAACTGAAAATCGGAACCATGTTGACCGACAACGGAAAGAACATGGTGTCTGCTCTGCGTCAAGGAAGGTTGTGCCATGCGCCATGCATGGCTCACGTGTTCAATCTGGTTGTCAAGCGGTTCCTAAAATCCACCATCCCACTGCAAGACATCCTTAAAATGTCACGTAAACTTTGCATGCATTTCAGCCATTCCTACACCGCAAAGCACACCCTCCTTGAGCTGCAGCGGCAGAACGGAATTCCACAGCATCGCCTGATCTGCGACGTTGCAACAAGGTGGAATTCAACCCTACATATGTTAGACCGCCTTTACGAACAGCGAAAGGCCATCACCGATTTCCTGATGTTACAAGCGGATAAAGGTACTCCCCTGTGTAACTTAGATGTCAGCCATTGGCAGCTCATGCGTGACACCTGCTGCTTGCTCAGGCCCTTTGAGGAGGCCACGCTATTCGTGAGTCGGCAGGACTATGGGATGAACGACGTCATTCCTCTGTTGCACGTCCTGGAACAAATGCTGTTAACAATGGCTGGTCAGGGTGCGGTAGACGTGGCGCACAGATCTCAACGCCACATGACCCCTGTGGGGGCAGGACAGGAAGAAGAGGAGGAGGTAGAGGAGGACATTGGTGCTCAGGAATTATTGAGTGAAATGGGTGGTTTTTCCACTCAGCGGACAGGAGTGGAGGAGCAGGAGCATCTGGTAGAGAAGGAGGAGGAGACAGAGGACCCAGACGCACCGTGGCAGTATGCTGTGGAGATGGAGGCAGGGAGTCCCTCGCATTCCTTGGCACAAATGGCCCATAGCATGCTTGGTTGCTTGCGTAGCGACAGCCGAATAATAACCATCAGACAGAGGGATGACTTTTGGCTGTCCACCTTGTTGGACCCTCGCTACCGTTCAAAAATGGTGGCCTTTTTCACACCTGCTGAGAGGGAGGCCAAAATAACGTACTATAAAAACCACCTATGTAGTCAGTTGGTCTCTGCCTTTCTGCGCCAACGTCCATCCTCAGACACTGTGGGCCCTGTGCGCTCGCGTTCCGCTGCCATGGCAGCAGGGGAGGGGTGGGGTGGTAGGAGCAGTGGCAGCTCCACCATCAGCGGCTGCCTCAGTCTGCAGTCGATGATGAGTAGCTTTCTTCACCAGCGCAGTGAGGAAACTACTAACCAGCCGCAGCAGCAGCAGCAGCAGCATCAGGTGGACCTGGAGCAGGACCTCAAACAACAGGCTTGGGCCTACTTGGACAGCACCCTGCCAACCGAGGTAGACAATCCCCTTGACTACTGGGCAACGAAACTTGACCTTTGGCCCCAACTAGCTGAATTTGCCCTTGAAAGGCTGTCATGCCCGGACAGTAGCGTGGCATCGGAGCGTGTGTTTAGTGCGGCAGGAGGTATTGTAACTCCGCGGAGGACACGACTGTCCACCCAAAGTGTGGAGAGACTCACGTTTGTGAAAATGAATCAGGCGTGGATTAGTCTGGATTTCAAACCACCAGTTCCTGACACAACTGACTAAATCCGCCATGAATCATGCCCCAAACATGTTATTATTTTTAACATAGGCCTCTGTATGGCCTTCAATTTAAGCTGCTTACGCTTCGCCACTCTGCCATGGGCCCCTGTACCGCCTCCTCATGCTGCTGCCAGGTCCAGAATGTGTCATGGGTCCCTGTACGGCCTCCCATTGCTGCTGTCTCCATCGCCACACTCTGCCATGTGCCACTTTCAGGTCTCCTCACACTGCTGGTGGGTTCCATTTTGTCATAGGGTGCTGGCAGATTACGGGCCTCCCATTGCTGCTGCCAGGCCCGTAATCTGCCATGGGCCCCCGTACCGACTCCTCATGCTGCTGCCAGGCCCGTAATCTGTCATGGGCCCCTGTACCACCTCCTCATGCTGCTGCCAGGTCCAGAGTGTGTCATGGGTCCCTGTACTGCCTCCCATTGCTGCTGCTAGGCCCGTAATCTGCCATGGGCCCCCGTACCGACTCCTCATGCTGCTGCCAGGCCCGTAATCTGTCATGGGACCCTGTACCGCCTCCTCATGCTGCTGCCAGGTCCAGAGTGTGTCATGGGTCCCTATACGGCCTCCCATTGCTTCTGTCTCCATCGGCACACTCTGCCATGTGCCACTTTCAGGTCTCCTCACACTGCTGGTGGGTTCCATTTCATCATAGGGTGCTGTATGGCCTCCCATTGCTGCTGCCAGGCCCGTAATCTGCCATGGGCCCCCGTACCGACTCCTCATGCTGCTGCCAGGCCCGTAATCTGTCATGGGCCCCTGTACCGCCTCCTCATGCTGCTGCCAGGTCCAGAGTGTGTCATGGGTCCCTGTACGGCCTCCCATTGCTGCTGTCTCCATCGCCACACTCTGCCATGTGCCACTTTCAGGTCTCCTCACACTGCTGGTGGGTTCCATTTTGTCATAGGGTGCTGTATGGCCTCCCATTGCTGCTGCCTCCACCGCCACACTGTGGCTCCACACTCTGGTTTTGGCCCCGTGACTGCCCAAATGAGTGAAGTGTGCGGTGATTCTAAGATCGACGGCACTCATCTGCATGTCATACTGACTGACAGTATTATTTCTCTTCCCCAGCAGACTCCAAGGGCATTTAAATTAAAGGTACAGTGTTCTGCACTAATATAAAGGCTCTCTGAAACCTAGAAACACCCTTTTTATAAGTTAAATTCGCAGCGAATATATTCGGCTCGAAGCGAATTTATTTGGCGAATTCGGCAAATCAGCCGAACCGAATTTTTGAATAATTCGCTCATCTCTAATCGTGACCAATTGGTTTTAAATTTATGGTAGGAGGAATTATAGAGTGCGGTTCTTCTTTCCATACTTTGTATTCTTTGAATACTTCGCTCATCTCTAATTGTAGCAATTAAGTCCACGTGACTTGAAGGTTTCTTATAAAAACTGGAAAAACTATTTGAAGTGACTTAATATGTTTAAGTATTCAACTTACAAACGTGTTTATAATGCCAGGAATGAAGTTGGCGGTAAATAAAAATGCATTCATTTCTAGCAGGAAAGCGAATGACCTATGCAATGTAGTTTGTTGCTTCCACTTCATTTCACCAGACATTGTCGTCACTTAAAAAGCTCGACGCAAACTGTTGTGTTCATTTTTTTTGTTGAGCCAAAACATTCGTTTTTAGAGCGTACCGACCTCTGGATTATGTATGAATAAGTTCACCAGAAGAGGTCCCAGGACAGAGCCTTGGGTACCCCACTTACCACTCCAGACCAGTCTGGGTACATGGTACTTATGACCCCCTGCTTACATCAGGGTTCTCAGAGCCCCCCCCTTTCATCCATCAGGGTCCACTACCCCAGTTTGGAGGGGGGAGCTCTGCCCTCTCCTCTAAATGCTGCTCTCTCCCAGCACATAGACCAATTCACAGTCATCTGATTGCTACGATGGCCTCTGATTGGCTATCACAGTGATCAGTCACTGTGAAGCCGGCCCACGTGTTTTCTCTCTCTGAAACAATTTCTCTCTCTCCTTGCAGAGAGAAAAAAAACTGTAAAAAAATTATTAAAAAAAATAAATAATTTAAAAAAATCCTAGATCAAGGTTTGGTCTAGGTCAGTACCAGGATTAGTGTTTGGGTCAGAGTCAGTATTTTTTTTAGCACAATTTTTTATTTTTAAATCAGTATCAGTGTCAGTTAGTGTCAGTGTCAGTTAGTGTCGGTGTGTTTTAGATAGGATAAAAAAAAAAAAATCAGAATGCGCACTGTTGATTCTAGGCTGTACTACGGGTACAAACACAACTAACATACACACATGTGGTATCACTGCGATCGTCAGGGGCAGGAGAATTTATTTTGGGTTGTTCTTTGGTGATAGGTTATGGTAGTAGCAAGAAATATACAGCTAAATGAAAAAAAATGATTTATTTTACTATTTTGGGACAGTTTTCCATCGATTAATAATAAAAAAAATCAGGAGATATCCATTATCATTTACCATCAAATGAAAGCGCAATTTCTCCTGAAATAATTGCGGTATAGTCCACCTGGATGCACACAGTAGTAGTGATGATATGTACAGATTCACTAACACATGTCAAAGTTGCAAAATTGTGCTTAGGCATTAAAATTTGTTTTACCCTTAGGCGCAAAGGGGTTAATTGAGCAAGCAGACGCTAGAAGCTGATTGGCTCCCATGCACAGCTGCTCCAGTTTTCATAAATCTCCCCCCCCCCACCATGTGTTCCAGTAACAACTATCTAAGAGGGGGATTCCTCTGACCTCGGAGAGATTTCCTTGTGTCTCTGTGAACAGGAAATGAAAATATGTAAAAAAAAAAAAAAAACTGAGCGAGGTTCTAACCCTTCCCTACTCTATCAAAACAAAAAAAAAGGAAGGCTTTAGATACATTGTAACCAAAGCCTGAAAATGAACGCTTCAAAATACTAAACCGAACACTTCAAGTTTTCAACAAAACTTTATTGAAACATGAAAGATGAAAGTTGGACAATAAAATGTACAATAAAATGTCAGCACACAAAAATCAAATCCCAGAACATAAAATGGCACAAAAATAGAGACAAGATAAAATGCATAACAGTGGAATATAAAACCTTAAAATGCATGGAATATATAAAACAACACATATAAAAGGGTAAAATGACTTCTCAGTAGAATTCCACAGAGACAACCAACAGGTGGATTTTGCTTTTTTACCACCCGATGCGTATTTTCTCTGGGCTGCATTAGTTTTCTTCTTTTTAGGTTTTTCCCCTCTGTTTTCACCTGGTGATCTGGTCAGTAGGACTGGGCCAAGGGGTGGGCAGGGGGGGAGGCTGCCCTGGACACTGTGATATCATGTGGGGTGGGGGGGGGGATTTGTACTAGGAGGGGAAATTTGAGAGGATTTGTGTTAGGATGGGGGATTGGGGAGAATTTTTGCTGGGAGGGGGGAATTTAGAGTGGGGGGAGAGGATTTGTGCTCAGAAGTGAAATTTGAGGTGAGGGGGTAGAGGATTTGTACTAGGAACGGGGAATTTTTTTCAGGGGGGTGGATTTGTGCTGGGGGCATATGAGGAATGAGTGGATTTGAGCTGGGGGTTGGGGGGGCAAATATTTGTGCTGGGAAGGGGATTTCAGCAAGGAGCAGATTTGTACTGGGAGGAGGGGGAATGCTTAGGGGATAAGCAGGCAGATTAGTCCATTTTTTGTGGGGGAGGGGATTTTTGCTAGCACATAATGCTCATACATCTTGGGGGGGGGCACAATTCAGCATATTCACCCTGGGCTCTAGATGATCTTGTCCCGGCACTGCTGGTCAGTAACACACCTCCTGTATTAGAGCACCCCCAATCTGGAGGAAGGAGCACAGGGGGCACCTTTGGACAGCAGCATCATCTGTCTGGGGGGAGGGGAGTGTTAAATGGACTAGCAGATTTAAATACACTAACAAATTTAAGCCAAACTCTAAGCAGTTACACTGAACATGCTTTCCCTTTTAGGATAAAGTTTTCACATAAAAGCTGAGTATAGTAATCACCCGTCATTAGCAGATGGTTTGTCTCATCCCTGTAACCGCTTTATCTGGAAGAGAGCTTGTCCCTTTAAAAAACAACAGACATACTGACAGGATCACCAGATAAAAATAGAGGAAAGAAAGCCTAAAACATAAAACCAATGCAGCCGTCACATCTAAGAATTGGTAAGCTGCAATATAACAAATGTTTCCCTTTGGGTTTAATACGGCTTTGAGGTACAGAATGTCCTTCCCTTATAACCACTTTACAGAATAAAATATTTTCACCTTTCTAGATGACTTATTTATAACAGTGAATAACCATCCAGCATAATCTCTGCTGTTCAGCAGTCAGACGGGTAAAAGGGCCATAAAACTGACTCATGATTAAATCTTCAAAGGGGTTGTAAACCCTTACCTATACCCAGTGCAGTGACTGGCCTCAGGAGATACACAGAGAGGAAACAAATCCTCCTACATAAGTTGTACCTGTGTATCTGCAGTCTTCTCTTCTCTACATCTGTTCAAAGTGCAGAATTTATACAGCTTGTCCAAAAGTTCAGAAAACAGGGGGCGGGAGCTAAAGTTACATAACCCCTAACCATAACATAACCCCCAACCTCAGCATGACCCCCAACCCTAGCATAACCCCTAACCTGGACCCCTAAAGCTGACCATACAATATACAATCTGTTTCGGATCTACCAGCAACTACTGTATGTAATGCGAGGGTCTGCCTGGATACAATGTGAGTGGATTGCTCCCCCCCCCCAAATCTTGCCTTGTTGGGTGTGGAAGTGATGGAGGACACTCTCCTCGGCTGAGATCTACCAGATCTACCGATTGAAGAAATATATTATCTCTACAAACGGTGTCATCCTATGAACCAGATTCACATTTCTCAGCAGATTTCACCAGATTCAGGTCAGATTTCCTGTCATATGATCATTTTACACGTCTCCTGACCCCCCCAGAGATCTTTACACGACCTTCTCTTACATACAATCCGACATGGAGGGGCTCAGTGAAGGTGGTGGTGAAGGTGTGGAGCTATCTGATGGGGTCACACAGATCATAAAAGGACAGCTGCCCGGCCTCATCATCCACATAGATCCTGACTTTATCAGGGGGGGTATCGGGAGATATGGGGATTGGTTTATTATCATGTAATAGATCACACTCACTGTTATACTTCCTCAAACTCCAGGACTTGTTATTAAATCCAATCCCTGACTGCAATCCTCCCCTTTCTATACTGGGATAACACATTCCGACTTCGCACTTTTCCCCCTCACTGACTACCACTTCCCAGTAATGTCGCCCCGAGGAAAAACTCCGACTGCTTAATACCTGGCTATAGATCTGAAATCTCTCTGGTGTTTCTGGACGATTCTGCCATCTATCTGACCAGGATGCAGTTTTCATGTCATCTGATATCTGTAGATTATTCTGAGCTGTGTTCACATCCAGTAATAAGTCTGAAGCTTCCTGTATATTGAAGCATACATTTCCCCCTTTTATCATATCAGATATCCCTGTGTGTAATGTGTGTGAGATTCCAGCCACATCCAGATCCCCTCCATCATGGAGGAGTCTATCATGTCTCTCTCTGTCCTCATCATCTCCCTCCTCAGTATCACACAAGTCCCCTGTGTCTGATTCCTGGAGGACAGTCAGGGGGTCGGTCATGTTACACAGCTCCTCAATGTCCCCCATCTTCCTGGACAGATCCTTCTTCTTTATCTCCAGTTGATGGATCATCTCAGACAATGGACATGAAAGCCGCTCTTCCTGGCTGGCGATCTCCCTCAGGACTCTCTTCTCCAGGTCCTCCAGTTGTCTCCTGAGCTCTATGAACAGGGCAGTGACTCTCTCTGTTAGGATGAGAGAAGGAGAAGAAGCGCCTCTAAGTGCAGCATAACACTTTAATGAAGATGAGAAGTAGGAACCCTCCCATGTATGAGGTACAAGTAATGCATGAAATAAAGTGGTGTGGTGTAACATGGGACAGGAGGGGGTTGTCATCGGTGTCACTGAGCTGTCATCGGTAACAATGTGTCAGCGTTCCGCTGGAGCAGCGTGGTGGCTGGAGGGGGACAGCTGTGGAGCCGGCCGGCGTGCACGTCCTCCTCAAAGCCGGGTGGAACGCACGCTGGAAC
This sequence comes from Staurois parvus, assembly GCF_062004578.1. Classification (NCBI taxonomy): domain Eukaryota; kingdom Metazoa; phylum Chordata; class Amphibia; order Anura; family Ranidae; genus Staurois; species Staurois parvus. The sequence goes on along the minus strand of NW_028318371.1, from coordinate 1,828,540 downwards.
ACAGCGCCGATGTGGGCGTGATGACGTCAGTTACCCAAGGTGCACTGCGACGCATTTCGGAGCATGCGCTGGCCTGGAGAGGCGGAAGTGCGCTCCTTTATCAAGCCGGGGGAGGTGGGAGTCCGATAGTTGTATATATACCGAGTTAATCCACAGAGGGGCTGATTGGAAATTAATTAACCAATTGTTTCAGCAATAATGTGATTATACCATTGTTGTAAGGTGACACTGTGTGGTTAAAAGAGTACGGGAAGAGAATTAAAATTGTAAATGGATGAAAAAATAAGAAGTTATTAATAATGAAAATAAAATGGTATGGAAAAAAATGAAACGGGAAAATGGAAAACAGAGGAAATGAAAAGAAAAGAACAAGGAAAAAAGACATTTGGTTATCAATATTTATAAAATGTGAATAAAAATAGAAATGGCCAAAATGAAAAATAATAATGTAAAATCAAATGTAATTATATATATGTAAAAAATAAAATATATAAAATGTATGTGTATATAATATATATATATATATATATATATATATATATTATATACACATACACATACATCCACATACACAAAAAATTATAAAAAAATTATAAAATAAAAACTAAAATAAAATTAATATACATGAAATATATATACATTGGTAAATTAAAAAATAATAAACTGTAAAATTAAAAAATTACAAAATTACGAAATTTAAAAAATAATCAATGAAATATAAAAATGAAAAATAAAAAATAGGTAAATAAATAAAAATAAATAAATAAATGAAAAATTAATAAAAATTAATTGAAAATTAAAAAATAAGAATTAAAATTAAAAAAATATATATGTAAAATTAGCTATGTTGCACACAATGGTGTATGCTTGGTGAGATGGCTCATAAATTTAGCTAGTGGCATAGGATGTGAAGAGCACCTTGCAACAGTGGTATATAAAATAATTAGGTGAGTAAAAAATGCAGTATAACCATGGTAATGGTAATGATGATAATCAAATACTGTAGAATAATGACAATATTACAAATATAAAAAGAAAAAGAAAAGTATTATTATTATTATTACACAGGATTTATATAGCGCCAATAGTTTGTTCAGCGCTTTACAATACAGCATCAATACAGTTCAATACAAGAGGGATTTGAGGGCCCTGCTCCTTGGATCTTACAATCTAGGAGGGAGGGGCTAGTGATACAAAAGGTAGTAACTGTGGGGGATGGACTGGTTGGAAAAGTAGAAGATTCCAGCATTAGATGAGGGCAGGATAGGCTTCCCTGAAGAGATAGATTTTCAGAGATCGCCTAAAAGTGAGCAGAGTAGGCGATAGTCTGATAAATTGGGGTAGAGAGTTCCAGAGGATGAGGAAAGCCCCAGGGAGAAGTCCTGGAGACCAGCATGGGAGGAGGAGACAAGGGAGCTAGAGAGTTGGTCTTGCGAGGAGTGGAGAGGACGGTGTGGGTAATATTTAGAGACAAGATCGGTGATGTAATTTGGGGCAGAGTTATAAATGGCTTTATACGTTCATTGTTAATATTTTGAATTTTATCCATTGGGCGATGGGAAGCCTGTGGATGGATTGGCAGAGAAGGGTGGAGGACACTGAATGGAGGCCAGTGGAGGGATTGGCAGAGAGGGGTGGAGGACACCTAGTGGAGGTCAGTGGAGGGATTGGCAGAGAGGGGTGGAGTACACTGAGTGGAGGTCAGTGGAGGGATTGGCAGAGAGGGGTGGAGGACACTGAGTGGAGGTCAGTGGAGGGATTGGCAGAGAGGGATGGAGGACACTGAGTGGAGGTCAGTGGAGGGATTGGCAGAGAGGGGTGGAGGACACTGAGTGGAGGTCAGTGGAGGGATTGGCAGAGAGGGGTGGCAGATACAGAGCGGTTAGTGAGGTGGATGAGTCTGGCAGCAGTATTCATGATAGACTGAAGAGGGGATAGCCTGCGATGAGGTAGGCCAATGAGGAGGGAGTTACAATAGTCAAGGCGAGATATAACAAGAGAGTGGATAAGTTGCTTAGTGGTTTCCGAGGTTAGGAACGGGCGTATCTTGGAGATGTTGCGGAGGTGAAGTCTACAAGATTTGGACAGGGATTGGATTTGGGGCTGGAAGGACAGATGGGAGTCTAGGATTACACCTAGTACCCTGACATGAGGGGAGGCACTGATGATTGTGTTACTGATCTTGATGGAGAAGTCAGGGGAGGGGGCACGGGCTGGAGGGAATACTAAGAGCTCAGTTTTGGAAAGATTGAGTTTGAGGAAGTGGAGTGACATCCATGCCGATATGTCACATAGTAGGTTAGTAATGCGAGAGGAGACTGAAGGGGTGAGGTGAGGTGAGAAAGATAGATTTGTGTGTCATCAGCATAGAGATGGTACTTAAAGCCATGGGAGTTTATCAAGTGACCAAGGGAGGAGGTGTAGATGGAGAAGAGAAGGGACTTGGACAGAACCTTGAGGGACCCTTACAGAAAGAGGGAGTGAAGAGGAGGAGGCCGCTTTATATAGGTAACACTGAAGGAGCGCTGCGATAGGTAGGAGGAGAACCAGGAGAGAGCAGAGTCTCTGAGGCCAAAAGAGCGGAGTTTTTTGAGGAGGAGGGGATGGTCAACCGTATCAAAAGCCACAGAGAGGTCAAGTAGTAAGAGTATGGAGTAGTGGTCATTGGTTGGGATGAGTACGGAGTAGTGGCCATTGGTTGGGATGAGTACGGAGTAGCGGCCATTGGTTGGGATGAGTACGGAGTAGTGGCCATTGGTTTTAGCAGTTAGTAGATCATTAATGAGTTTTAGTAGGGCAGTTTCAATGGAGTGTAGTGAGCGAAAGCCAGACTGTAAGGGGTCAAGAAGGTTGTTGTCGGTGAGGTGGGAGCTCAGGCGATTGTAGACTAAGTGTTCTAGGAGTTTAGAGGTAAATGGCAGCAGGGAGATGGGTCCAGGTAGATTTTTTTAAGTATGGGAGTGATGTGCGCATGCTTTAGAGGGGAGGGGAAGGCACCAGTAGAGAGGGAAAGATTGAAGATGTGAGTGAGGGAGCATAGGATGGAAGAGGAGGGTGACCGCAGTAGTTGTGAGGGGACAGGATCCAGGGGGCAGGTAGTGAGATGAGCTTCTGAGAAAACCTTAGTGACCTCTTCGGTAGTAGCAAGGTCAAAAGAGGAAAGTGTTGAGGGAGGTTTAGTATAAGGTATGCTAAGTGGGATGGATGTCTGTGCAGTGGCGATGCCCCTACGAATTGCGTCAATCTTGTTTTTGAAATGATTTGCAATCTCATGAGCAGTGAGTGAGGTACTGGGTGGGGGTGGAGGTGGAGAAAGTAGACAGTGAAAAGTAGAGAAGAGGCGAAGAGGACTGGATGACAAGGTATTAATAAGGTAATAATAATATATATATATACAGTTGTGTTCAAAATAATAGCAGTCAGACATCACTAACCGGATCAATCACTGTTTTTGGTAGAAATCATATTTCTACATGGCAAATAATTTCCTAGCAGGTGTAGTAGAGTAATAGAAATCCAACAGACCCAACAGTCATGACATGCATGCTGCTGATTCTGTGTCATTGAATCACTCATTGAAAGGGGCATGTTCAAAATAATAGCCGCGTGGCGTTCTAATAGTGAGCTCATTCATTCTTTGAAAAACAGGTGGCAAATATTGCCCTTATTTAAGGAAGGAAGGCAGCAAATGTTGTACATGCCGGTTACAGTGCATTTCTCTGTGAAATTCTGAGGAAAATGGGTCGTTCCAGACATTGTTCAGAAGAACAGCGTACCTTGATTAAAAAGTTGATTGGAGAGGGGAAAACATATAAAGAAGTGCAGAAAATGATCAGCTGCTCAGCTAAAATGATCACGAATGCTTTAAAATGGCAACCAAAACCTGAAAGACGTGGAAGAAAGTGAAAAAACTACCACTGGAATGGATAGAAGAATAGCCAAAATGGCGCGGACTCAGCCAACAATCAGCTCCAGGAAGATGAAAGAAGGTGTGACGTTCCCTGTGAGGACTGTTACAATTAGAAGACGCCGATGTGAAGCCAAGCTATCTGCAAGAAGTCCCCGCAAAGTCCCACTGTTGGAAAAAAGACGTGTGCTGAAGAAGTTACAATCTGCCAAAGAGCACATTGACTGGCCTAAAGAGAAATGGTGCAACATTTTGTGGACTGATGAAAGTAAGATTGTTTTTTTTGGGTCTAGTGGCCGGAGACAGTTTGTCAGACGACCCCCAAACACTGAATTCAAGACACAGTACACTGTGAAGACAGTGAAGCATGGTGGTGCAAGCGTCATGATATGGGGATGTTTCTCATACTACGGTGTTGGGCCTATTTATCGCATACCAGGGATCATGGAGCAGTTTAAATACATCAGAATACTTGAAGAGGTCATGCTGCCTTATGCTGAAGAGGAAATGCCCTTGAAATGGGTGTTCCAACAAGACAACGACCCCAAACACACCAGTAAATGTGCAACATCTTGGTTCCAGACCAACAAGATTGACGTTATGGAGTGGCCAGCCCAGTCCCCGGATCTTGATCCCATAGAAAACTTGTGGGGTGACATCAAAAATGCAATTTCTGAGGCAAAACCAAGAAATAGAGAAGAACTGTGGAATGTGGTCCAATCATCCTGGGCTGGAATACCTGATCACAGGGGCCAGAAGTTGGGTGACTCCATGCAACACAGATGTACAGCAGTTCTCAGAAATAGTGCGACTACAACCAAATATTCATGAATTCATTCAAAGGAAAGCAAAATCTTCAAACATTTCTCAGTTTATATAGTGAATGTTTGAGTTTGTAAAGAAGAATACAAACACTGCGATTTTTTTTAAACCGTCTAATATTCACTTTTCTTCAATTTTTTTAGAGGAACAACACAAATTTGATGTATTTTTCTTCATGTTTTGATTTGGAATAGAATGTGTCGTGTTCCCAATGCATTTGTGTGGATGGAAATAAAAGCTATTAGAAGGATTTTGAGCTTTAGTCACTTTTTTCAACACACTGCTATTATTTTGAACATAACTGTATATACATATATATAAATGTAGGTACGGGGAATGGAATTATTAATTATTTATGAAGCAGCGGGGGGATGATGCATAGATATGATCACGATGTTGTGGTAGAGGGACCATATGATCTGGGAAGGAGTTGGGAATATTCAAATATCGGAAAAAATAATAATAAAAATAAAAATAGAAATCCTCTCACTCAACACCAAGGGTCTGAAGACACCCGAAAAGCGCTCCATGTTGCTCTCCTATCTACATAAACAAAAGGCAGATGTTGTCTTCCTTCAAGAGACGCACTTTCGTCAGGACTCTATTCCCAAGCTTTTTAATTTCCACTTTCCCATAGTCCGCCATGCCACTAACCCTCTGGCCAAGTCGAAAGGGGCAGCTATTTTACTCGCTAGACATCTTCCCTTTACTATGTCAGACTCCCTTGCTGATCCTGAAGGCAGGTACTTATTCATAAAGGGTTCATTCGCCAATAGACCCGTCACATTTGCTAATGTATACGCCCCTAATACCAAGCAGGTCTCTTTCACACGCTCAATAACTACCACCCTAGCTGCTTTCCATTCAGGTGTTCTGATCTTAGGGGGCGATTTGAATGTCCCACTATATCCTCTGCTAGACTCCTCCTCCGGAAGCTCCTTTTTACTGTTTAAGGCCCTCAAACAAATAAACATACAATTACAACACTTACAACTGCACGATTCCTGGAGAACTCTCTACCCCACGGTGAAAGATTACACATTTTATTCCGCACCGCATAATAAGTACTCCAGGATAGACTTTTTCTGTCGCAATCAGATCTCCTGCTACTCCACGCCGCTTCTATAGAACCGATGGTTCTTTCCGATCACCATCCCATCACCATGATTTACAGTTCCCAGATACATACACACGCTCGAAATATTGGCGCCTAGACGCCTCCCTTCTCGCAGACTCTGCAATCGAACAAGAGATCCGCACCAATCTGGTTGAATACTTTTCCTTCAATTGCTCCCCTGATACCTCCCCACTCACGCAGTGGGAGGCTCATAAGTGTGTCATTCGGGGCGTCCTCATAGCAGCTGCATCGAAGCGTAAAAAAGATAGACAAGAGCGTTTGAGACGCCTCACAGATAAGATCCATTCATTAGAGAGGGCACATAAGCAGTCTCTGGCTGCGTCGACCCTATCCGAACTTACGTGTACACGTTCACAGCTTCTTACAGAATTGGGGAAGGTGGTTAAGAAACGGTTCATTCTCTCTCAAAAACTATACTATGAATTTGCTAACAAGAGCGGAAAGTTCCTTGCTAGAGCTCTCCGCGAAAAACGATCCAGTATGACGGTACATAAAATTAGAGGTCCCGATGGCACCATGGCCACATCTAATCCTGATATTGCTGCCCATTTTGAACATTTTTATAGATCCTTATATAACCTTCCTCCTGAACGCCCACCGCCGCACACTGACGAATCCAGGGCCTCTTTGATTTCTGAATTTCTCCAGCTCCACGGTCCGTCGGCTCTCTCGGAAGACTTGGCCAACTCTCTGGAAGCGGATCTGACCCTGAATGAGCTGCAGTGTGCTTTGAAACAGACAAAACCTGGTAAGAGTCCGGGTCCCGATGGCTTCTCCGCAGCCTATTATAAATCCTTCTTGGATATCTTAGGTACCCCCCTTCTTTTGGCGTTTAATACTTTCTCCAAATCCCCCCTACCTCAACATCGTCTTTTGGAGGCCCATATAACGGTTATCCCCAAGGGTGATAAAGATAACACGCAGGTATCCAACTACAGACCCATCTCCCTGCTGAATGTGGACATTAAGTTATTTGCAAAGATCTTGGCTAATAGACTTCTCCCCCTGCTTCCCACCTTGATCAATTTAGATCAGGTTGGATTCATACCGGGAAGGGAAGCAAGGTACAATACCATTAAGGCCCTTAACCTTCACCATTGGTTGCGCAAATCTAACACTTCTGGTTTTTTCCTTTCCCTGGATGCAGAGAAGGCCTTTGATAGAATTGCATGGGACTATCTGCAAGCGTCTCTGATGTCACTGGGTTTGGGTGAGAAGATGCTCAACTTCATCATGACCCTGTACACAGGCCCCACCGCTCGAGTCCGGGTCAATGGACATCTGTCCAACTCGTTTTACTTAGGAAACGGAACACGTCAGGGTTGCCCCCTTTCCCCACTCTTGTTTGTCCTATCCCTCGAGCCCCAATTGCGCAAAATCCGCTCGAATTCTGACATCAAAGGGATCAGGGTATTGAACAAGGAATACAAGCTCGCTGCTTACGCAGACGACATCCTTCTCTTGCTTGCTGATCCACACACCACTTTGCCTAATCTGTTAAAAGAATTTGCCCTCTTTCGATTCTTGTCAAACTTTAAAATCAACTTCTCCAAATCTTTCGCCCTTAACATATCCCTGCCTCCAGAACTCGTCTCTTTCTGTGAATCTCATTTCCCGTTTCATTGGGAAAAGGATTCCCTTTCATATCTCGGCGTACAACTTACCCGCAACCTCGATGACCTCTATGCAAAAAACTTCCTTCCCGCTCTACGTTCTCTTCAAGAGGACCTCCACAAATGGCATTGTCCTTGTTTCTCTTGGTTTGGAAGGGCAGCAATAATCAAAATGAATATACTCCCACGCCTTCTCTATCTTTTTCAAACGCTGCCAATCCACATACCTGCTGCTTTTTTTACATCTTGTAAAAAATTCTGCTCACAATTCCTATGGAACCATAAGCGTCCACGTATTGCTTTTTCTCAACTGACTCTCCCCAAACTTAGAGGTGGAATTGGGCTCCCTGACCTTCAACGGTACTACTGGGCATGCCACCTTACACGCATAGTGGACTGGCATGTTCATTCTACCTCTAAAGACTGGGTCTGCCTAGAAAATGCCTTCTCACCCTCACCCCTGACATCGATTCCATGGTTACTGCCAAAGCATACACCTCAAGAGCTCCTCACCCACCCTTTAGTGGGGCCCAGCTTAAATATTCTCCGCCTGAACTGTAAAACGGTATCTATTTCTGAGTCACCGAACTCCTTAACCTCCATTCGTCTCAATCCTGACTTCCCCCCAGGCATGCACAAGTCATTCTTATCTGAGCATTGGCCACATGACCAGATCTTGGTTAAACACTTTATCCGCGATGGAAAAGTAATATCGTTCCGCGAACTGCTTGACAGCTTAGATAGTCGAGATTTTCCTTTCTGGGCCTTTCTGCAGATAAGACACTTCCTGCTCTCACACAAACTGCTCCATAACTGGACTCATCCCCTCACTCCTTTTGAATCCCTATGCTCTAGAGCTGAACCGCGCAAACATTTGATCTCGGAGATTTACCCTCTCCTTGTTGAGAGTAGGGATTATAATTCTTTACCCTCCTGCCGTGCTTGGAACAGAGACTTGGGAAACAGCTTAGTGGACGCCGACTTGGACCTGATATTTATGCATACTCATAAATGCTCCCTCAATGTCTCCACTCAGGAAAATGGATAAAAAACTGCTTTGAGATGGTACCGAACTCCGTCGAGAATCTCTTGTTTCAATCCTTCCGTCCCCAACAGCTGTTGGAGATGTGGAACCTCGGATGGGTCCTTTCTCCACATTTGGTGGTCTTGTCCCAGTATCCAACCATTTTGGCAGGAGGTCCACCGGCTTGTAGTGTCTGTGACCACCTTGTCCCTAGCTTTCTCTCCAGAACAGTTTCTTCTCCATCACTCCTTTCTGCCCAGGGGACAATACCTCAAATCTTTAGCCATGCATATGGTCAACGCAGCCAGACTCTGTCTTCCCACTCTTTGGGGCTCCACCCGCCCTCCCTCCATACGCGATTGGCTGATCTGTGTGGGTAAAATTGCGGAAATGGAAGAACTGATTGCGACCGCACTCGATTCCCCCACTAAATTCTCCCATGCTTGGGCCTGCTGGAATCACTTTAAAACCACTTCTACGTACCGGTCCTTTATGAACCATCCAACCAACACGCCTGATTGATTACTAACCTCCATTGTATGTTCCTCCACACTTTAGATCATACGGTAGGTGACTTCCCCACCTTCAGGGCTCTATCCCCACCTACCGGTTCCGGTTAATAGACTTTTGCTCAAATCCACCCATAAAAGACCCTTGGTGTTGACGACAATACAAACCCAGCTTCCCCCCCCCCCCCGTTTTTTTTTTTTTTTCTTTCTCTCTTTTCTTGTTCTCCTTTTCTTTTTTCTTTCCTTCTTGTTACACTCCCAGTTAACCACTGGGTTCCTCTTTAGAGAACATTAGGCATGCCATTGTCATACTTACATTGCTTACATTAGCGACCCTCATGACAATCTAAGCGTACTTACAGGCACCATCACTCCAGTAAAACACTAGCTTCATCCTCAACGGTTGTGCTGCATCTACCCTTCCTCTTTCTGCGGCGCTATAATGAGAATTACATACTAAGAAGGTCCGATGCAATAACATTCCCATGCGCACTACTAGACTGCCTGAGTATTACAGACTTACCCCGTCGTAGACTGGCACATCCATGCTCCATATGTGGTTCTTTGTAAGAATATTCCTACGTTCTCCCAACATGCATTGCCAAATGTTGTATATGACCATCATTTGTTTTTCTTTTGTATTCTTATGCACTTTCTCAATAAACGTTTTTTTTGGTAAAAAAAAAATAAAATAAAAATAGAAACATTAGAATATAAATAAAAAAAATAAATAAAAAATTGTTAGACCTGTTAGACCAGCTGATTTTTCTTGTACTCTTCCCTTACGTTCCTGCAGACTCTGGACTCTTTTCTCCGTCTTCTCTGTCTCTGTCATCAGTTTCTGCAGAACGTTTCTCAGTTTCTGTTTCTTCTTCTCAGAAGCCTCATCCAGAGTCTCCACCTTGTGTCCCTGGTGTTCTCCATCCAGCCTGCAGGACACACAGATACAGGCGGCATCTGCAGCACAGTAATATTTAAGAAGCTCCCTATGGATGGCACATTTTCTGTTCTCCATGGAAGTAGTGGGGTCAGTTAGGACATGTTCTGGTGACTTGCTGTGGATTCTCAGGTGATTATCACACAGAGAAGCTTCACAATGCAGACAGGATCTAACAGCGGGTACAGGAGAGTGAATGCAGTAAGTACAGAAGATTTCAGTCTTCTTCTCATCTGGCTGAGTAGACTGGAAGGTCTCCACTATGTTATGTAGTGCAATGTTCCTGTGCAATGCAGGCCGATCCTGGAACTCTTCTCTGCACTGAGGACAGGAATAACCTCCAGACCCCTCCTGTGTATCCAACGATCGATCAATACAGACCCGGCAGAAGTTGTGTCCACATCTCAGCATTACAGAATCAGTATAAATGTTCAGACAGATGGAACAGTCCAGCTCTTCTCTCAGATCGGCAGACGCCATCGCTGACAGCAGAAGAGAGAAATGAAATGAAAAAGTCTCCGACATGGAAAATCTAAAGTTCGTCTCACATTTCTCAGCACAGGGCGGGGCTGAGCTGGTGTTGTAGTTTTATCTTTAGGAAGTTTGTGGATAAAGCAAATGTTTATAAATTAAAGGAATATATTCCGACATTTGTGATCTGATCTGTTTTTTTATATGTCATTTTGATTATAAATAGTAAATTACATCTGCAGACAAGACATAAAACTGGGTTATATATCGCAGCGTGAAATGCTATTGGCATGTCTCTGTTTGTTGTATTTTGTGGTTAAGGCTGAGTTCACACACAAACGCACAGGAATCGCTGCATTTCCCCACCACATAGCAATCCCACTGTGTTCATGCCATCTACTGCAGGTGTCAACTAAAAGTTAAAGCGGAGCTCCACCCAAAAGGGGAAGTTCCGCTTTAAGCCTTTGTCCCTCGTTCCCCATTAAGGATTGGCACCTTTGGGGAGCGGGGGGAGCGGGTACCCGAAATTGACAGGTACCCGCTCCCACTTCTGCTGTGATCACCTAGGCATTCGAAAGCAGAAGTTGTTCTCCACCCCCCTCTCTCCCCGAGAGAAGAAAAGCAGCCGTGGTGAGGACACCGCTGGACCTAAGGACAGGTAAGTGTCTGTATTTTATAGGTCAGAAGCTCCAGTTTTTGTATCTTCTGACTTTTATTTTTTTGTTCAGCTGGAACTCCGCTTTAACAACTCCCCAAAAGCAGGTTGCAGAACATATTGCATTTGCTTGAATCAGATCACATGGGTATGAACCATGGCCGGATCTAGGGGGGTGCTGGGGTGGGTTATGCCCCCCCAGATTTCAGCTGCGCCCACCCAGGCAACTCCCCATGAATACTGTGCCCAAGCAGGGTTGCCAAACCATTGGTCAGGGAAGCAATCTGTAGGGGCAGCTGGCTGCATCTGCCAAGTCTCTGTGTCCCAGACTCCAGGTAACGAGCTCTCCTCCCCCCTCCCCTCTGCATAGACAGGAGAGGAGACAGGACTTGATCTGCTTCAGCTGATCCTGCCCCTCTCCCCCTGTCTGCCCCGCCCACACACAGCCAGTGCAGTGCCTCAGAAAGGGAATGTGGGCGGGAGATATGAAACCCAGCCCCTGGAAGCTCCACCCTCTCTGCATGATGGATGACTCTGTCTGAGTCTTCAGATCCCAGCTTGGGGTGAGTGAGCCCTGCTCTATGACTGACCTGTCCCCATCTTCCTCCCTTCTCCCCCTCCCTGTTCTAGAAGGATTTGCAGACATGATTTCATGTCTAGGGACACCTGAAGTACTATTGCGGATGGCTGACCGACTGCTAGTTGGAGAAACTGATAGATATTTAACTCACACGTCTGCCATGCTTCTGTTTAACCCCCTCCTGCCCACAATCCCTTTAAGAGCTCCTTCACACTAGCTTTGGTCTCTGAAGAGCAATCTGTGTTCAGATCACTCTTCAGAGAGCATTTGGCAGGCAGCAAGGAGGTGTTGTATCTCCTCCTCACCACCTTCTTTAACCCCTCGCCCTCCTGAGGATCCCCCCCTTCCTGACCAGGCTATTTTTTGTGTTTTGGCGCTGTGTTACTTTAACTGACAATTGTGCGGTCATGCAATGCTGCACCCAAATTAAATTTATGTCCTTTTTTCCCCCAGAAATAGAGTTTTCTTTCGGTGATATTTGATCGCCTGTGCATTTTTAATTTTTTGCGCTATAAACAAAAACAATCCGACAATTTTGAGAAAAAAAACTATTTTTTTTACTTTTTGCTATTAAACATGTCCAGTAAAAAAAAAAATAAAAAAAAAAATGTCATCATAAATTTAGGCCAAAATATATTCTGTGACATTTCTTTGCTAAATAATTTTTTACTAGTAATGTCGGCGATCAGCAGGACTACGGTGGGCATTATGACACTGGGGGGAACTGACTAACTGCCATTGACACCCCAGTGACACCAATACAGTGATCAGTGCTAATAAAAAGTACTGATGCTGTGCTAATGGCACTGGGCAGGAAGGAGTTAACATGAGACGATCAAAGGGTTAACTATGTGCTGGGTGTGTTTCAGTGTACGCGTGCTGCTATGCAGAGCCATACAAAGCAGTGTGCAGGAGCCGACGGGAGAGATCTGTATTGTTTACTTACAGTTCTCTCCCTTCATCAGTAATTCTCCTCGATCACCGGGTACTGGCAAGTAATCACCTTCCGGGACCCGGTGATTGACAGCCGAGGCTGTGAATAGCGGTGCAGGTAGGTCACATGCACCCCCTACCCGGAACTGCAGAATCAGGTATACATACACGTGATTTTGCGCTCCCGTGGCGCCCTGTAGCAGTATTACTGATATAGGGAGGACAGGAAGGGGTTAACCCCTGGAACGCCACATTAGCACACCGCAGCCGTATACATTGCCTGCAGTTGTGAGGTGCTTACAGAGCAGCCCCATTCACTGGACTAGAACACGGTTATCAGGCACTGTGCCCACAGAATGCAACAGAGGGGATCATTTTTGTCATGGCCACGAAACGAAACAAAGAATCACAGTGGCCACGTGTTGTCAGCCATCTGTAAATTTACTGATGGTTTGTAGAAAAACAGACACTTTTCTCCTGTCCATAAAGGCGGACCGGAGAAAAGAGCCCTAAAAATCCCCTTGTCATCAGCTCTGAACTGCACATGCTCAGTATGGAGCCGTCCTATTAGAGAATTGCCAGGCTTGGCCTCAGGGTGTGGGCGGGTCCGGGTGTGCCCCTGTACAGTGACATCATGGCACTTATCAGGCATGGCTTATATTCACTCGCTCCACCGCAGGAGTTTCAGCCAAACCTGGCAGTTCCCTGATTGGCTGGCTCTGGAACTGTGCATTCGCAGTTAAGATCCAGCAACAAGGGGATTTTTTTAAAGCCTTTTCCTGCCAGACACCTGCCAGTGGTGAAAGGGGCACTCTGCCTGGCTCTGATGTAAGGGGGCACTCTGCTTGGCTCTGATGTAGGGGGGGCACTCTGCTGTAAGGGGGCACACTGCTATAAGGAGGCACTCTGCTTGGTTCGGCTGTAAGGGGGCACTCTGCTGTAAGGGGGCACTCTGCTTGGCTCTGATGTTAGGGGGCACGCTGCTGTAAGGGGGCACTCTGCTTGGTTCGGATGTAAGGGGGCACTCTGCTTGGCTCTGATGTTAGGGGGCACGCTGCTGTAGGGGGGCACTCTGTTTAGCTCTGATGTAAAGGGGCACTCTGCTTGGCTCTGATGTAAAGGGGACTCTGATGTGTAGGGGAATACTGTTGACTTTGATATAAAGGGGAACTCTGATGTGAACATGGCGCTCATCCTGACTGCTACATTCTATACATTTTTCTTTTTTTGCTTCCTCCTGACCCATGTACTTTATCCAGTATGCTGTACATAGACCGGATCAAGGTGTTCATTGTCTCAACTGTTGGTTTTAGTGAAGTTCTTTTTAACCAGCAGATTGAACAAAAAATCATTCAGTTCCCACATCCACACATCTGACACCGCCCTGCTAACCAACTGTACTCTGCCCTACTGATTTCTGTTTATTTACACTGTCCTACTGACCTCCCATCCCCTGCCCCCCTGACCTTTTTTACTACACCCCCACATCAGACCAGCTAGATAAGGCCTTGACTTCTTTTATTCTGTAAAAAAATTAAATATAAAACTACTGACACTACCAGGGTTGCAGAAGGTCGCTCTTGCGTCCCACCACTGGGCTCCGAGGAAAGGGTCCCCGGGCTTTGGGCTGCTCAGTCCAAAATGCCCGGGCCTATTTTTTTCGCCAGTCCAGGCCTGATTCGAAATATTGCAAACATGTAATGAAAACATTATTAGTGCCGCGTGCACAATGAGTGCAGTGTACAATACACAGGAACATCATACAAAATAGAATACAATTTTATACAGAATTTACACTTTTTTTGACAATTTTTCCTCTTTTGATGAATATGTTACATCTTGATCACACCTACTATCACCTTTATCCTGGGTTCACACTGATGTGGTGCGCCATCGGCTTCTGTGAGAATTCCAGTCATGAGAAGTGCTGCGGGTGTGCATGTTAAGTTACCAACACCCCAAAATTGGTTCTCAAAATGCAGTGCGATGTGCAGAATCGGATTGTATGTGTGTGAATACTCATGCGATCTGATTCTAGTGCGGACAAACAAAAGGGTCCTGCACCTTTTTGGTGTGGATACGATGCGATATTGAAGCATACAAAACGTATGGCTCAAACTGCCCCGCACAGAATTTACATGTGATTTGCAGAGGAATGCGGTGCGGTTCCTGTGTGAATCACATGGGTCAGACTGACATTTTATCTATTCTGACATTCATTTATCAGTGGTTCTTATTTCATTGTAATTGCATTTCTTTGTTATTTGTGTATTTTGTTTTGGAAGCAAATTTGACTGCCGCTGATGGTTTTTAAGATCGTTTCTAAATGGGAGGATGTGGATTCCTGAAGTCGGCTGTCTTTTTGATTGTTTAGGCTTCCTTCCGATCAGTACATGTTAGCTATGATTAAGCACATGTTTTTGTGAAACACGTTAAGTGTCCTCTGTCTGTATGTTGGAGTTGTGATCCATGCTTTTATATGAAGATTCTAATCAATGGAAGTTTTATCTGGTACATTGTCGCAGTGCGATCAAGTTTTATTGCCTTTACTTGATGTTGTGGTCACGGATCGGACCTGCACCTGTTGATGACCAGAGGAGCGGATGATTCACATACTCACCTGGAGCCGTCTATCTGTTTTCATTATCAATGAGCAGGACCTGATACATCCGAGGTTTTATACCTTGTCATACAAATACCCCGAGAGGGGCTTCTCCCTAGACAGTCACACTAAGAACAACGGTTTAAAATTGATCCAAAATCTGGTTAAAATGAACCCTGTTAGGTACATAGTATACATTTATATCAGGGGTGAACAACTTTTTGACCTTCCTGGGCCACATTGGAAGGAGAGGAACTGTCTTCAGTCACATATAATATACACCAACAATAAGGATCGCCGATGAGCAGAAAAAGTCTGGCAGATCACAAGTTAATGATCACTGATATAGATAATAAACCTACATGAGTAATATAATTGTAGAAAGAATAAAAAACTGAATTTTCTAAAAAATATTTTTTATTACAAAAATAAAAGGGTGCAATATAAAATGAATGCCATATTTGTCACTGTTTTTGATAAACTAACTCATCAATAGCTGGTTGGATGGATGTAGTTGCAATTCTAAATGAATTCTCAACATGCTCCTCTGATATTTGGATTCTAATTTTGCCCTTCGTGTTCTTCATCCTTGAAAATAATTCTCACAAATATAGGTGCTGCCGAAAACTGATGAGATGAATAAGGTGTGATTGTGAAGAGTGGGAGATTTTTCTTCGGGAAGATGAAACTTATAAAATTCCATTAAAGAGACTCAAATATTTCTTCAGCTGCATGTGTTCACTAAGTGCAAATGCATTTTTACCAAAAAATAAAAAAAAAATAAAAAAATTTTAAGAGAATGTCAGATTTTGTGTTGGGCCGTGTTCATAACCACCATGGGCCTCAGGTTGGACACCCCTGATTAATCCTGGGTTTACACTGATGCGTTGTGGAATTTGCAGCCATCAGAATCACACCCCGCTCATGCAAACCACTGAAGGTGTGTATGTTAAGTTACCAACACCCTGAAATTGGTTTGCAAAACGCAGTGTGATGTGCAGAATCGGATTGTATGGGTGTGAATACCCATGCGATCTGATTCTAGTGCGGACAAAAAAGGGTCCTGCACCTTTTTGGTGTGGATGCGGTGCAATTTGAGCCATACAAAACGTATGGCTCAAATCGCAGCACACAGAATTTGCATCTGATTTGCACATGAATGCGGTGCAGTTCCTGCGAGAAATACATGCGATATGTCGCACCGCATCAGTATGAACCCGAGCTTAAATAGATGAGAAGTTTTAGAGAAATGTGTGTTAACATTTAGCAGGTCAATGGTAACATTTATTTGCTAATATTACTTTAGTGTTCTATAAAATTGTTACATGGCATCTCTTGCTACAAAGACGCAGTATACTCAGAGAACAAGGCGGCGGCTGTAGCTGTCAATAAAAGCAATCTGACAGTGTTTATAAATAATACATCTCCAGGCCCTGATTATACAAACATACAAAGTAACAGATTGTTACATTTGTATCTTTCTGTTTATTCATCTGCAGATCAAAGGGATGAACATACAGTTACAGGCTTCTTTATTAGGTCCACCTTACTAGTGCCAAGAAAATACCCCCCCCCCCCCACCATTACACCACCACTAGCCTCAACCAATAATACAAGGCAGGATGGATCCATGCTTTCATTTTGTTTACACCATGTGACCCTACCATCTGAATGTCACAGCTGAACCAGTCTGCCCATTCTCCTCTGACCTCAACAAGGCATTTTCCTCCACACAACTGCCACTCACTGGATATTTTCTCTTTTTTGGACCATTCTCTGTAAACCCTAGAGATGGTTGTGTGTGAAAATCTAAGGAGATCAGCAGTTTTTGAAATACTCAGACCAGCCCGTCTGGCACCAACACCCATGCCACATTCAAAGTCATTTAAATCCCCTTTCGTCCCCATTCTGATGCTCGGCTTGAACTTCAGCAAGTTGTCTTTACCATGTCTAGATGCCTACATGCATTGAGTTGCTGCCATGTGATTGGCTGATTAGCAATTTGTGTTACCAAGCAATTGAACAGATGTACCTAATAAAGTGGCCGGTGAGGGTACATCTGCAGATGATGTCAATTAAAGCAACCTGACAATAAAAAAAAAAGTTTTTTTATTTTTAATAAAATATTTCTCCGTTTAACCCCTTATTAACCCTTAGTGTACTCTAATCAGCACTAATTACCTCCATAGTCTCCTTCTCTCTTCAACCATTATTTTCCTGCTAATTTTTTTTTAATTAACTGCTAATATGGAAACTTTTTGTTTTGTTTATTTTTTTTACTCATTCAACTTATATTTACTTATTCCCATTTAAAAATAGCACAAAATTGAAAAAAAAACAAAAACCATTTTATTTCATTTATTAATAACTTTGCAATGCTTTGTACCAGAATCATAATTTTGGTGTCATTTTAAAAAGGACAAATTGAAGCATAAAAGGCGCACATTTCATGTGCAGGAACATGATTTATTTTTAAACTAACATTGCACAATAAGAAAAAATGCAGTTTGTTTACATAGTTACATAGATGGTAAGGTTGAATAAAGACTCCAGTCCATCCAGTTGAACCTGTGTGGGTGTGTATGCGTGTGTGTATGTCCATATCATGTCCCATATCCCTGTATACTACATTCACCCATCTCATAGGTTTTTTTATTCCAAAAATACTTTATTAATATGAGAATAGACAAGATAGCATATAGAGCATATACAGCTATAGATCACAGTCAGAACATAGACATGACATGTTGTCTCCCGTTTCGCAGATGGGACTTATTGTAAACTGTAATACAAGGCAATGTGGAGTAGAAAAGTACATCAAGCATACACTGCAAACCAGTGGATACGCAGAGGAAAGTGGATACATCAATGTAGGTGCAGGGGTGGACTGACCATCTGGAAACTCGGGCACTGCCCGAGGGCCCGGGGTCAGTAGGGGGCCCCATGAGATACCCCTGGTACCTTTTTCATAGGCTTTTTTGAGTTTGGGCAAGGACACAGGGGCCCCATGATCCCCTATTGCCCGGGGGCCCCATGAGTTGTCAGTCCGCCCCTGTGTAGGTGTATGTTATCACGTCTTGAATATCAGCATTTATTTATGATGGAGTGGTATGAAGATTAGGGTATGGAAGGCACTAGATGTTGTCGACATCATGGCTTACGTATTCATAACTTAAGTGTATGATATAATTGAGGTTAGTCATATCTGTGTGAAGGTAAGTGCTCTATTTGGTTGGTGAAGAATGAATGATAAGGTGGTATGACAGGTGTGAAAAAAGAGAGGTCGGAACTAATAGGTTTTTTTAAACTATTTATACTTCCCACTGACACCACCGATTGTGGAAGGGAGTTCTACATCCTTACAGCTTTACCAGTAAAGAACCCCCATTGCAGTTTAAGGTTTCACCACTTCTCCAGTTTCATGGAGGGGCCATGTGTCTTCTTAAGCCCCCAGAACCTGGATCGTTTTCCCCCTATGCTGGAATCGCCTAGGACTGCTGTTAGAAACCATTGGGCCCCATACAGCCAACCCGACAGGTCCCCCCCCCCCAAAAAAAAAAAAACGTTTTCTATGCTTCAGTTATGAATGAACACAATTGGTGCCATTCACTCCTTGTGTTCATGCAGGAAAGGAAGGGGCTGATAAATGTGCCATATTTACTGGACCCTTCCCCCACTCTCTATCCTGAAAGATCCTATTGTGTGCTTGCTGATGCCTGAGAGGAGGGGAGCGCTGTGGGGGTGGAGGCACACAAGGGGGCCTGGGCAACAGGGGAAAATGTGTGGTGCACAGTGAGGGTGATGCATGCAGCGGGGGGGTTATTTACTGAAACCGATCCCCTGTATGGCTCTCTCTGCTATGGCTGAAAAATGGCAGGAGGGAGAGGAGAAGAAGCCAGCTTTCAGCTGCTGCAAAGAGAGCCATACAGGGGATCAGTTCCAGTAATTGCCCCCCCCCCCCATTGTTCTGAGTGCTCTCCCTGCCCACATCAGATTCACCCAGCTGCATGGGCTCCTCTGCTGGCCTGGGCCCCATACAGGAGGACTGCTGGTACCCCCTTACCCATGACCCTGAAATCTCCTGTCAGGAAAGGAATCCCCATGTGTGCAGGCACATGAATTTAAAGAACTCTGCAAATGCGTAGGCATGCACACAAAACAGTGCGCGCGCGGGATAATGCACGCACATACGCGAACACAAATTTGCTTTGTTTCCACAGGGACTGCACTATTACAGCCTGTCGGTGCCATTTGGTCTATTGCATTCCTGTGTTCCTGATACCAGTTACTGCCTGATCTTCTGTTACTGACCCGGTCTGCCCCTGATTCTGCTCTGATTGCCGCCTGTACTGACCCTTGGCCTGTTCTTGAATTACTGTATGTCTCTGCCTGCTCCTCCTGTCATATACCATCTGCTGTTACCGACTCTGGCTTGACTTCTGACTACGCTTCTGCCTGCCGCTTCATCTGCTTGAAAGTTGCCGACCCGGACCATCTGACCCTGCCTTGTGCCTGTCCTTCAGCTGCCTCTGCCATCCTGTGTCAGCATCAGTTCCAGTTCATCTGCAGCCTATCCGGTCCTGGGGTCCTGCTCTCCTGATGACACATCAGCATCAACCAGCGAGAGACTTTCAGGCACTCCTTCCACCCCATGATCTGGCGTTCCTTTCACCTTACCAGGGGCTCCTGAACCGGGGCTATAAGAGAGGCCTTCCCCCGCACTCCAGGCTCCTCCATCAGGTACATTACATCACCATGGAGGTATTTGTATATCGCTCTCATATCTCCTCTCAAGTGTCTCTTCTTCAGGGAGAATACATTTTGTGTTTATAGTCGTTCCTCATAATTGAGGTCCTCCAGTCCCCTTATTAGCTTTGCTTCCCTTCTCGGGACTCTCTCCAGTTCCAGCACATCCTTCCTGAGGACTGGTGACCAGAACTGGACGGCACACTCCAGATGTGGCCAAACCAGAGTTTTATAAAGTGGTAGAATTATAGTCCTATCTCTGGAGGAGATTCCATGTTTAATGCACGCTAATATTCTGCTGGCTTTGCTTGCTGCAGCTTGGCATTGCATGCCATTGCTGAGCCTGTGATCTACTAAGACCCCCAGATCCTTTTCCATCCCGGAATCCCCCAATGGCTCTCCTCCCAGCGAGTAACTTGCTTTCATATTTTTGGACCCCAAAGTGCATTACTGTACATTTCTCAACATTAAACCTCATTTGCCGTGTAGTTGGCCACCCCTTTATTTTATGGAGGTCTTCATGTAAGGTTCCTACATCCTGCTGGGAGGTTATTGCCTGCTTAGCTTTGTATGATCAGAAAACACTGAGATTGAGCTTTTTATACGCTCTAAAAAGTAGGGTCCTGTTACCACCATGTAATTAAATGTGTATTTCCAAGATAAAAATCCTAATTTATTGGTTTAAATAGACTTTTTAATATAAAAACCTACTTTCATGATTTGTGTTTAGATTGTAATGTTGGAAATGACAGCAACTTAACCAGTTCCCTACTGCACTATAGCTGAAGGAGGGCTACAGCGTGGTTGTCTGGTTCTGGGACGATGTCCATGGATGTCATTCCAGAACACGCCCCCTGCGCACCCTCAGCAGCGCGCACCCGGCGCCGCCAGTGATCTCTGTGTTATACAGACACAGCTGATCACGGGATATTGGTAAACAGCCAATCACAGCGACCTTTTACCATGTGATCAGCTGTGTCCAATGACACAGCAGATCTCCGGGTAAATACAATTGCCGGTTATTGGCTGCACTTTCCTCATGCTGTCACAGAGTGAGGAAAGTATTTCCGATAACCGGCAATTGTCAGAGAAGTGATCGGCACTGATCATCAGGGCACTGATGATCAATGCCCTGATGATCAGTGCCCAGCAGTGCCACCCACCTGTGCCACTCAACTGTGCCCAGCATTGCTGCCCACCTGTACCCATTCAGTGCCTCCCACCTGTACCCATTCAGTGCCGCCCACCTGTGCCCATCAGTGCCACCCACCTGTGCCACCCAGCAGTTCCACCCACCTGTGCCTAGCAGTTCCACCCACCTGTGCCCATCAGTACCACCCACCTGTGCCCATCAGGGCCACCTATCAGTGCTGACCAGCAGTGCCGTCCATCAGTGCCATCTATCAATGCCGCCTATCAGTGCAGCCTTATCAACGCACATCAGTGAAGGAGAAAAATTACCTGTTTGCTAAATTTTATAATAGAAGCAAAGAAAAACTTTTTCTTTTTCACATTTTTTGCTTAATAGTGCAAAAAAACAAAACACCCAACAGCAATGAAATACCACCAAAAGAATGTTGTATTTGTGTGAAAAAAAATGATAAAAATGTTATATGGGGGCAGTGTTGCATGACTGCGCAATTGTCATTAAAAGTGCGACAGCGCTGAAAGCTGAAAATTAGCCTGGGCAGGAAGGGGGTAGAAGTGCCTGGTAGGCGAGGGGTTAATATTGTACGTCATGTACACTCACATTTCTGCATTCATTGTTGTACATGACACTTAAGTTGACATTTAAGTTGAGGAACCTTAATAACATTGACTCGGG
Organism: Staurois parvus; assembly: GCF_062004578.1. Lineage (NCBI taxonomy): Eukaryota > Metazoa > Chordata > Amphibia > Anura > Ranidae > Staurois > Staurois parvus. The sequence continues at coordinate 1,806,778 of NW_028318371.1, read as the reverse complement.
AAGTGAATTTTGCTCCACATTAAGAGCTGTATTGCGAGTCTCCTCCAACATTCACTGAACACAAAACAAGTCTAGGCGTGTCAGGACATCTTACAGGGGACAATCATTTGCTTTAGAAAGAAAGTCTACTATATGGAATGTCTTCCAGCCTATAGCTAGTGGACTAATAGGTAAAAGGCCACATCGGCTAACACCCCTCCCCCCCCCAATCTCTTGCTGGTTCTTCCAGTGTTGCTTTTGCTGCAGGAGATGGTATGAATGATCACATTGGAGTGGAATTTAGGACTTGTTCTGGAATGATTGTTATGTTGTCATACAAAATAAAAATATATATGAAAAGTGAGCGCTCTCTCGACAGCAGCCAATGCACCCAAAGGCAATCCCAGCAAAACCTTCAAACATACACAGAAAATAAAAGGTGCGGCGCTGATAGATATAGCATAGGGTCTATATGCTCATGTGTATCTTAAATGATCAGAAGACACACTGTGATGTATAACAGAAAATAGTAATAATTATGAACATAAAGTAGATATAAATGTAATGTCCAGACAAACAGACGCAGGATCTTGCATAGAAGCTACTAAGCCCAGGATCCCACGGTAAAATTGCGCACTCACCGGACACGCTAAATAAAAGCGCATATGTAGTATGACCCCTGGGAATCACTCATCAAGCGGGTACAGTGGGTATCCAGGAGCAGGCAATCTTGGTGAATTGGACAGCATCCAGATCCAGAGATCCCCTTTAGATCAAATGAAAAGAAGGCGAGGAACTCCCTCCGGTGGCCAAAATAAGTATGGTATCCTGAAAATTAATTAGCTCCAAATAGGAGCCAAAAAAACTCCATAGTGTAGTATGATGAATAAAAACATTTATTTCCAAAAATATATATATTCCCAAATGTTAAAACAGGGCAGAAAAACACTGATCAGTGAATAGTGTAATAAAATGGTAAACTGACCAAAAGTAATATGGCCGCCGGGCCTCCTCGTGGCTCCGGGCGGCTAAAAATGTCACGCTCTGCTGGCTCCTCCTAAGGCCTTTCGTGCTCCAGCACATCATCAGGTTGGCCTCCCCTCTGATGATGTGCTGGAGCACGAAAGGCCTTAGGAGGAGCCAGCAGAGCGTGACATTTTTAGCCGCCCGGAGCCACGAGGAGGCCCGGCGGCCATATTACTTTTGGTCAGTTTACCATTTTATTACACTATTCACTGATCAGTGTTTTTCTGCCCTGTTTTAACATTTGGGAATATATATATTTTTGGAAATAAATGTTTTTATTCATCATACTACACTATGGAGTTTTTTTGGCTCCTATTTGGAGCTAATTAATTTTCAGGATACCATACTTATTTTGGCCACCGGAGGGAGTTCCTCGCCTTCTTTTCATTTGATCTAAAGGGGATCTCTGGATCTGGATGCTGTCCAATTCACCAAGATTGCCTGCTCCTGGATACCCACTGTACCCGCTTGATGAGTGATTCCCAGGGGTCATACTACATATGCGCTTTTATTTAGCGTGTCCGGTGAGTGCGCAATTTTACCGTGGGATCCTGGGCTTAGTAGCTTCTATGCAAGATCCTGCGTCTGTTTGTCTGGACATTACATTTATATCTACTTTATGTTCATAATTATTACTATTTTCTGTTATACATCACAGTGTGTCTTCTGATCATTTAAGATACACATGAGCATATAGACCCTATGCTATATCTATCAGCGCCGCACCTTTTATTTTCTGTGTATGTTGTCATACAACTTTGTATTTCTCCTGGTCTTCAAAGGTGTATGCCGAATGTGGGAGGAGTGTGATTGTGTTAGTATTTCCCGATGTGTATCTACACCTAGAAGATATTTCTCATTAACCACTTGCCCTCCAGAGGATTTACCCCCCTTAATGACCAGATCTCTTTTTGCTACTCGGTGCTGCACTGTTTCAACTGATAATTGCGCGGTCATGCAATGCTATACCCAAATGAAATTTACGTCCTTTTTCACCAAAATAGAGCTTTCTTTTGGTGGTATTTGATCACCTGTGCACTTTTTTTTGTGTTATAAACAAAAAAAGACCGAAAAGTTTGAAAAAAGAATGTTTTACTTTTGGCTATAAAAAAATATATAGTAAACTTAAAGTTAGTCATAAATTTAGGCCAAAATGCTCCATGTTTTTGGTAAAACAAAAATCCCAATAAGTGTATATTGATTGTTATGTGTGAAGGTTATAGCATCTACAAACTATGGTATAGATCAGGGGTCCTCAAACTTTTTAAACAGGGGGCCAGTTCACTGTCCCTCAGACTGTTGGAGGGCCGGACTATAGTTTTGAAAAAAAAAGCTATGAACAAATGCCCCATCATTGGTGTCAGTGTGAAGAAACGTGCCCCATCATTGGTGTCAGTGGGAAGAAACTTGCCCGTCATTGGTGTCAGTGGGGGGAGGAATAGTGCCCCATCATTAGTGTCAGTGGGAGGAGGAATAGTGCCCCATCATTGGTATCAGTGGGAGGAATAGTGCCCCATCATTGGTGTCAGCGGGAGGAATAGTGCCTCATCATTAGTGTTAGTGAGAGGAATAGTGGCCCATCACTGGTGTCAGTGGGAGGAATAGTGCCCCATCATTGGTGTCAGTGGGAGGAATAGTGGCCCATCATTGGTGTCAGCGGGAGGAATAGTGCCCCATCATTGGTGTCAGCGGGAGGAATAGTGCCCCATCATTGGTGTCAGCGGGAGGAATAGTGCCCCATCATTGGTGTCAGCGGGAGGAATAGTGCCTCATCATTAGTGTTAGTGGGAGGAATAGTGCCCTATCATTAGTATCAGTGGAGGAATAGTGCCCCATCATTAGTGTCAGTGGGGGGAGGAATAGTGCCCCATTATTGGTGTCAGTGGGGGGAGGAATAGTGCCCCATTGTTGGTGTCAGCATTATTACATTACATTACATTACATTGAGTTTATATAGCGCCAAAGGGTTTGCTCAGCGCTGTACAATAGAGGGGGGACAATACATGAAACATTACAGCAACTACAAACAGCACACGAGGGGTAAGAGGGCCCTACTCTTTCGAGCTTACAATCTAGGAGGGAGGGGGTAGTGGTACAGGAGGAAGTGGCTGTGGGGGATGGAGTGGTAGGAGGAATGAAGGAGAGCAGCAGTTAGGTGAGGGTGGGGTAGGCTTCCCTGAAGAGGTGGGTTTTCAGGGAGCGCCTGAAGGTGAGGAGGGAAGGTGACAGTCTGATGGATTGGGGTAGTGAGTTCCAGAGGATGGGGGAGGACCTGGAGAAGTCTTGCAGACGTGCGTGTGAGGAGGAGACCAGGGAGCAAGATAGAAGGAGGTCCTGTGAAGAGCGAAGGGTACGGGTAGGGTGGTACCTGGGAATCAGGTCGGTGAGGTAGTTAGGGGCAGTGTTGTGAATGGCTTTGTAGGTCAGAGTGAGTAGTTTGAATTTGATGCGTTGGGCGATAGGGAGCCAGTGGAGGGAGAGGCAGAGGGGGGTGGCAGAGGTGGAGCGGGTGGTGAGGTGGATGAGTCTAGACGCTGAGTTGAGGATGGTCTGAAGCAGGGAGAGCCTGCACTGGGGTAGGCCGGTGAGGAGGGAGTTGCAGTAGTCAAGGCGTGAGATAATAAGGGAGTGTACAAGTAGTTTAGCGGTGTCTGGGGTAAGGAAGGAGCGTATTTTGGCGATATTGCGGAGGTGGAGTCTGCATGTGTTTGTGAGTGATTTGATATGAGGTTGGAAGGAGAGGTTAGAGTCCAGAATGACTCCAAGGACTTTAACTTGCGGGGCGGGATTGATGGTGGTGATGTTAGTAGTGATGGATAGGATGGGGGGGGGGGCGCGGGCAGGAGGGAAGACGAGAAGCTCGGTTTTGGAGAGGTTGAGTTTGAGGAAATGGAGCGACATCCAGTCAGAGATGTCGTTTAGGAGGTGAGTGATGCGGGCGGAGAAAATGGAGGTGAGGTGAGGGGTGGAGAGGTAAATTTGAGTGTCATCAGCATAGAGATGGTAGTTGAAGCCGTGGGAGTGTATGAGTTTGCCAAGGGAGGAGGTGTAGATGGAGAAGAGAAGGGGTCCAAGGACAGAGCCCTGGGGGACCCCAACAGAGAGGGGGAGGGAAGGGGAGGTGGCACCATTGTATGAAACGCTGAAGGAGCGTCGGGATAGGTAAGAGGAGAACCAGGAGAGAGCAGTGTCTCTGATGCCAAGGGAGAATAGTTTATTAAGGAGGAGGGGGTGGTCAACTGTGTCGAAGGCCGCGGAGAGGTCCAGGAATAGGAGGACAGAGTAGTCGCCTTTGGCTTTGGCGGTTAGTAGGTCGTTGGTGATTTTGAGGAGGGCGGTTTCGGTGGAGTGTAGGGGACGGAAGCCGGACTGTAGTGGATCAAGGAGGTTGTTGTCAGTTAGGTGGGCACTTAGGCGGTTGTAGACATGGGGGGGAATAGTGCCCCGTCATTGGTGTCAGTGGGAGAAGGGGATAGTGTCCCAACATTGGTGTCAGTGGGAGGAATAGTGCCCCATCATTGGTGTCAGTGGGAGGAATAGTATGTCATTGGTGTCAGTGGGGGGGGAATAGTGCCCTGTCATTGGTGTCAGTGGGAGGAATAGTACGTCATTGGTGTCAGTGGGGGGGAATAGTGCCCCATCATTGGTGTCATTGGGAGGAACAGTGCCCCATCTTTGGTGTCAGTGGGAGGAATAATACGTCATTGGTGTCAGTGGAGGGGAATAGTGCCCCGTCATTGGTGTCAGTAGGGGGGATAGTGTCCCAACATTGGTGTCAGTGGGAGGAATAGTGTTCCATCGTTGGTGTCAGTGGGGGAAGGAATAGTGTTCCATCGTTGGTGTCAGTGGGAGGAACAGTGCCCCATCTTTGGTGTCAGTGGGAGGAATAATACGTCATTGGTGTCAGTGGAGGGGAATAGTGCCCCGTCATTGGTGTCAGTAGGGGGGATAGTGTCCCAACATTGGTGTCAGTGGGAGGAATAGTGTTCCATCGTTGGTGTCAGTGGGGGGGAGGAATAGTGCCCCATCATTGGTGTCAGTGGGGGGGAGGAATAGTGCCCCATCGTTGGTGTCAGTGGGGGGGAGGAATAGTGCCCCATCATTGGTGTCAGTGGGGGGAGGAATAGTGCCCTATCATTGGTGTCAGTGGGAGGAATAATGCCTCATCATTAGTATCAGTGACACCAATGATGGGGCACTATTCCTCCCACTGACACGTAACTTGCTGACCCCTGCTCCAGCATGGTGCTGCTGCAGCCAGCATACCTGGTTGCAGCAGCACCATCTACACGGCACACTTACCTGTCAGCTGTCCTTCTCTCCGGCCTCTCCCTCCCTCGATGTTCGCAGGGCCGCTCGGCTCCGCTTCCTCACAGGTGATTGGCTGCCTGTGTACCTTTCCTGAGCTTCAGTTCTGGCACCCAATCACCGGCAAGGAGGCAGAGCCAAGCAGCAGGAGTGAGGGAGTGGCCGGAGTGAATGAAGGAGCAGCGCTTCCTGGACTGGATCATCGTGGGACTGGGACCGGAGCCAGGTAAGACACAGCAGCCCCCTGCCCACCCCTGTACTTAGTGTCCCTTCCTGTCCCGCCCCTGCCGACGGGCCAGATAAATGGCCTCAGCAGGCCGCATGTGGCCCGCGGGCTGTAGTTTGAGGACCCCTGGTGTCAGGGCTCCCGGGTGTGACCAGAGGTGTGTGACTGACGCAGGGAAAACGCAGACTTCAGATAGTGTTAATAAATTACATTGTTTATAACATAACAATACAAACATAAACGCAGTGCAATACTAAAACATAACACAGTGCAAACAAACCAAACCAACCACCCACAGATGACAGTACATACAATGCAAGCGTCGTCAGGCAGGCCGGGTCAATATCAATCGGGCAGGTAGGTACAGGGGGAGCAAGCGGAGAATGGTCGGGGTCACAAGCCAGGTTCAGCAGGTAGCGGGCAGCGTGGTACAGAGGGTCAGGCAGAGGAGAATGGTCAGACAAAGCCAAGGATCAGAGCAGGGTCAGCAGAGAATCAGACAGGAACAAGGAGCAGGAACAAGGAGCAGGAACAGGATACAGGGCCCAGGAGAAACACAACACCAAGGCAGAGTCTGCAGGTCTGAATGTCCCTTAAATACACCAGTATAATTAGTTCCAGGTGTTTGACTGGCTGCAAGGTTGAGTCTCTGATTGCTGGGAGCACCCGCTGGCCAGCCCTGGTACTGCAGCTCATAAGGCAATATTGCTGGCCAGTCCATTCCTGACAGTACCCCCCCCCTCAAGGAGCGGCCTCAGGACGCTCCAAACAGTCCTAGCTGGGCAAAATGTTCCACCGCCCGGGTCTGGTAACTGGCGGGATATCAAAGACTGGCACACCGGGCAGGACACCGGGCAGAGGCACATCGGGCAGAACTCTGGGCAGAGGCACTCCGGGCAGCGGCACACCGGGCAGAGGCACACCGGGCAGAGGCACACCGGGCAGAGGCACATCGGGCTGGACTCCGGGCAGAGGCACATCGGGCTGGACTCCGGGCAGAGGCACATCGGGCTGGACTCCGGGCAGAGGCACATCGGGCTGGACTCCGGGCAGAGGCACATCGGGCTGGACTCCGGGCAGAGGCACATCGGGCTGGACTCCGGGCAGAGGCACTCCGGGCAGCGGCACACCGGGCAGAGGCACTCCGGGCAGAGGCACATCGGGCTGGACTCCGGGCAGAGGCACATCGGATTACCAGGCGAAGCAGCAGGCACCGGGCCACCGGGCGGAGCAGCAGGCAGCGGGCCACCAGGTGGAGCAGCAGGCAGCGGGCCACCAGGAGGGGCGACAGGCATCGGGCACCCAGGCGGGGCGACAGGCATCGGGCCCACAGGCGGGGCGACAGGCATCGGGCCCACAGGCGGGGCGACAGGCATCGGGCCCCCAGGCGGGGCGACAGGCGCCGGACACCCAGGCGAAGCGACAGGTCTCGGGCCCCCAGGCGGAGCGGCGGGCGCCGGACCCCCAGGCGGAGAGACAGGTCTCGGGCCCCCAGGCGGAGCGGCGGGCACCAGACCCCCAGGCGGAGCGACAGGTCTCGGGCCCCCAGGCGGAGCGGCGGGCGCCGGACTCCCAGGCGAAGCGACAGGTCTCGGGCCCCCAGGCGGAGCGGCGGGCGCCGGACCCCCAGGCGGAGCGACAGGTCTCGGGCCCCCAGGCGGGGCGGCGGGCGCCGGACCCCCAGGCGGAGCGACAGGTCTCGGGCCCCCAGGCGGAGCGGCGGGCACCGGACCCCCAGGTGGAGCGACAGGTCTCGGACCCCCAGGCGGAGCGACAGGCACCGGGTCACCAGGCACGACAGTGGGCTCCGAGTCAACTGGCATGACCGCTGGCACTGGGTCAGACAATGGATCATCTGGCTGGACAGCGGGCATCGGGTCACCAGGCATCAGGTCACTTGGCTCGACAGCGGGCACCGCATCATCTGGCAAGGCAGTGGGCTCCGAGTCAACTGGCATGACCGCGGGCACTGGGTCAGACATTGGATCATCTGGCTGGACAGCGGGCATCGGGTCACCAGGCATCAGGTCATTTGGCAAGGCAGTGGGCTCCCAGTCAACTGGTATGACCGCGGGCACTGGGTCAGACATTGGATCGTCTGGTTGGACAGCAGGCATCGGGTCACCAGGCATCAGGTCATTTGGCTCAACAGCGGGCACCGTGTCATCTGGCAAGACAGTGGGCACCAAGTCACCAGGCACGACAGTGGGCTCTGACTCAATTGGCATGACAGCGGGCACCGGGTCATCAGGTACCGGATTGTCTGGCTCGACAGTGGGCATCGGGTCACCAGATATGACAGCGGGCACTGGGTCACCAGGCGTCAGGTCATTTGGTTCGCCAGCGGGCACCGCGTCATCTGGCAAGGCAGTGGGCTCCGAGTCAACTGGCGGAACAGCGGGCACCGAGTCGTCTGGCAAGACTGCGGGCACCGAATCACCAGGCACGACAGTGGGCTCTGACTCAATTGGCACGACAGCGGGCATCGGGTCATCAGGTACCGGATTGTCTGGCTCGACAGCGGGCATCGGGTCACCAGGTATGACAGCGGGCACTGGGTCACCAGGCACGACAGCGGGCACCGGATCAGGTACCAGATCATCTGGATCAACAGCGGGCATTGAGTCAACTGGCCTAATAGGATCATCAGGCTGGATCAGTTCATCATGCTGCGTACAGGCATCAGGCCGAGTAGAGGCTTCAGGCCGAGTAGAGGCTTCAGGCCGAGTAGAGGCTTCAGGCCGAGTAGAGGCTTCAGGCCGAGTAGAGGCTTCAGGCTGAACCACGGAAGGCAGGTTCTCAGACGGCAGGCTCACCGGTTTGGATACTGGCAGGATGGTATTGGTTGGAAAGAATTTTCGCTTTTTTCTGGTTTTAACTACTGGAGCACTGCAAGTAAACGCAGGTCTGCAAACAAATGGAGAAGCTGGAGACAGAGAAGAACTGGAGGATGGAACAGGGGAGGGAACAGTTGCTATAGAGGGCTTTTTTACAGGGTTAAAGGCAGGATAGGTGCAGCGAGTGGGAACAGGGGACTGACATGCGGTAGATAGCAGGGCAGGAGGAGCTGTTGGGAATGCAGGAATAGAGCTTTGAGGAAATAGGTTAGAAGCAGGACTGGGTTCTTGAAAGCTGACTGAGGCTGGGTGTAACAAATCTGTCCATGTCTGCAGTATGGGTTGAACAAAGCTGAGCTTACACAAAGCCTGTCTGGTCAAAGACTGCACTGCGTTTATACAAGCCCTGGGTATATGTGGAATTACACCCCAAAATACATTCTGCTACTTCTACCGGGTATGGGGATACCACATGTGTGAGACTTTTTGGGAGCCTAGCCACATACAGGAGCCTGAAATCCAATGACCACTTTGAAAGCCTGAAAGTGCGTAACTTCTTCATTTCCATTCCTCACTACCTATCACAGTTTTAGAGGCCCTGAAATGCCAGGATAGCACCAACCCCCCCCCCCCCCCAAAGACCCATTTTTTGGAAAGTAGATATCCCAAGGAATTTAAAAAGAGGCATGGTGAGTATTTTGCAGATCTAATTTTTTTCACAAGGTTTCAAAATATAAAAAAAAGAAAAGAAAATATATGTTTTTATGTTTTTGTTTTCTTTCTTCATATTCCAAAAACTTGTGGCAACAAACAATATCTGCAAAATACTTACCATGCTTTTTATCAAATTCCTTGGGGTGTCTACGTTCCGAAAATGGGTCATTTGGGGGGGTTTGGTGCCATCTTGGCTTTTCAGGGCCTCCGAAACTGTGATAGGTAGTTAGGAAGTGTTATAAGGAAATAAAGCCCTTTAAAAGCCTGAAGGTGCTTATTGGAATTTGGGGTCCTGTACTTGGCTAGACTGCCAAACCTGTTGGAGATACAACAGCATGTACTATATGGTATTGTATGTTAATATCACTTGACCAGTAGATGGCACTATACACTAAAGTTTACTAGTTGTGTATATCTGAAAACTTGTTAGTTCTTCCTTCTTCTCTATCATCTCTCTTCAGGAAATAATATGTCTGCTGTTATCACTGTCTGCTGAAATGTGCTCTGTATGTTTGCAACTTAAGCCACACAAGTAAAGTCATAATTCTGCCTCATCACTACCAGTGTCTTCTCTAACACATAACCAACAGGTTATGGGCCCAGCTCTAGACACTGGAAAAAGGAAAACTACAAGCAAGTAAGTGCTGCATTTCCAATCCTACCAAATCCTGTGTGAGGAGACAAGAGCTGTATCCAATTCACTGAAAGATGGCAAGTGCTTCAGATATGAAGTTTACAATAGCAAAGCTCAACAATACCAACTACCAGCTATGGACGTGTAAGCTTGAAATGCTGTTATCCAAAGATGACTTGTGGCCGGTACTAGATACACACAGACCCAATGACAACCCAGAAGAATGGGACAGGAAAAACAGGCAAGCAAAAGCAGTCATATGCCTGTTAGTGGAGGACGATCAACTCATTCATATAAGGAAAGAAAGCACAGCTAAAGGTATGTGGACTGCGTTACAAACACTTCATGAACGTGCAAACCTAAACAGTAAACTGTATCTGCTACACAAACTGTATAAGATGAGGCTGGAAAAAGGGCCGGAAATGGGTGAACATGTAAATGCTATGCTAGAAATTGTGGACCAGCTGGGTGCAATAGGTGAAGAAATGAAAGGCAACCATGTTGTTTCAATACTACTATGCAGCCTTCCAGAATCATACAGTGCCCTTATAAATGCTCTAGAAACTAGACCCGAAAGTGAACTGACTCTAGAATATGTTAAGGGAAAATTAATTGATGAATACAGCAGAAGAAAGGAAAATTTGCATAGTGAAGATAACGAGAGACCAGAGGCAGCTCTGAAGGTGCATGAAGGCAGAAGACAAAGCAAAGACACCAGGGTGTGTTTTTGCTGCAAAAAGGCCGGTCACCTGAAAAAGAACTGTTCAATCTGGAAAGCTGAGCAGCGAAAGCGGGAGCTACTCACAAGACAGAGCTAAAGCGGTCATGAATGAAAATGAAAGTGCATCATGGAGTGGTACTTTTAAAGTGACTCAGAATAGTACCCCACACGGATGGTACATTGATTCAGGGGCAACAAGTCACATGACAAGCGACGAGACATTCTTCACAGAAATTGATTTTAGTGTAAAAGATAAAGTCTTCCTAGCAAATGGGAAAAGTATTACAGCGGCAGGTAAAGGTCAGGGATTTCTGAACTGCAAAACACCATCAGGGGGCAAGCAGAGCATCCTTGTAAAGAATGTTCTATATGTTCCAAGCCTAGAAGGAGGCCTCTTATCAGTTAGAACCCTTGCAAGCAATGGACTCACTGTCCAGTTCAGAGGTGATGAATGCACAATTCAAAATGGAAAGCAAATTCTAGCAAGAGGAAGGTTACATGAACATCTGTACAAACTCGTCACTGAAAGTGAGAAGGCTAATGCGGCAACTCATAACCCACATGACAAGTGCATCCACGTGTGGCATAGAAGATTGGGGCATCGAAACCCAGAAGCTATAAAGGACTTTGCAAAGAGAGGTCTACATGAAAATATTGCCTTGCCACACACTCAGCAAGTGCACGTGTTGCATCAAAGCAAAGGCCACCCGAACCTCTCTTCCACAGACCAGTCAGAGTAAAACCATTAAACCCATGGAACTGATACACAGTGATGTGTGCGGACCAATGAAAACCATCACACCTGGCAGGAACAGATATTTACTGACTTTCATCGACGATTATTCCAGGTACACAATAACGTATCTACTGAAGCACAAAAGTGAGACATTAGAAAAACTTCAAGAATTTGTAGCTATGACAAGCAACAAGTTTCAAAGGAAACCTGGAATAATACGCACTGACAATGGAGGGGAATATATGAATAAAGAGATAGAATCATACCTAAAGAAACAAGGTATTATACACCAAACAACTGTACCATACACTCCTGAGCAAAACGGTGTAGCGGAAAGAAAGAATCGCACTCTTGTAGAAATGACAAGATGTATGATTACGGACGCTGCCTTACCTAACAAATACTGGGGAGAAGCAATAATGACTGCAACAAACCTACAAAACAGGCTCCCATCAAAAGCTATTGAGAGTACACCATATGAAATGTGGAATGGATCAAAACCTAACGTAGGACACATCAGAGTGTTTGGCTGTAAAGCATATGCCCACATTCCAAGTCAGAAACGCTCCAAGTTGGAGAACAAAGCCATAGAAGGCATTCTGGTGGGCTACAGTGAGCAGAGTAAGGGATATAGAATCCTTTGTCCAAAGACCAACAAGGTCACAGTAAGCCGCAGTGTTTATTTTGATGAAAGTGAAGCACCAGATAATACAATTCTTGAGAAATGTGGAGAGGATTTACGTGCTGAATCGGCAAGAGACACTAACCCATGCAAAGCAGGACAAGAGCCAGAACAAGAAGTGGAACTTACAATCAACGAGCCAATAGAACCCACTGAACAACAAGAAATCAGAAGATCCTCTCGAATGACAAAAGGGATACCACCCCGCAGGTTATCATACGCTGCTAAAACACATCAAACACAGGAGCCAACATCCTGGGAAGACATAGAAACTTTGCCGTGAAGGGAAGCCGATCAGTGGAGAAAAGCAGCTGAAGAAGAAATAAAATCACTTCAAGAAAATAAAACTTGGTCACTAACAGAACTCCCTCCTGGTCGCAAAACAGTTGGAAACAAGTGACTGTTGCACTCTCTTCAACTGAAGCGGAATACATAGCAGCAGCACATGCATGTCAAGAAGCCATTTGGATTTGTCAACTTCTACTAGACATGGGACTGAATATGTCACAACCCACACCCATCTTTGAAGACAATTAGGGATGCGTAAAGCTTACACACTCTGAGAAGATCAACCCAAGAACCAAGCACATTGATGTAAGATATCATCTGCTCAGAGACATGCAAGAACAAGGGGTTATCGACATCCAGTACTGCCCATCAGAGGAGATGACTGCAGACGCACTCACCAAACCTTTGCCAAGGGAACGTCGTTGTTTTCTACAAAAGAGACTAAATGTCATATAATTATGCACATGCCGTTGAGAAGGGGTGTTGGGAATGCAACAGCATGTACCATAATGTACTGTATATAGTATTTCTGTGTTAATATCACTTGACCAGTAGATGGCACTGTACACTAAGGTCACTAGTTGTGCATATGTGTAAAACTTGTTGGTTCTCTCTCTAGGAAGTAATATGTCTGCTGAAATGTGCTCTGTATGTTTGCAACTTAAGCCACACAAGTAAAGTCATAATTCTGCCTCATCACTACCAGTGTCTTCTCTAGCACATAACCAACAAAAATAACCCCCAACCTGAACCCCTAAAGCTGACCATACACTATACAATCTGTTTCGGATCTGCCAGCAACTACTGTATGTAATGCGTGGGTCTGCCTGGATACAATGTGAGTGGATTGCTCATGTCCGGCTTTATATGACATACTTTTGGTAAATCTAAGGCTGACCACACTCTACACCACCAAATCTCCTTTAGCTTTACCAAAACTATCTCCTATGAAGACAAACTTAAACAATCCTCTGAGTGCCGGTTCACACATATGTGGATTGGATTGGTTTGAACCGCATCCAATCCGCATGACATGTGACATAACATTGCTTCCTATGGTGCCTGAACACATAGGCCCAGTGCACTGGCGATGAGAAGGAGTCATGTGCGATTTCTGAGCAGTGCGGTCCGGTTCAGGTGCGGATAACAGGCTACTGACTTCTATGGGAACCGTTTCTAAACCGCACATGTGTGAACGGGATAAAATCCTGACCTGAACCTTTCCTGAACCTGATGTAAACCTGATCTGAACCGCTGAACAACTACTGTGCCAATTAGCTGTGAATCCTGAGCTTCAATCCGCACCGCACATGTGTGAATCAGATCTTTATTGGGTCACATCAGGCAGACCCGTATACTACACAGCTGATGGTAGATCTAAAGGTTATTGTACAATCAGATTGTATAGTGTGTGGTCAGCCTAATGCTAAATAACCCCCCACCCCAAATCTTGCCTTGTTGGGTGTGGAAGTGATGGAGGACACTCTCCTCGGCTGAGATCTACCAGATCTACCGATTGAAGAAATATATTATCTCTACAAACGGTGTCATCCTATGAACCAGATTCACATTTCTCAGCAGATTCAGGTCAGATTTCCTGTCATATGATCATTTTACACGTCTCCTGACCCCCCCAGAGATCTTTACACAACCTTTTCTTACATACAACCCGGCATGGAGGGGCTCTGTGAAGGTGGTGGTGAAGGTGTGGAGGTGTCTGATGGGGTCACACAGATCATAAAAGGACAGCTGCCCGGCCTCATAATCCACATAGATCCTGACTCTATCAGGGGGGGTATTGGGAGATATGGGGATTGGTTTATCATCATGTAATAGATAACACTCACTGTTATACTTCCACAAACTCCAGGACTTGTTATTACTTCCAATCCATGACTGCCCTCCTCCCCTCTCTATACTGGGATAACACATCCCGACTTCACACTTTTCTCCCTCACTGACATCCACTTCCCAGTAATGTCGCCCCGAGGAAAAACTCCGACTGCTTAATACCTGTTCCCAGCACTGAAATCTCTCTGGTGTTTCTGGACGATTCTGCCATCTATCTGACCAGGATGCAGTTTTCATGTCATCTGATATCTGTAGATAATTATGAGCTGTGTTCACATCCAGTAATAAGTCTGAAGCTTCCTGTATATTGAAGCATACATTTCCCCCTTTTATCATATCAGATATCCCTGTGTGTAATGTGTGTGAGATTCCAGCCCCATCCAGATCCCCTCCATCATGGAGGAGTCTATCATGTCTCTCTCTGTCCTCATCATCTCCCTCCTCAGTATCACACAAGTCCCCTGTGTCTGATTCCTGGAGGACAGTCAGGGGGTCGGTCATGTTACACAGCTCCTCAATGTCCCCCATCTTCCTGGACAGATCCTTCTTCTTTATCTCCAGTTGATGGATCATCTCAGACAATGGACATGAAAGCCGCTCTTCCTGGCTGGCGATCTCCCTCAGGACTCTCTTCTCCAGGTCCTCCAGTTGTCTCCTGAGCTCTATGAACAGGGCAGTGACTCTCTCTGTTAGGATGAGAGAAGGAGAAGAAGCGACTCTAAGTGCAGCATAACACTTTAATGAAGATGAGAAGTAAGAAACCCTCCCATGTATGAGGTACAAGTAATGCATGAAATAAAGTGGTGTGGTGTAACATGGGACAGGACGGGGTTGTCATCGGTGTCACTCAACTGTCATCGGTAACAATGTGTCAGCGTTCCGCTGGAGCAGCGTGGTGGCTGGAGGGGGACAGCTGTGGAGCCGGCCGGCATGCATGTCCTCCTCAAAGCTGGGTGGGACGCACGTTGGCAAAGTAGAAGATTCCATTATTAGCTGAGGGTAGGATAGGCTTCCCTGAAGAGATAGGTTTTCAGAGATCGCCTAAAAGTGAGCAGAGTAGGCGATAGTCTGATAAATTGGGGTAGAGAGTTCCAGAGGATGGGGGAAGCTCCGGAGAAGTCCTGGAGACGAGCATGGGAGGAGGAGACAAGGGAGCTAGAGAGTAGGTCTTGCGAGGAGTGGAGAGGACGGTGTAGGTGATATTTAGAGACAAGATTGGTGATGTAATTTGGGGCAGAGTTATAAATGGCTTTATACGTTATTGTTAATGTTTTGAATTTTCTCCGTTTGGCAATGGGAAGCCAGTGGAGGGATTGGCAGAGAGGGGTGGAGGACACTGAGTGGAGGACAGTGGAGGGATTGGTAGAGAGGGATGGCAGATACAGAACGGTTAGTGAGGTGAATGAGTCTGGCAGCAGCATTCATTATAGACTGAAGAGGAGATAGCCTGCGATGAGGTCAGCCAATGAGGAGGGAATTACAATAGTCAAGGTGTGATATAACAAGGGAGTGAATAAGTTGCTTAGTGGTTTCCGAGGTTAGGAACGGTCGTATCTTGGAGATGTTGCGGAGGTGAAGTCTACAAGATTTGGACAGTGATTGGATTTGGGGCTGGAAGGACAGAGGGGAGTCTAGGATTACATCTAATGTACAGTGCTGAGCGAACCATTGGCGCTTTATAAATACTGTATAATAATAATAATAATAATAGTACCCTGGCATGAGGGGAGGGACTGATGATTGTGTGGCTGGGGGGAATACTAAGAGCTCAGTTTTGGAAAGATTGAGTTTGAGGAAGTGGACTGACATCCATGCCGATATGTCGCTTAGTAGGTTAGCAATGCGAGAGGAGACTGAAGGGGTGAGGTGAGGGGTAGAAAGATAGATTTGTTTGTCATCAGCATAGAGATGGTACTTCAAGCCGTGGGAGTTTATCAAGTGACCAAGGGAGGAGGTGTAGATGGAGAAGAGAAGGGACTTGGACAGAACCTTGAGGGACCCTTACAGAAAGAGGGAGTGAAGAGGAGGAGGCCGCTTTATATAGGTAACATTGAAGGAGCGCTGCGATAGGTAGGAGGAGAACCAGGAGAGAGCAGAGTTTCTGAGGTCAAGAGAGTGGAGCTTTTTGAGGAGGAGGGGATGGTCAACTGTATCAAAAGCCACAGAGAGGTCAAGTAGTAAGAGTATGGAGTAGTGGTCATTGGTTGGGATGAGTATGGAGTAGTGGTCATTGGTTGGGATGAGTACGGAGTAGTGGTCATTGGTTGGGATGAGTACGGAGTAGTGGTCATTGGTTGGGATGAGTACGGAGTAGTGGCCATTGGTTGGGATGAGTACGGAGTAGTGGCCATTGGATTTAGCAGTTGGTAGATCATTAGTGAGGTTTAGTAGGGCAGTTTCACTGGAGTGTAGTGAGCGAAAGCCAGACTGTAAAGGGTCAAGAAGGTTGTTGTCGGTGAGGTGGGAGCTCAGGCGATTGTAGACTAAGTGTTCTAGGGGTTTAGAGGTAAATGGCAGCAGGGAGATGGGTCTTAAGTTGTTCAGGTTGGTGGGATCCAGGGAGGGCTTTTTAAGTATGGGAGTGATGTGCGCATGCTTTAGAGGGGAGGGGAAGGCACCAGTAGAGAGGGAGAGATTGAAGATGTGAGTGAAGGAGCATAGGATGGAAGAAGAGGGTGACCGTAGTAGTTGTGAGGGGACAGGATCCAGGGGGCAGGTAGTGAGATGAGCTTCTGAGAAAACCTTAGTGACCTCTTCGGTAGTAGCAAGGTCAAAAGAGGAAAGTGTTGAGGGAGGTTTAGTATAAGGTATGCTAAGTGGGATGGATGTCTGTGCAGTGGTGATGCCCCTACGAATTACATCAATCTTGTTTTTGAAATGATTTGCAATCTCATGAGCAGTGAGTGAGGTACTGGGTGGGGGTGGAGGTGGAGAAAATAGAGAGTTAAAAGTAGAGAAGAGACGACAAGGACTGGATGACAAGATATTAATAAGGTAATAATAATATATATATATAAATGTAGGTATGGGGAATGGAATTATTATTTATGAAGCAGCGGGGGGGATGATGCATAGATATGATCACGATGTTGTGGTAGAGGGACCATATAATCTGTGACAGAGTTGGGAAAATTCAAATATCCAAAAAAATAATAATAATAAAAAAAATAGAAAGATTAGAATATAAATAAAAAATTATAAATAAACAAATTGTTAGACCTGTTAGACCAGCTGATTTTTCTTGTACTTTTCCCTTACGTTCCTGCAGACTCTGGACTCTTTTCTCCGTCTTCTCTGTCTCTGTCATCAGTTTCTGCAGAACGTTTCTCAGTTTCTGTTTCTTCTTCTCAGAAGCCTCATCCAGAGTCTCCACCTTGTGTCCCTGGTGTTCTCCATCCAGCCTGCAGGACACACAGATACAGGCGGCATCTGCAGCACAGTAATATTTAAGAAGCTCCCTATGGATGGCACATTTTCTGTTCTCCATGGAAGTGGTGGGGTCAGTTAGGACATGTTCTGGTGACTTGCTGTGGATTCTCAGGTGATTATCACATAGAGAAGCTTCACACATCAGACAGGATCTAACAGCGGGTACAGGAGAGTGAATGCAGTAAGTACAGAAGATTCCAGTCTTCTTCTCATCTGGCTGAGTAGACCGGAAGGTCTCCACTATGTTACGTAGTGTGATGTTCCTCTGCAATGCAGGCCGATCCTGGAACTCTTCTCTGCACTGAGGACAGGAATAACCTCCAGACCCCTCCTGTGTATCCAACGATCGATCAATACAGACCCGGCAGAAGTTGTGTCCACATCTCAGGTTTACAGGATCGGTATAAATGTTCAGACAGATGGAACAGTCCAGCTCCTCTCTCAGATCAGCAGACGCCATCGCTGACAGCAGAAGTGAGAAGTGAAAGTGAAAGTCTCCGACGCGGAAAATCTAAAGGTCGTCTCACATTTCTCAGCACAGGGCGGGGCTGAGCTGGTGTTGTAGTTTTATCTTCAGGAAGTTTGTGGATAAAGCAAATGTTTATATATTAAAGGAATATATTCTGACATTTGTAAACTGATCTGTTTTTTTTATACGTCAATGACTTTTAAATAGTAAATTGCATCTGCAGACAAGACATAAAACTGGCTTATATACCGCAGCGTGAAATGCTATTGGCAGGTTTCTGTTTGTTGTATTTTGTGGTTAAGGCTGAGTTCACACACAAACGCACAGGAATCGCTGCATTTCCCCACCACATAGCAATCCCACTGTGTTCATGCCATCTGCTGCAGGTGTCAACTAAAAGTTAAAGCGGAGCTCCACCCAAAAGGGGAAGTTCCGCTTTAAGCCTTTGTCCCTCATTCCCCATTAAGGATTGGCACCTTTGGGGAGCGGGGGGAGCGGGTACCCGAAATTGACATGTGCCCGCTCCCACTTCCGCTGGGATCACCTAGGCATTCGAAAGCAGAAGTTGTTCTCCACCCCCCTCTCTCCCCGAGAGAAGAAAAGCAGCCGTGGTGAGGACACCGCTGGACCTAAGGACAGGTAAGTGTCTGTATTTTATAGGTCAGAAGCTCCAGTTTTTGTATTTGCGGACTTTAATTTTTTTGTTCAGCTGGAACTCCACTTTAACAACTCCCCAAAAGCAGGTTGCAGAACATATTGCATTTGCTTGAATCAGATCACATGGGTATGAACCATGGCGGGATCTAGGGGGGTGCTGGGGTGGGTTATGCCCCCCCCCCTAGATTGCAGCTGCGCCCACCCAGGCAACCCCCCATGAATACTGTGCCCAAGCAGGGTTGCCAAACCGTTGGTCAGGGAAGCAATCTGTAGGGGCGGCTGGCTGCATCTGCCAAGTCTCTGTGTCCCAGACTCCAGGTAACGAGCTCTCCCCCCCTCCCCTCTGCATAGACGGGAGAGGAGACAGGACTTGATCTATTCCAGCTGATCCCGCCCCTCTCCCCCTGTCTGCCCCGCCCACACACAGCCAGTGCAGTGCCTCAGAAAGGGAATGTGGGCAGGAGATATGAAACTTAGCCCCTGGAAGCTCCACCCTCTCTGCATGATGGATGACGTTGCCTGAGTCTTCAGATCCCAGTTCGGGGTGAGTGAGCCCTGCTCTATGACTGACCTGTCCCCGTCTTCCTCCCTTCTCCCCCTCCCTGTTCTAGAAGGTTTTGCAGACATGATTTCATGTCTAGGGACACCTGAAGTACTATTGCGGATGGCTGACCGACTACTAGTTGGAGAAACTGAGAGATATTTAACTCCCAAGTCTGCCATGCTTCTGTTTAACCCCCTCCTGCCCACAATCCCTTTAAGAGCTCCTTCACACTAGCTTTGGTCTCTGAAGAGCAATCTGTGTTCAGATCACTCTTCAGAGAGCATTTGGCAGGCAGCAAGGAGGTGTTGTATCTCCTCCTCACCACCTTCCTTAACCCCTCGCCCTCCTGAGGATTCCCCCCCCCCCCCCCCCTCCTGACCAGGGTATTTTTTGTGTTTCGGCGCTGTGTTACTTTAACTGACAATTGCGCGGTCATGCAACGCTGCACCCAAATGAAATTTATGTCCTTTTTTCCCCATAAATAGAGCTTTCTTTTGGTGGTATGTGATCACCTGTGCATTTTTAATTTTTTGCGCAAAAACATACTATTTTGAGAAAAAAAACCTTATTTTTTACTTTTTGCTATTAAACATGTCCAGTAAAAAAATTAAAAAAATCAAATTTCATCATAAATTTAGGCCAAAATGCATTCTGTGACATTTCTTTGGTAAAAATTGTTTTTTACTAGTAATGGCGGTGATCAGCGACTTATAGCAGGACTGCGGAGGGCATTCTGACACTGGGGGGGGGAACTAACTGCCATTGACACCCCAGTGACACCAATACAGTGATCAGTGCTAATAAAAAGCACTGATGCTGTACTATTGGCACTGGGCAGGAAAAGTTTAATTTGAGTGGCGATCAAAGGGTTAACTGTGTGCTGGGTGTGTTTCACTTTATGCATGCTGCTATGCAGAGCCATACAAAGCAGTGTGCAGGAGCCGACAGGGGAGAGATCTGTATTGTTTACTTACAGTTCTCTCCCTTCATCAGTAATTCTCCTCGATCACCGGGTACTGGCAAGTAATCACCGTCCGGGACCCGGTGATTGACAGCCGAGGCCGCGAATAGCGGTGTGGGTAGGTCACATGCACCCCCTACCCGGAACTGCAGAATTAAGTTACACATACACGTGATTTTGCGCTCCCGTGGCGCCCTGTAGCAGTATTACTGATATAGGGCAGACAGGAAGGGGTTAACCCCTGGAACGCCACATTAGCACACCGCAGCCGTATACATTGCATGCAGTTGTGAGGTGCTTACAGAGCAGCCCCATTCACTGGACTAGAACACGGTTATCAGGCACTGTGCCCACAGAACACAACAGAGGGGATCATTTATGTCATGGCCACGAAACAAAGAATCACATTGGCCGCGTGTTGTCAGCCGTCTCTCTGTTTTTCTACAAACCATCAGTAAATTTACACTTTTCTCCTGTCCATAAATGCGGACCGGAGAAAAGAGCCCTAAAAATCCCCTTGTCATCAGCTCTGAACTGCACATGCTCAGTATGGAGCCATCCTATTAGAGAATTGCCAGGCTCGGCCTCAGGGTGTGGGCGGGTCCGGGTGTGGGCGGGTCTGGGTGTGCCCCTGTACAGTGACATCATGGCAGGCTTATCAGGCTTATCATCAGGCATGGCTTATATTTACTCGCTCCACCGCAGGAGTTTCGGTCGAACCTGGCAGTTCCCTGATTGGCTGGCTCTGGTACTGTGCATTAGCAGTTAAGATCCAGCAACAAGGGGATTTTCTTAAAGCCTTTTCATGCCAGCCACCCGCCAGTGGTGAAAGGGGCACTCTGCTGTAAGGAGGCACTCTACTTGGTTCTGATGTAAGGGGGCACTCTGCTTGGCTTTGATGTTAGGGGGCACTCTGCTGTAAGGGGGCACTCTGCATAACTCTGATGTAAGGGGGCACTCTGCTGTAAGGGGGCACTCTACTTAGCTCTGATGTAAGGGGACACTCTGCTGTAAGGGGGCATTATGCTTGGCTCTGATGTAAGGGGGCACTCTGCTTGGCTCTCATGTAAGGAGGCACTCTGCTGTAAGGGGGCACTCTGCTTTGTTCTGATGTAAGGGGGCACTCTGATTGGCTTTGATGTTAGGGGCACTCTGCTGTAAGGGGGCACTCTGCTTTGTTCTGATGTAAGGGGGCACTCTGCTTGGCTTTGATGTTAGGGGGCAATCTGCTGTAAGGGGGCACTCTGCTTAGCTCTGATGTAAGGGGGCACTCTGCTTGGCTCTCATGTAAGGAGGCACTCTGCTGTAAGGGGGCACTCTGCTTTGTTCTGATGTAAGGGGGCACTCTGCTTGGCTTTGATGTTAGGGGCACTCTGCTGTAAGGGGGCACTCTGCTTAGCTCTGATGTAAGGGGGCACTCTGCTGTAAGGGGGCACTCTACTTAGCTCTGATGTAAGGGGACACTCTGCTGTAAGGGGGCATTATGCTTGGCTCTGATGTAAGGGGGCACTCTGCTTGGCTCTGATGTAAGGGGCACTCTGCTTGGCTCTGTTGTAAGGGGGCACTCTGCTGTAAGGGGGCACTCTGCTTGGCTCTGATGTAAGGGGGCACTCTGCTTGGCTCTGATGTAAGGGGGCACTTTTCTGTAAGGGGGCACTCTGCTTGGCTCTGATGTAAGGGGGCACTCTTCTGTAAGGGGGCACTCTGCTTGGCTCTGATGTAAGGGGGCACTCTTCTGTAAGGGGGCACTCTGCTTGGCTCTGATGTAAGGGGGCACTCTGCTGTAAGGGGGCACTCTGCTTAGCTCTGATGTAAGGGGGCACTCTGCTGTAAGGGGGCACTCTGCTTGGCTCTGATGTAAGGGGACACTCTGCTGTAAGGGGGCACTTTGCTTGGCTCTGATGTAAGGGGGCACTCTGCTGTAAGGGGGCACTCTGCTTGGCTCTGATGTAAGGGGGCACTCTTCTGTAAGGGGGCACTCTGCTTGGCTCTGATGTAAGGGGGCACACTTCTGTAAGGGGGCACTCTGCTTGGCTCTGATGTAAGGGGGCAAACTTCTGTAAGGGGGCACTCTGCTTGGCTCTGATGTAAGGGGGCACTCTGCTTGGCTCTGATGTAAGGGGGCACTTTTCTGTAAGGGGGCTCTCTGCTTGGCTCTGATGTAAGGGGGCACTCTTCTGTAAGGGGGCACTCTGCTTGGCTCTGATGTAAGGGGGCACACTTCTGTAAGGGGGCACTCTGCTTGGCTCTGATGTAAGGGGGCACACTTCTGTAAGGGGGCACTCTGCTTGGCTCTGATGTAAGGGGGCACTCTGCTTGGCTCTGATGTAAGGGGGCACTTTTCTGTAAGGGGGCTCTCTGCTTGGCTCTGATGTAAGGGGGCACTCTGCTTGGCTCTGATGTAAGGGGGCACTCTGCTTGGCTCTGATGTAAGGGGGCACTCTGCTGTAAGGGGGCACTCTGCTGGTCTCTGATGTAAGGGGGCACTCTGCTGGTCTCTGATGTAAGGGGTGGTACTCTGCTGTAAGGTAGGACTCTGTGGACTTTGATGTAAGGTGAGGCTTTGAAGACACAGATTTACAGGGGACTCTGATGTGTAGGGGGAATACTGTTGACTTTGATATAAAGGGGAACTCTGATGTGAACATGGCGCTCATCCTGACTGCTACATTCTATACATTTTTCTTTTTTTGCTTCCTCCTGACCCATGTACTTTATCCAGTATGCTGTACATAGACCGGATCAAGGTGTTCATTGTCTCAGCTGTTGGTTTTAGTGAAGTTCTTCTTTTTAATGTTTTTTTTTCCAAAAACAATTTTTATTGAAAAATAAGGCACAGAGGTAACATATACAGGTTACATTTGGGTCATGTATACAGCTCAGTAAATAATGAAGTTCACCTTGATAGAAAATCTGTAAGATGATGTAACACTGGACCCCCACCACCCCCCATCCCCCGGTCCCGCTGTACTTACCTCCCACAATCCTGCACTGTCAGGCTTCTGCATGCGGCTCCACTAATGAGGGGATTGGAAATCCCTGTGGCTTTCTCTCCTCTCCTTGCAGCGCTGACAGGAAGTGCCAGTCATGTGACGGTGCTGACCAATTAGAATCCGTCTGGTCCATACTGGCTGCACAGTACAGAGAGGAGATTAAGCCACGTGGCATGTTGGAACCGGACAGCGCAGGATCATGCCAGGTAAGTACAGCGGGGCTGGGGGGGGGGTGGGAAGGGTGCAGTATTAGGTCACCTTACAGATGAACTTACACATTAAGGTAGGCTCAGTAAGGCAGCCCACACATCACTCATTTGTTTTCTTCAACCAGCGGGATGAACAAAAAAAATGATTCAATTCCCACATCCACACATCTGACACCACCCTGCTAACCAACTGTACTCTGCCCTACTGATCTCTGTTTCTTCACACTGTCCTACTGACCTCCCATCCCCTGCCCCCCTGACCTTTTTTACTGCACCCCCACATCAGACCGGCTAGATCTGGCCCTACTGTCTCCCCTTCCTTCCTTTGTCCCCTTCCTTCCTATCTTTTTCTTTCTCGCCTTCCTTCCTTCCTTTCCTGAGCTTTGGGCTGCTCAGTCCAAAGTGCCGGGCCTGTTTTTTTCCCAGCCCGGGCCTGATTCGCAATATTGCAAACATGTCATTATTATTATTATACAGGATTTATGGCACCAACAGTTTGCTCAGCGCTTTACAATATAAAGGAGACGGTACAATTACAATACATTTCAGTACAGAAGGAATAGGAGGGTCCGGCTTGTGGAGCTTACAATATAAAGGAAGGGGGAGGGGATACAAAAGATGATGGCTGCGGGGGATGATCTGGTGGAGGTGATTCAAGTACAGTTCTTAGGTGGAGATGTGATGGGCTTCCCTGAAGAAGTGAGTTTTCAAAGATCGCCTAAAGGCAGACAGGGTGGGGGCCAGGGGCGGACTGACAACTCATGGGGCCCCCAGGCAATAGGGGATCATGGGACCCGTGTCCTTGCCCACTTTTAAAAAAGCCTATAACAAAAAGGTACCAGGGGCATGTCATGGGGCCCCCCACTGACCCCGGGCCCTCGGGCAGTACCAGAGTGCTCGAATGGTCAGTCCGCCCCTGGTGGGC
Organism: Staurois parvus; assembly: GCF_062004578.1. Classification (NCBI taxonomy): domain Eukaryota; kingdom Metazoa; phylum Chordata; class Amphibia; order Anura; family Ranidae; genus Staurois; species Staurois parvus. The sequence goes on along the minus strand of NW_028318371.1, from coordinate 1,782,589 downwards.
GCTGACCGGACATGCTGTGGTAGGGAGTTCCAGAGGATGGGAAAGGCTCTGGAGAAGTCCTGGAGGCGAGCGTGGGAGGAGGTGATGAGGGAGCTAGAGAGGAGGATATCATGGGAGGAGCTGAGTGGGCGATTTCTGCGGATGAGGTTGGTGATGTAGCTAGGGACAGTGTTGTGGATGGCTTTGTAAGCTGTGGTTAGTATTTTGAATTTTATACGTTGGGTTAGTGGAAGCCAGTGGAATTGGCAGAGAGGGGCAGCAGTCGCTGATCGGTTGGTAAGGTGTACGAGTCTAGCAGCAGCATTCATAATAGACTGAAGGGGGGATAGCCTGTGTAACGGTAGACCAGTGAGGAGGGAGTTGCAGTAATTGAGGCGGGATATAACCAAGGCGTGGATAAGTTGTTTTGTGGTGTCATTGGTCAGGAAGGGGAAATGTTCCGGAGGTTGAGGCGGCAGGATTTAGCCAGTGAGTGGATGTGGGGCCCAAAGGTGAGGTCAGAGTCTAGGATTACGCCTAGCACCCTGGCATGAGGGGAAGGACCAATGGTAGTGCTGTTGATCTTAATGGTAAAGTCATGAGTGGGGGATCGGGGGGAGGTAATATTACAGCTCAGTTTTTGAAAGATTAAGTTTAAGGTAGTGATGTGACATCCATGCTGATATGTCGCTTAGTTTAGATTTGTGATCCGTGAGGAGATTGAGGGGGGGAGCTGGGGAGTGGAGAGATAGATCTGGGTGTCATCAGCATAGAGGTGGTATTGGAAGCCATGGGAGGTTATCAGTTGGCCCAGGGAGGAGGTATAGAGAGAGAAAAGGAGGGGCCCAAGAACAGAACCTTGGGGTACCCCAACAGAAAGAGGAAGCGGAGGAGGAGGAGTTGTGACACTAAAAGTGCGCTGAGAAAGGTAAGAGGAGAACCAGGAGAGAGCAGACTCACGGAGGCCGATGGAGTGGAGCTTACTGAGGAGGAGCGGGTGGTCAACTGTGTCAAGGGCAGCAGAAAGGTCAAGGAGTATGAGTATGGAGTAATGGCTGTTGGTTGGGATGAGTATGGAGTAATGGCCGTTGGTTGGGATGAGTATGGAGTAATGGCCGTTGGTTGGGATGAGTATGGAGTAATGGCCGTTGGTTTTAGCAGTTAGTAGGTCATTAGTGAGTTTTAGTCGGGCAGTTTCTGTGGAATGTTGTGGGCGGAAGCCAGACTGTCGGGGATCAAGAAGGTTGTTGTCGGTGAGGTAGCAATTCATACGGTTGTGAACAAGGCACTCGAGAAGCTTGGAGGCAAACGGGAGCCGGGAGATGGGTCTTAAGTTATTCAAACAGGTGGGGTCCAGCGAAGGTTTTTTGAGGATGGGGGTAACCAGTGCATGTTTGAGTGGGGAGGGAAACGTGCCCATGGAGAGTGAGAGGTTGAAGATGTGGGTTAGAGACTTTAGGATAGAGCAGGAAGGAGGCTGCAACAGTCGTGAGGGGACAGGATCCAGGGGACAGGTGGTGAAGTGGGCCTTGGAAAGGAGATCGGTAACTTCCTTGGTGGTAACAGGGTTGGAGCAGAGTGTAGAGTTTGGTGTTGGGCCTGGTATGTTGGTTAGAGGAGGAAGCTTGACACTGGAGATCTCATCACGAATTGTGTTAATATTCTTCTTGAAGTGACCTGGCAATCTCCTGTGCAGTAAGTTGGTGGGTGGAGTAAGGAATTAAGGGTAGAGAAGAGTTGACGAGGATTGGATGAGAGGGTCTTGATGAGTGTTTATAGAAGGTTTGCTTAGCAGCATGGAGGCTGGAGTTGTATTTGAGAAGAGCGGATTTGTAGAGGGTAAAGTTTTTCAGGAATTTATTTTTACGCCATGCTCGCTCAAGAGTGCGGCTGCGTCTCTTGAGACTTCTGGTGTCATCTGTTTGCCAGGGTGTGACAGGCCAGGCCGGGTTCTGCGTGTAGAAAGAGGAGCAAGAGCGTCCAGGGAGGATGATAGATAGTTGTTGTAGGCAGATGTGACCAGCTCTGGGCAGGACAGGGGTGCAGTTTCATCATAGAGGCGCTCAGTAGCGGAGAGGAGAAGGTCAGGGCTGAGGTGATGGAGGTTTCTACAGGTAACGGTTTGCTCATTGGAGGCATGGGGGGTAGGAGGCAGGGAGAGTGTGAAGCTGATAAAGTTGTGATCAGAGAGAGGAAAGGGGTGTTAGAGAGGTTACAGGGAGTGCAGAGGTGGGTGCATACAAGGTCAAGGGTGTTGCCATTGGAGTGGGTGGTGGATAGTGACCATTGTGTTAGGTTAAAAGAGGAAGTTAGGTGGAGTAGTTGAGAGGTGGCAGAGGTGTGAGCATTGACTGGGATGGTAAAGTCACCGAGGATGATGGCAGGCACCTCAGAGGAAAGTATGGCAGCCATGCTGAAAAGTCATCGAGAAAGTTTGAAACTGGGCCCGGGGGCCGGTAGATGACAGCGATCCTCAGACAAACAGGAGAAAAGAGACAAATACAGTGCACTTCAAAAGAGCGGAGGGACAGAGACAGAGGGGCAGGAAGAACCTGCTTTGACTGCAGACAAAATACAAGAGATGGTCAGAGACTGCAGACATGACACAAGAGATGGTCAGAGACTGCGGACATGATACAAGAGATGGTCAGAGACTGCAGACATAGCACAAGAGATGGTCAGAGACTGCAGACATGATACAAGAGATGGTCAGAGACTGCAGACATGACACAAGAGATGGTCAGAGACTGCAGACATGATACAAGAGATGGTCAGAGACTGCAGACATGATACAAGAGATGGTTAGAGACTGCAGACATGATACAAGAGATGATCAGAGACTGCAGACATGATACAAGAGATGGTCAGAGACTGCGGACATGACACAAGAGATGACTAGAGACTGTAGACATGATACAAGAGATGGTTAGAGACTGTGGACATCATAAAAGAGATGGTCAGAGACTGTGGACATGATACAAGAGATGGTCAGAGACTGCGGACATGATACAAGAGATGGTCAGAGACTGCGGACATGATACAAGAGATGGTCAGAGACTGCGGACATGATACAAGAGATGGTCAGAGACTGCGGACATGATACAAGAGATGGTCAGAGACTGCGGACATGATACAAGAGATGGTCAGAGACTGCGGACATGATACAAGAGATGCAGACTGCATTTTTACAAATAAAACTTTAGCCCGGATTTAAAGTGAAGCTAAACTCTCTCTCTCTTAATCAACATTACCTATTTTTAATCCTTTTACTGCTAGATAGATAGGAAGATATATTCTATTTACTTGTGTTAAACTTTTTTGTTCACATTTCTTGAGTTGCTTCCGGTTTCTGGGCCATTATGATGTCATAGATCCCAGGAGTCTTCATGGGCATTTTTTTTCTTTCATCTGGAGGCGAGGAGTGGGGACTTTCTCACCCAAGCACATCCTCCTGTCTGCATGCCTGAGCTAACGGCAGATGGATTCCAGGAAGTAGAAGCTACATGAATCTTCTGCACTTACTCAAGATGGCCACAGCTGGAAATCTAAAAAGGTGTTTCTCAAAGTGATATCTCAACAAAATAAATCACGGAGACATAGATGGATGGGGGGGTTTGCGGTGAATATTAAAAATGGATGAAATCGCGCTCTCAGTTTATGGTGCTCAGATACAGTTTAGTTCCACTTTAAAATTAGAATCCCTGATCTGCATAAAAGTTCAGAGTACTGAAGGCAACAGATCAGTAGAACATGGGAATGATAGTAATAAATAGTAAGCGCTCATAAATAGTGCAAGCAGCTGAACATATAGGAAAACACATAAAAAGTCCCAAAATACATATACAAAAGGAATGCAGCGCTCTAAAATTAATATTGGAATTAGTAGACACAGTCCAGTAAAACAGCAGTGCTCCTTGTTTCCAAGTGTAAATGGTAGAATTTTGCACTAACCAGAACGCGCATGGGTAATGCGCATATATGTGTAAATCCTGAAGATCCTTTTCTCCACTTAAGGCTGGTCAGGTATATGGCTTGGAAGAATGGAGATCCTACGCCCTCATGTGGTGGGAAATAATCCAGCAGGTCAAAGCTATGACGATCCAGATGAACCTCCACAGGAACTGGCACAGGAATCCCAAGGGCTACAAGGATGGAAAAGCTCCTCACAGGAGACACAGGGGAGCACTCATAGTGTAGTAATTTAAAACTTTATTTGAAAGCAGCACAGGTGCAGAATACAGGAGAATAGCCAAGTATGGGCAAACACACTGACCCTATTAGATGTCAAAATGGCCGCCGGGCCTCCTCGTGGCACCGGCGGCTTAATGTCAACGGCGTCCTAGGGTCCCACCTGACGCGTTTCGTGCGCACGCACTTCCTCAGAGGTGGAACATGTTCCACCTCTGAGGAAGTGCGTGCGCACGAAACGCGTCAGGTGGGACCCTAGGACGCCGTTGACATTAAGCCGCCGGTGCCACGAGGAGGCCCGGCGGCCATTTTGACATCTAATAGGGTCAGTGTGTTTGCCCATACTTGGCTATTCTCCTGTATTCTGCACCTGTGCTGCTTTCAAATAAAGTTTTAAATTACTACACTATGAGTGCTCCCCTGTGTCTCCTGTGAGGAGCTTTTCCATCCTTGTAGCCCTTGGGATTCCTGTGCCAGTTCCTGTGGAGGTTCATCTGGATCGTCATAGCTTTGACCTGCTGGATTATTTCCCACCACATGAGGGCGTAGGATCTCCATTCTTCCAAGCCATATACCTGACCAGCCTTAAGTGGAGAAAAGGATCTTCAGGATTTACACATATATGCGCATTACCCATGCGCGTTCTGGTTAGTGCAAAATTCTACCATTTACACTTGGAAACAAGGAGCACTGCTGTTTTACTGGACTGTGTCTACTAATTCCAATATTAATTTTAGAGCGCTGCATTCCTTTTGTATAGATCAGTAGAACAATCAGGTGACTTGCAATTTTAGAGAAACTCCGTACAACTTTCCTTTAATTATCATGAAAGTGAAAAGGATCCAGTCTGCAATAAATAGAGTATTTCTCCAAATCCAATAATAGACTTGTAACGGAACCGGAATCCGACGACTCGAGTATATTCCGTTATACCGCAGCTTCCCGTCCGAACACCATCCACGGACCACACCCTGAAATCCCTCAGGAAATAGACAGCCCCCGGCTCTTCTTAAAACTGGAAGCCAATTCTTTATTTCTACACAAACAAGTTATATACACAGGGCGGGGAAACACAACCAGGAACAGGAAACACGTCATCAGCCCGCCCCATCAGTGGGGAGGGCTACAGTATGGGCAGGAAACACATCATCACCCCTCCCCATCCAACCAAGACACAGAACAATGGGGCAGCACATGGCAAGGACAATAGACAGCCATGTGGACGAGACAAAGGAATAACCACATGGCAGTACAATAGGCAACCACATGGCAGGGACAAAGGACAACACACCAATACACAATACTAGGACATTCACATACACACCCTGTACCCCTTAACAGGCACAGGGTGCCTTAAACATAATGGGGAGAACATGAGCTGACACAGAGGTCCCCCCACCCCCAAAAGTCACTCCTGTCACAAGACAATTTCTCACTAATTCCACCTCCACGTCCCTCTGACCCCTCCCACCTGCGATCTCTGAATTTCAGCGATATGACTATCCTGCGTCTTCATATTAAAAAGAAATGGTCCAGGTAATCCCCGAGTTGTATGCATTCCCAGACCTCATCTGACAGATGTCATTACAGTCTATGGGAGTGTTTACTGTGTCCCAGGTAATAGCTGTGATCCCAGATAGCTGCCGCCGAGCAGCTCCCATCACCAGCCTAGAGAACAGAGAACCGCAGAGAATTTCTCCCAATTGATTGCTAGAGAGCACGAATGGATCGCTATTTCGGGGCTTCAGACATAAGACCTCCGGCGTTCTCTGATTAGTATGTTCGCTGCATCTGAGGACAGTTGTTGGTAACGGGGAGACACAAACGGACCGTCTCGTTCTCGGCGTGTCATGCACTTGGCCAGGCAGAAAAAAGCCTGAAATGTTTTCCAAATCCTTCACAGAGGCGCTTCCACATGAGGGCAAGTCAAGGTTGTCCATTTATTTGGGATCGGCGACATGCCGGCTTAATGGGAAGTCAGATCATCTGCCAGGTTATTGTGTCTCATCGACTTACAAGGAATCCCCAGTTCTGATGAAAACTACCAACATACAAAGGTAATGCTGACTTCTTCACCATGGTCCGCCCTCTAAGCTGACACAGAAAAAACGCAAGATCCGCAAACTCCATGTAGGCCCTTTGCCCCATCATTAACCCTTACCAGCCGGGGGAGCCGGCCCTTTAACCTTTCCGCTGCCAGAGACATTTTTGCTTCTTTCTACACACATTTAAAACATCATTTTAGGCCTGAAGATTAGTTAAAACCCCCAAACTTTACACATTTTCTGAAAGCAGACACCCTGGAGAATAAAATGATGGCAGTTCCAATTTTGTATGTCACGTGTTATTTGTGCAATGGGTTATCAGGGGCACATTAACTAAAGTTAAAGTGTTTGTAAAGGCTCAAGGTTTTGTACCTTCGTACATTGTATGCATGAAGGTAAAAAACCTACTGAGTGCAGCAATGCCCCCAGCCCCCCAATATTTACCTGATCCAGCAATGTGAATGACAGCCATGCCTGTCCCAGATCTCTGCCTCCTCATTGGCTGAGACAGCAACTGAGAGCCATTGGCTCCAGCTGCTGTCAATCACAGCCAGTCAGCCAATCAGGAGAGAGAGAGGGCAGGGTCAAGCTGCGGCTCCTTGTGAATGGACACAAGGAGCAGCGGGTGCCCCCATAGCAAAATGCTTGCTGTGGGGCCACCCGACAGAAACGAAGGGCCAGGAGAGCCTGCGGGGGACCCGAGAAGAGGAGGATCTGGGCTGCTCTGTGTAAAACCACTGCACACAGTAGGTAAGTATAGAAATGTTTGTTATTTAAAAAAAAAAAATCAATCTTTAGAATCGCTTCAAGTTTCTGGCACACAAATGAAATCTACCCCATGTGACCAACTCTGTGTGACAGCTTCTCTGTAATGTGGAACTGCGCTGCATCTAAGCACCACAAACCAAGAATGCTATTTAACCCATTGTTAATATTCAAAGCAAACCCCCCCATCCATCCATGTCTCCATGATTTATTTTGCTGAGAATTCATTTTGAACCCACACCCCCCCCCCGCATTTCTTGCTGTGACCCTCTTGAGTAAGGGCAGATGATTCACGCAGCATTTACTTCCTGAAATGCATCTGCCCTTAGCTCAGGCAGAAATAGTCGGATTAAAAATAGTCAATGCTGATTGAGAAAGTGAAGTTCCACTTTAACCACTTGCCACCCCGGCCAATTCTGACATTTCTCTCATGTAAAAATCACAATTTTTGGGCGGTAAAGGCGGAGGAGGCGTCGGGAGGGGGGAGGGGACACCCTTCTGCCGCCTCTAAAAGTAATCCAGCTGCTAGGATTACTTTTGCATAGAAGGGAATTGTTGGCTCTGCAGCTGCAGAGATGACGGAGATATCACCCTTCCCAATGAAGGACGTACAAGTGCATCCTATGGATGGGAAATGCTGGATGGAATATCAGAGGCCTTTTACACCCCTGATGTCTCACCTGCCTTCCAATGAAGCTGACAGAACACAAGGGGGAGGAGCAGACACAGTTTCGGGGGTCACCCTGTACAGCCATCCAATCACTTTCATCAGAAAGCTGACATACGGCTTGTCAAGTGTACACACACTGGGGTTGATTTACTAAAGGCAAATAGACGGTGCACTTTGCAGTTGCTCCAGAGCTTAGTAAATGAGGTAAAGCTCTACCTTGCCAAGAATACCCAATCATGTGCAAGGAAAATAAATAAATAAATAAATAAATAAATAAAGCAGTTTTGCTTGCACATGATTGGATGATGGAAGTCAGCAGATCTTCTGCTCATTTACTAAGCTGTGAAACAATTGCACTTGCAGAGTGCTCAGTCTATTTGCCTTTAGTAAATCCAGCCCACTGTGTGTCGGGATGCACTGAAATTTCAAACATAATCGGCTGAAAAAAGCCTTACAGAAAAAAGTGAGCCGATACAGGTGCCGATTATTACAGCCGGAGGGGTTGGGGGGCCGTGTGTACTGCACATGGGGGAGGGGGCAGGAGGGGGGGTAAGCAGTGTATACAGTGAGGATGCAGTGTACACACACAGGCTCCCTCACTGGCTGCTGATAAATATCATTGACGGTTTTTAAAAGCAATTACCGACTTTTTCTTTTTCACTTTAAACCTCCGAGAAGGAGCGGTCAGCTGCTAAAGTAAACAAAGGGGTGGGGTCACCCAGTGACATCACTTAATGACCCCGCCCCTTTGTTTATTTTAGTGGCGGGGCGAATGACAGCTCCTCCTCCGATCTATAAAGTGGAGAAAAAAAAAAGTCAGCAGGTGAATTTATAAACCGGCAATGACAGTTAGTGGCAGCAAGTGAGGGAGCCTGTCTGTAATCACTGCTACTGCCTACCCCCTCCTTGTACATACTGCCCCCCCCCCCCCACAAAGAAGACCTGCCACTTACATGCTATCATGTGGGGGACTATTGGTCTCTATGTGATAGCAATTAAATTATAAGTTAAAAATCATTAAAAGTATAAAAAAGAAATAAAAAATAATATGACCCCCCCCACCCCCACATACACAGACATTTTGGTTTCAGTTTTCGGCCAAGTGCATCCTGAAGTTTCGGCACCAGAATTCTCATTTTGGCTCACCACTAATGTAACCCCCCCCTCCCCCCCCCCAATGTTTGATATACAATGGTGGCAGGAAAAGGGTTAACAGTTACAAACAGCAGAGTTCTAACATGGGCTTCACATGCCTGATGATGGGTCCTGCGAGGATCCGAAGCGCTGCTTCTGTAATGGTCATGTGATCACTGAATAAAGCTTCGGACCGGTTCTGGAGATCCATGGTGTGCTGGTCATATACTTCCCACTTTCAATGTCTTCGGTTCCCAGCTGGTGGTCGCTGCAGCACTCACTGCCATTCACAGCCACTCCTCAGGAACGTGTGCATTGGGGAGATGATGCCGGAATTCATGTTGTCAGTAACAGTCCACGCCCACTTTATGTGATCATTGTGATGTGGATGACAGTCCATTCATGTGAATGAGCCCCCTGTCTGTTGTCACTCTCCATCCCTACACCCCCCCTTGTCTTAGCACCCGCTGCACAAACACCACCCCTGCACTCCTCACTCGGGGCACACGCTCCTGTAGTCCTCGTACTCTCCACCGACTGTTCCTGCATCTGCTCTCAGCACCCTTCTCTCCGCACCCACTGCACCCGCACCACCCCTTTCTAAGCACCACACTCACCATTTCTGCAGCCCACCTTCTATCACCTCCCACCGGGCCTGTACCCCATGCCTGCACTCCATGCCTGCACCCCATGCCTGCACTCCATGCCTGCACCCCATGCCTGCACCCCGTGCCTGCACCCCATGCCCGCACCCCATGCCTGCCCCCCATACCCGCACTCCATGCCTGCACCCCCTGCCTGCCCTCCATGCCTGCACCCCATGCCCGCCCTCCATGCCTGCACCCCATGCCTGCACCCCATACCCACACCCCATGCCTGCACTCAATGCCCGCACCCCATGCCCGCCCTCCATGCCTGCACCCCATGCCTGCACCCCTTCCTCTTACGCTACCTCTCTGCACTGCATCTTCGTCTTCTTCTCCCCACCCCCCCACACTCCTCCATCTCACCCCTCTATCACTACTGCACCTGTCCAGCCCCCCACACCCAATGCTTATAGCCCCCACCATTGTGCCTGCACCCCCCCCCACCCCCGCAGACAGCACACCTGCCCCCCTAACACCATTATGCCTCCATGCCAGTCCCCTCCTCTCATAACTCACCCTCCTCCCCTCTGTGACTCCATGCCTGCACAAAGCACAGACCCCACAACACTGTGCCTGTACTTCACTACTGTTCAGGAACGTCCAATCAGAACAGCGATGATCCCACCTGGCCGATTATGTGCAGTGGTCGGGGGGGGGGAGCGGTTAAAGAATTTTGATGCACAAACACTATATAATACCCACATTTCTGGTAAAATATAAAATCTGGTGTTGCACCAAGTAATAGATAAAACCCGTCACGCTTTATAATTGTCACGATTATGGAATGGCGCCAAACTACGTGATTTACAAATCTTTATAGGAGACACTTTATAAGCCGTTCCAGGTTACCAGTTTAGAGTTACAGAGGAGGTCAGGTGATAGAATTATTGCTCTCCTCCGACATTCACCGCGATACCTCACATGTGTGGTGTGATCACTGGTCATGTATGTGTATGACACCAATGCCTGCGTTCACCTTTACACTTCAGCGAGGGGGGGATGGGGGCACTTTACATTGTTTTTTATTATTTGCTTTGTTTTGTGCCCTGTACACTGTGACAGGTGATGACATGTTTGTGGGACATTGACAGGTGATGACATGTTTGTGGGACACTGACGGGTGATGACATGTTTGTGGGACACTGACAGGTGATGACATGTTTGTGGGACACTGACAGGTGATGACATGTTTGTGGGACACTGACAGGTGATGACATGTTTATGGGACACTGACAGGTGATGAAATGTTTGTGGGACACTGACAGGCGATGACATGTTTATGGGACACTGACAGGCGATGACATGTGTGTGGGACACTGACAGACGATGACATGTTTGTGGGACACTGACAGATGATGACATGTTTATGGGACACTGACAGACGATGACATGTGTGTGGGACACTGACAGACGATGACATGTTTGTGGGACACTGACAGGTGATGACATGTTTGTGGGACACTGACAGGTGATGACATGTATGTGGGACACTGACAGGTGATGACATGTTTGTGGGACACTGACAGGTGATGACATGTGTGTGGGACACTGACAGACGATGACATGTTTGTGGGACACTGACAGACGATGACATGTTTGTGGGACACTGACAGGTGATGACATGTTTGTGGGACACTGACAGGTGATGACATGTATGTGGGACACTGACAGGTGATGACATGTTTGTGGGACACTGACAGGTGATGACATGTGTGTGGGACACTGACAGACGATGACATGTTTGTGGGACACTGACAGGTGATGACATGTTTGTGGGACACTGACAGGTGATGACATGTTTGTGGGACACTGACAGGTGATGACATGTATGTGGGACACTGACAGACGCTGACATGTGGACAGGGACAGATGCTGCTTGGGGTCCTGGTGTGGGGGGGCTGCAGAGCTGTGTAATGGAGGAATAAAATCATCAGCTACACACATCAACTGTCACAATTTGCAGCATCCCCCCCTCCCCCCCTCACTGAGCTCTCACAGACCTCAGCTGAGGGAACAGCTACAGAGACACGTGTCAGCTGACATTCAGAGATGGCTGTGATTGGACACTGCCATCACCATTGGAAGGTCCAATCAGAGAGCCCATATCCCAATCCGTAATGGGCTGAGTCCGACGGGCGCGGTCATCACAGATCCGTGCTGTTGTGTGGCCCCGGGGCCGCACACAAGCGCATGTTCTGAGGGAAGTACAGGAACGTCCAATCAGAACGGGGGAGCTCCCAGCTGGCCGTTTATGTACATTGGTCAGGTGGGAGGGGTTAAAGCCCCTTAAAGGTCATCAGTGTAGTGTATGGAGGAGGTCTGGTGCTGGAATTATTGCCTCATCCTGGCGTGTGCGCTGATATGTAACGTGTATCGCAATCCACATCTTCATGTGTAGGGGCCACACTGTGTGCTTTGACGTTTCAACATTCATATATGTGGGGGGGTCTCAATTTTTATTTTTGGAGGAGGGGGGAGGAGATGTGCTTGGGTGTAACTTTCATTTATTACATTTATTTTTTTTTATTTTTTTCTGTGTGACAGGTTCTCTTTATTGAGACATCAAAGGTCTAAAAGCCCCGGGTGTGTCCCCTGTACTACACTGACAGGAATACAGTGCACTGCATTACATTCTATCCTGGCCTCCATGGTCAGGAGTCTGTCAATGGGGCCCCAGAAGTCATATCATCACATCACTTCCGGGTCAGGACACGCAGGAGCCACACACAGCCCGATACCCAGGAGCCACACACAGCCCGATACCCAGGAGCCACACACAGCCTGATATCCAGGAGCCACACACAGCCCGATACCCAGGAGCCACACACAGCCCGATACCCAGGAGCCCCACACAGCCCGATACCCAGGAGCCACACAAACAGCCCGATACCCAGGAGCCACACACACAGCCCGATACCCAGGAGCCACACACAGCCCGATACTCAGGAGCCACACACAGCCCGATACCCAGGAGCCACACACACAGCCCGATACCCAGGAGCCGCACACAGCCCGATACCCAGGAGCCACACACAGCCCGATACCCAGGAGCCACACACACAGCCCGATACCCAGGAGCCACACACAGCCCCATACCCAGGAGCCACACACAGCCCGATACCCAGGAGCCACACACACAGCCCGATACCCAGGAGCCACACACAGCCCGATACCCAGGAGCCACACACACAGCCCGATACCCAGGAGCCACACACACAGCCCGATACCCAGGAGCCACACACAGCCCGATACCCAGGAGCCACACACACAGCCCGATACCCAGGAGCCACACACAGCCCCATACCCAGGAGCCACACACAGCCCGATACCCAGGAGCCACACACACAGCCCGATACCCAGGAGCCACACACACGGCACCATACCCAGAACCACACGGCACCATACCCAGAACCACACGGCACCATACCCAGAACAACACAGTCCATACCCAGAACCACACGGCACCATACCCAGAACCACACGGCACCATACCCAGAACCAGAACCACACGGCACCATACCCAGAACCACACGGCACCATACCCAGAACCACACAGCACCATACCCAGAACCACACAGCACCATACCCAGAACCACACAGCACCATACCCAGAACCACACAGCACCATACCCAGAACCACACAGCACCATACCCAGAACCACACAGGACCATACCCAGAACCACACGGCACCATACCCAGAACCACACGGCACCATACCCAGAACCACACGGCACCATACCCAGAACCACACGGCACCATACCCAGAACCACACGGCACCATACCCAGAACCACACGGCACCATACCCAGAACCACACAGCACCATACCCAGAACCACACAGCACCATACCCAGAACCACACAGCACCATACCCAGAACCACACGGCACCATACCCAGAACCACACGGCACCATACCCAGAACCACAGTGGTCATGAACAGTTTCCAACAAGAGAGACAACAGAGTTGATCCCGACTGAGCAGATGAACTGCAACACCCTGTGGTACAGACATAGAGGCACCTCTCTGGGATAAGACCTGGAAATGAACACATTATCATTTGTGAGTTTATTGCCCTTCTTCACACCCGGCTATCACAGGCTATAACCTTTCATCAGTCACTGTTCAACCATCGCAGACCTGACTGTTATCAGGGGCAGAGAGTGGAAGAGATGGAGTCCTTCATCTGTTTACTCACTACCTCCAGCAGAGGGCGCTGTAGCCGGGTACACACTACAAGCTTTGTTTTCATTCAACCCAGCGGACTGATTTTTGTAAAGAGTAGCGTGGATTGTCAGCTCCTGGGGCAAGGCGACTTTTGGGGGACAAGCTTCACACCATGTGACTTACCGCACGACAATCACGGCAAAACTGAAACGTTTTCAGGGCTCATGTACACTGCAGCTGCTACACTGACGTTCAGGAACTGTGGAGCAGATTTTTCAGCAGCCCCTGAACTCCCCTTTATGTCTCCCTGTGTCCATGTACACACAGGCGTTCAGGAGTAGATTGTACCGCCATTTCAAACGCCAAACGCTTATGAACGCTGTTACCCGCCTTTACAAGCGTTTGCGTTTAGACGCGTTCTTTGACAGGTCCATATCCAGATGCTGTCCAGAGCCGATTTTCTTCATCAAAAATGCATGCAAAGCGTTTTCCATGTATTCCAATGGACCCGGTACACCAGCGCAGTCAGTTCCAGGTTTCACGTGAAGGAAAAAATGGTAAAACGCGTCGCATTATGATGGGATCCATAGTGACTACAACCAGAATAGACAGGTCATCTCCACACATACTGCTCTCTCTGCTTCTGCTCTCTTTATTCCTCTCAAAATGTCTGAAATAGTTCAATATTTACTATTTTCAGTGCATTCTGGGCATTTGGGAGGTCTCCTGACGCTATTGTTTAAAAACGCTTCTAAACGCAAACGCACATAAACGCGGTATGCAAACGCGGCTAAACTGACATTTTATAACCTACGTTTTCTAGCAGTCAGTTTCCAGAGGTCAGAAGAGTCTTCCAAACGCCCCGTGTACATGAGCCCTAATAATAAATAATGGCGCCTGAACCTGCGTTTTGCGATCACAGCGATTCTGCCGCAATCCCAAAATGCCCCAATGTGAAAGGAGCAGCCCTGGTTCACACATATGCCATTCTGGATGCATTTTCAAACTCACAGATTGACATGACAGGCTAGATATTATGTGCTCCTATTGAGGAGGTTCACACAGATGCCACCCACACGCATTGTGCTTTGAGTGCCATTATGGAAAGGGTTCTGTGCGAGTTTGTTGCGGTGCGTTCCAGAATCACAAGTGATAGAGCAGAGCCTCAAGAGAACAGAAGTGTTCACATAGGATGGCTACTGAAAGGTGTTTTCGCATTAAAGTCTATGGGAGGTGTTTTCGCATTGAAATCTATAGGAGGTGTTTTCGCATTGAAATCTATAGGGAGGTGTTTTCGCATTGAAGTCTATGGGAGGTGTTTTCGCATTGAAATCTATGAGAGGGGATTTTGCATTGGGAAAAAAAAGTCCATCATTTAGGGAAATAACGATAAAAGACAAAAAAAAAAAAAAAAAAGCAAGACAGAAATGAAAATATTTGTTCTGCAGGAAATCTTTCTATTCAGCGATAAGGCTCCAATCACAGAGTTCTCATAGGAATAAAGACCTTTATTTTAAGCCGTGGGACTGTAAGGTTGAAATATCAATCAAAATAACTCACTTAAATTAAAAAAAAAAGAAAAAACCTCTTCTCCTGGTATATGAGATCTATATACTGAGGCTGCATTCACATAACTGCCGCCCCTTTAGGAAAAATCGTCAGTTGTGTTTGTCTGAGTACCAGGAGATTTGAAAAAAAAAAAAAAACAGTCACCTAGAGTTCTTAAAGGGGCCACGTCCTTGTTTTTGAATTAAACCTGCAGGTGGCTGAATTTAAAAAGGACGTGGCCCCTTTAAGAAAACTTTGAAGAAAAAAAAAAAGGCTCTCCAGCACCGTGATGTCATCGCCTGACCCCTCCCCCTTCCCCCTCCCTTCCCCCTTTCTCCCCCCTAAGCCAGCTCTGCCAGAGTCCCTTCAGTCGCTCCTTGTACCCGGTACAGAGCAGACGTGATTGTTCCTTCTCCTGAGTTTGGCTTGCAGTCTCATCGGTTCGGATTTGATCCGATTGGCTGCACTTCCTCTCTCACACAGGTTGAAGCGGGTTTCATTATTTTCCGTAATGAGACAATTGAAGATTAAAACGTTTATTTCTCAGAAAACCACCAAAGAGGAATCGGGGGAAGGAAAGCCCCCTATGGAAGGAGGGATCACTGAGCAGTCTGCAGATCCCACCACCAAGAGGCCCACCACCATGAAGAGGACTCGGGCTTTTCTGCGCGGCTGCTTCAGAGCCGTTGCTGGATGTTTAGGCACCGGCAGTAAAGTCAATGGGCGTCACCACAAGGCAGAACACCAAAATGGTATGTATTGTGGATCTAGAGAGAGACGAGGGAACTCACCTCCTCTCACTGGACCCTTTTTTCCCCTTTTTCCCGGCTGACATTCCCATATGGACACATGTACAGGGATCCCCATAGACACTGAGGAGAGCTGACATTCCAGCAGGGATGGGGAATTCATATGGCCGGGCATGTCCGGACACGTCCCGGGGGTGGGGCAGGTAGTTTCCTCTCCCCTTCAGCCCTGCTGCGGGGCTCACCTGTCAGGTGGAAGCATTGGAGGGGCAGCGCAGCCGCTTCCACACAGTGCCGGCCCCCCCGCCCCGTGTGACCCTCCCCCCACCCACTATCTCCCGGGCTCCGCCCCCTCATCTGCGGGCCCCGGGGCCGACTCACCGCCCTCAGCAGGAGAGGAAGGAGGAGAGCGCCCGTCCCCGTCTGGTCCTGACCAGGAAGTGACGGTGTGATGTCACTTCCTGGTTACCGGTCAGAGATCCCCGCCCACCGAGGGCGGGACATATGGAATCCGATGTGCATTGCAGTCCATCCAGTGTAGTACAGGGGAGACATCCGGGGTCTATTACACCTCAGATGTCTCCATAAAGAGAACCTGTCACCAAAATACATCCCAGACGGCACATTGTTCCCTATGTCATGGAAACAAATTAGGAAAAAAAAAAAATATTTTTTTTAATTGAAAAAATTAAAGTTCCCCCCAATCACATAACACCCCCTCCCCCCCCCTCCAGACATATACACACGTACACATGTAAAAGCACACGCTGGGGCGCCTACACATGAAAACATTGATTACAATACACGTTACATATCGCCGCACACGCCAGAATGAGCGCAATAATTCTAGCAGCAGACCCCCTCCATACACTATACTGATCACCTAGAAGGGGCTGTAACAGTCCGACATTTTCTGTAGTTGACGCTTTTACAGCCCCTTCTAGGTGATCAGTATAGTGTATGGAGGGGGTCTGCTGCTAGAATTATTGCGCTCATTCTGGCGTGTGCGGCGATATGTAACGTGTATTGCAATCAACGTTTTCATGTGTAGGAGCCCCAGCGTGTGCTTTTACGTTTGTACGTGCGTATATGTCTGGGGGGGGGGGGATTGGATGATATGTACTTGGGTGTACCTTTCATGGTTTACAACTAAAAAAATTAGAAAATATTTTTTTTTATTTTGCCCGCAGCAGGACTGAAGATGTCCCAGGTGTAGGGAGATAGGAATTCATCATCCCTGGGCCATAGACACTGATGACGGCTGACATTCCCATATGTATCCATGTACAGGGATCGCCATAGACACTGATGACGGCTGACATTCCCATATGTATCCATGTACAGGGATCGCCATAGACACTGATGACGGCTGACATTCCCATATGCACACATGTATAGGGATGGTCATAGACACTGATGACGGCTGACATTCCCATATGCACACATGTATACGGATGGTCATAGACACTGATGACGGCTGACATTACCATATGCACACATGTATAGGGATGGTCATAGACACTGATGACGGCTGACATTCCCATATGCACACATGTATACGGATGGTCATGAATACACGTGACGCTCACATTGCAACTCCACCAGCAAAAGTATGAATATCCATATAACATTGATAAAAACATATGACTAGACATAAATATTCCTACTACATTAGTCACGTGTGTACTCTCCCTGCCAATGCAAACAATCAGCTGTTGTCAGGCTGGTGTATGACCCCCCATAGTGGGTGACCCGTATCCTGTCTGACCGCAGGGCTGATAAATGACACTTTCTGGGCAAAACTGCCAGTAAAAAAAGGCTGTGCTTAGCTGGCCCAATGATTCACAAACCCCAGCCACAATGCAGAGCCAGGCAGGTGACACCACTACTTCCTACTGCCACTTCCCTTGTGACCCGCCCACTCATTTAACTTGCCGGTTTCTTCAGTCATTTAATTGTAGAGGCTTGGCCTAACTGCCACCCAACTAGCATTTTTATATGAAGGCCACTATAGTCATCCCTGTGTCCCTATCATGTCAGGTCTCCTTACTGTCCCTGGCACAGGTGTTTCTAACTTTCTCTGTATTTTGATTTTGTATAAAGAAAAATATATAAAATGTAGATTAAGGTGCTAAATTCAATTCTTTTTTATTGTAGATGTAAACAATATTTACTGCAAACACAGCTCACCCGGCAGGCTTGCCACAGTGAGCGAGAAGAGATATGATATCGACATGGAGACTCCGTCAGCATGTGCCGAGCACGTAAAGGCTCAGATAACATGTGACATTCACGTGGAGGCTCCGACAGAATGTGCCCAGCACGTGAGGGCTCCGACAGCATGTGCCCAGCACGTGGAGGCTCCGACAGCATGTGCCCAGCACGTGGAGGCTCCGACAGCATGTGCCCAGCACGTGGAGGCTCCGACAGCATGTGCCCAGCACGTGGAGGCTCCGACAGCATGTGCCCAGCACGTGGAGGCTCCGACAGCATGTGCTCAGCACGTGGAGGCTCCGACAGAATGTGCCCAGCACGTGGAGGCTCCGACAGAATGTGCCGAGCACGTGGAGGCTCCGACAGAATGTGCCGAGCACGTGGAGGCTCCGACAGAATGTGCCCAGCACGTGGAGGCTCCGACAGCATGTGCCCAGCACGTGGAGGCTCCGACAGAATGTGCCGAGCACGTGGAGGCTCCGACAGAATGTGCCCAGCACGTGGAGGCTCCGACAGAATGTGCCCAGCACGTGGAGGCTCCGACAGAATGTGCCCAGCACGTGGAGGCTCCGACAGCATGTGCCCAGCACGTGGAGGCTCCGACAGAATGTGCCGAGCACGTGGAGGCTCCGACAGAATGTGCCCAGCACGTGGAGGCTCCGACAGAATGTGCCCAGCACGTGGAGGCTCCGACAGAATGTGCCCAGCACGTGGAGGCTCCGACAGAATGTGCCCAGCACGTGGAGGCTCCGACAGCATGTGCCCAGCATGTGGAGGCTCCGTCAGTAGTTGACATTCACGTGGAGGCTCCATCAGCATGTGACATTCACGTGGAGACTCCGACAGAACGCGACGTTAATGACAAGACCCTACCAAAATGCCAGGGGAACATCTCCTCCAGTGAAGATGGGGACAAGGATACAAGAAAGGATAGACATATACTGGTGGTAGGGGACTCCATTCTTAGAGGTACAGAGAGAGCAATCTGTCACAAAGACCGTCATTGCCGAACAGTCTGTAGTTTACCAGGCGCTCGGGTTCGGGACATTGCAGATCGCATGGACAGATTGCTGAAAGGGGCTGGGGAGGACCCAGCTGTCATCGTACATGTCGGTACTAACGACAAAGTCAGAGGAAGATGGAACGCCCTACAAAAAGATTTCAGAGACTTGGGAGCTATATTGAAGAAAAGAACCTCCAAGGCAGTATTTTCAGAAATCCTGCCTGTACCTCGAGCCACACCAGTGAGGCAGAATGAGATTAGAGAGCTTAACAAGTGGCTGAAGAACTGGTGCAGAGAGGAGGGGTTTGAGTTCATGGAGAACTGGGCAGACTTTTCGTTCAGTTACCAGCTCTACAGCAGGGACGGACTGCACTTAAATGGCCAGGGTGCGACTGTTCTGGGAGCTAAGATGGCCAAGAAGTTGGAAGAAATTTTACACTAGGAGGTGAAGCAGAGGAGGATCTTCATCATCGGAAAGTCCCCTATGTCATCGCTCTATTGAAGGATTGTCATCAGCACCTGCCTCCAAGAAAGCAATTACACCAGCTCTCTTCACCTACAAGAGAGCTACAATATTTTGTTTCAAGGTGTGTGTTGGACCGGCTATAAGGGGAGGTTGGAGGCCGGTAGCTAAATGGTTGGAGGCAGCACATTGGCTAAATGGTTAGCACTTCCGCCTGGAAGGCTCTGACAGCATGGGCCGAGCACGTGGAGGCTCCGAGGGCTTGGGCCGAGCACGTGGAGGCTCCGAGGGCATGGGCCGAGCACGTGGAGGCTACGAGGGCTTGGGCCGAGCACGTGGAGGCTCCGAGGGCTTGGGCCGAGCACGTGGAGGCTCCGAGGGCTTGTGCCGAGCACGTGGAGGCTCCGAGGGCTTGTGCCAAGTACGTGGAGGCTCTGAGGACTTGTGCCAAGCACGTGGAGGCTCCGACGGCTTGTGCCGAGCACGTGGAGGCTCCAACGGCTTGTGCCGAGCACGTGGAGGCTCCGAGGGCTTGTGCCGAGCACGTGGAGGCTCCGAGGGCTTGTGCATAGCACGTGGAGGCTCCGAGGGCTTGTGCCGAGCACGTGGAGGCTCCGAGGGCTTGTGCCGAGCACGTGGAGGCTCCGAGGGCTTGTGCCGAGCACGTGGAGGCTCCGAGGGCTTGTGCCGAGCACCTGGAGGCTCCGAGGGCTTGTGCCGAGCACCTGGAGGCTCCGAGGGCTTGTGCCGAGCACCTGGAGGCTCCGAGGGCTTGTGCCGAGCACGTGGAGGCTCCGAGGGCTTGTGCCGAGCACGTGGAGGCTCCGAGGGCTTGTGCCGAGCACGTGGAGGCTCCGAGGGCTTGTGCCGAGCACGTGGAGGCTCCGAGGGCTTGTGCCGAGCACGTGGAGGCTCCGACGGCTTGTGCCGAGCACGTGGGGGCTCCGACGGCTTGTGCCGAGCACGTGGGGGCTCCGACGGCTTGTGCCGAGCACGTGGGGGCTCCGACGGCTTGTGCCGAGCACGTGGAGGCTCCGACAGCATGTGCCAAGCACGTGGAGGCTCCGTCAGAATGTGCGAAGCACGTGGAGGCTCCGACAGCATGTGCCAATCACGTGGAGGCTTCGTCAGCATGTGATATTCACGTGGAGGCTCCGTCATCGCTCTATTGAAGGATTGTCATCAGCACCTGCCTCCAAGAAAGCAATTACACCAGCTCTCTTCACCCACAAGAGAGCTACAATATTTTTTTTCCAGGTGTGTGTTGGACCGGCTATAAGGGGAGGTTGGAGGCCGGTATTCTTTTTTAAAGGCGTGTGTTGGACTGGCTATAAGGGGAGGTTGGAGGCCAGTATTTTTTTTCACTCATGTTTTAGACGTCTATAGATGGTAGTTTCGTATATAATTGCAAATATATGCAACCAAAACCTCTGTTTTTGATTTAATTTTTGTTGATCTAGTTTACATTCTGAATGTATTTCTTGCTCTGTATGTCACAATTTGGAAATGACATTAGAGTGGAGTTAGGGACCGCACTGTACAGAGGAGCCTTGACGTGGCAGTGCGGCTTCACATATATTTGCAAATGTATCCAACAAACTGAACACAAATTGCTGAAACATTTTAGGCTTTTTCCAATTTTGCTGGCTGGCTGGTAAGTATGCTGGAGGACTCTGTATATTGTAACGTTCTGTGAATTGCCCTGCCTATGCGCACCTTACATGAAGCATCCAATCACACTTTGTGTTGCGGTAAGATGCATTCCTGCAACATAGGACGACACGTGGTCCATGAATTAGCGTGTTGCAGTGCCATCCATTGTCAATAGGAACCGAACGCACATCTGACAGACAAACATGCATTGCAGCGCACCACACTGCACATCTAGTCAGAAGAAACGATGCGTGTCCGATATTTGGTCTATTCTGGCGTGTGTCGGCAGCCCGTTCAATGGAACACAATAAATTGATCAGAGGAGGGGCAACTTCAGGCAACAGAAAAACTTTAATGCACAACTTGGGCAGCACAGTGGCTAAATGGTTAGCACTTCCGCCTGGCAGTACTTGGGTCGTTGGTTCGAATCCCAAAGATGGCACCACCTGCCTGGAGTTTGCATGTTCTCCCTGTGCCTGTGTGAGTTTCCTCCCACACTCCAAAGACATGCTGGTAGGTGAATTGGCTCCTGTCTAAATTGTCCTAGTTTCATCCCTGGCCATGTGGGATCTCCTGCATGGTGGGGGTTGGAGAAAGACCTGGGAACCTACCCTGTAAAATAACTGCTAAGAGAATTCATGGAAAAAGTCGCTTACGAGTGACGGTCCATGCAATCGCCAAGGGTCGGGTACAACTGGATAGATAGATAGATAGATAGATAGATAGATAGATAGATAGATAGATAGTGTATGTATGGATGTGAGTTAGGGACCTTAGATTGGATGCCCCTTGAGGGTTAGGGACTGATGTGAATGTACAATATATATGTAAAGTGCTGTGTAAATTGACGGCGATATAGAAGTACCTGAAATAAATAATAAATAAAATACACTTCAATCTCAATAAACATGAACTATTTTCAATCCTTCTGATGCTATCCTTAGCAAATACACGGCTCCAAAAATAAAGGAACACTTTGAGAACACATCAGATCTCAATGGGGAAAATCTCATGTTGGGTCTCTATACTGACATGGACGGGGTGATGTGTTAGGAACATAAGGACGCCCCATCATTTGATGAAAATTATCAACCAACAGAGGACTGAATTCAAAGACACCCCGAAAATCAAAGTGAAAAAAAAATGCAGCAGACGAGTCCATTTTGCTAAAATTGTATTGCAGCAACTCAGAATGGTCCTCAGTAGTTTGTATGACCCCACGTGATTGTATGTATGTGTGACAACGTCAGGGCATGCTTCTAATTAGACGACGGATGGTGTCCTGGAGGATTTCCTCCCAGATCTGGACCAGGTCACCACTGAGCTCCTGGACAGTCTGAGGTGCAACGTGGCAGCATCAGATGGACTGAAACATGAGATCTCAGAGGATGCTGGGATATCTTTTTAACCACTTGCCAAGCGCGCTATAGCTGAATAACGGATAGAGCGCGGTTGTCCAGTTCTGGGAGGGCGTCATATGATACAAAACTAGTGAAAAACAGTCAGAAAAGATGAGTAGGGAAAAAAATGTCAGTGGCCTCCACCTGTAAAACCATTCCTGTGTTGGGGGTCGTCTCATTGTTGCCCATCTAATGCAACTGTTGTTCATTTCATTAATACCAAAGCAGCTGAAACTGATTAACAACCCCCTCTGATACTTAACTGACCAGATAAATATCCCAGAAGTTTAATTGACTTGACACTATACTCTGATTAAAAAGCGTTCCTTTAATTTTTTTGAGCAGTGTATTTAGGAATGTAGATCATATCTACTTGTTTTAAACATATTCTTTTTTATTAACAATTCCTCAATTACTTCCTGGTTTCTAGCCTAGGCAAATAAACTCATACATCCCAGGAGTGGAACAGGGGTTTTCTCACCAAAGCACACCCTCGTGCCTGAGCTAAGGGCAGATGGATTCCAGGAAGTAAATGCTACATCAGTCATTGCCCTTACTCAAGGTGGCCACAGCCAGAAATGCTAGACAAGAGTTGTTCAAAGTGATTTCTCAGTAAAATAAAGCATGGAAACATGGATGGATGGGGGAGTTTTCTTTGATTATTACAAATGAATAAATGATCATTTTCTCTTTGTGGTGCTCAGATACAGTGTAATTCCAAGTCTGTGGTGACTGGCATTTCTATCATTCCGTGTGTCCCGTACTCCTTTCATTTGTGTACCACCACCATATCCTGTACAGTTAAAGGGTCAGTCCACCCAAAAGTGAGATTTTAGTTCCCAGTGGAGTCTACGGGGCTTAGTCACCCTCTGGCCTCTTCTGTCTCTCATAGTATCATCTGTTCCCACTAATTCTGCTGCATGGACCATCCAATAAAATGAATCCCACATCTAGAAGAGTTGAACCCTCTAGTCATGGCTGCACTGGATGTGAAGATCTGGGATCCCGATTCCAGACATCTCACCACAACATATAAGAGACTATTAGGTAGTAGAACTCTGTTCCATGAATTAACCATCTGCCGACAGGCCCATGCAAATATACAGCAGCCTGGGGTCTCCTCTGCACCAGATCACGTACATGTATGTGATCTTTCATTTCTAGGTAGGGGGCATGTGTGCCCGTTACCCCCATCTGTGCTGCCATTCGCTACAGCCCAAGCCAACCAGCAGGTTCAGCCAATTGATTTATGGCTGGGACCTGATGAATGGCCGAGCGAATGACTTAGCAGAACTCTGTGTTGACAAGCAACACAGACCTCTGTACAAACAGCAGCGATGTGTCTATTTTTTCTCCCTGCAAAGAAGAGAGTAAAAACATCCACATGGATTAGTAAGAGCATCCCATACTACACACAGTACACACCGCTAACCCTTTGATTGCCCCTAGATGTTACCCCTTCCCAGTCAGTGTCATTTATACAGTCACAGTGTATAGTATTAACACTGATCTCTGTATCAGTGTCACTGGAGATGTCAGTGTCAGTTGTGACAAAGTGTCAGATTGCTCGGCGCACTATCACAGCCCCACTCATCATCGCCATTAATAGTATAAACATAAATAAAATGTAAAAGATAAAGAAAATTCCAGTATTTATTATTTATCCCATTGTTTGTAGACGCTGCAACTTTCACACAAACCAATTAATACACATTTACTGATTTGCGGTTTGTTTTTTACCTAAAACATGTAACAGAATATATGTTCGCCTAAATTTAGGAAGAATTTTTTTTTATTTTTTTATTGGATATGTTTTATAACAAAAAGTAAAAAATATAGTTTTTTTTGTTTCAAAATTTTCATTTATATAATAAATACCTCGTGGTGTTCATATATCACCAGAAGAAAGCTCTATTTTTGTGGGGAAAAAAATGAAAAATGTCATTCGTGTGCAGCGTTGCATGACCGTGCTATTGCCAGATAAAGCAAAGTGACGGGTAGCAAAAAAATGCTCAATGTACCCCATAGTCATTCACATGGGGAGGGGGGGGGGTTGGGTTGGCAGGATCTGAGGGTCTCCCCCCTTTACTGGCCAGCCCGTCCACATGCTCGAATAAAGCTTTTTTTTTCTTGGCATGGGGTTACCCTCAAAAGGTAACGTTGACCTTAAGATGACGTTCAGAGCACATTTTCTGCCCAATTCATGCAAAACTCCACGTAATCCCAAGGGGTTCACATACTTTTTCTTGTAACTGTATTTGAGGTGAGAGCACAACCGGGGGGGGACGTTTATGCAAGTTATTCGCACCAAATACTTTTTAAGAAGCACGGGATATTATACGATAAAGCAAAGTTTGCACGTTTGAAGGAACTCATATATGGATTTTTCTTTTGACTGCTTATAACAATCATATGGACACTGTTGTTGACAATCATCATTGGTTCATTCACTTTTTCATTTATTTTGATATATAACTAATAGTAACTGGATGCACAATTACATATATTTATATTCATTTATATATTTGGATATGCATTAGAAATATTAGTGATTGGATACACATATTATTGTTGAAGTGAAGCGCGGCACATTGTGGGTTTTTGTTTTTTTACACACTAGTATGAGCATGTGTTAGGTGCAGGCGATTCACAATCAGCACTTGGTAAGATTTATTACTCACATAGCAGCTCACAAGCCGACACGTGTTTGTTCTGTAGCCCTGACACACTTCTTGTCCTAGGGTGACAATGCTGCTCTCCATAGTGTGACAGTGCGGTGATCTGTCATGTTGGTAAAAGGATATTATGCTACCCAGGATCCTCAACAAGGCAGGTTAAGGGGCTCCAGGGGGTTTGTGTAATGCAGAGGAAACTGGCTTTTCAGTTTCTTCATTGTTTCATAAAGGTCCATTTTGGGACCTGGAACCTGGAAATTTCAAAGTGATCTTGGTGGGAAGAATTCTGCAATCCTGGGACTAGATTTTAGGAATAGCCAGAACACGGATTATGCAGGTGGGTTCTGGGCTTTTTGTAGAGACAGGACCAGGGTTCTGGGCTCTATCCTCCCGAGGAATCCAGGTATGTGCAAGGGAGAATCCAGAGGAGTGCATATGTGCATTGGAAAGGACAGAGTCCAGAGCCTGAGGATCAGGGCAGCAAAGGGCTGCCAGCTGTGTGGACAGTGTTGGCGAGGAAGTGGTCTATGGGGGACTGACGAGGGTCTATAGTGGAAGGCCTGAGCAGAACTGCTGTACATAAGCCAGGAGGCTGAAGAACTATTTTGTTGCAAGTGCAAGCCAGGAGGCTGGATTGGTTGTCTTCTGTTGATGTGGCAAACATACATTGCATGGACTTTTTTTTTTTCTTTAATAAAAGTGGGCTAAGAAACTCTAAAACAACAATTTCTGGTGTGGATTCTACTTGCTGGTGAGCGCTACCCTGAGCTAAACAACCCCCAAACATTACAATAGATATAGTACATTGAGTGTTGTCACCCTAGGACAGGAAGTGAACATGATTACCAGCTTAACATAAAAACTAGATAATCCTAATAAAAATAAAACAATGGCAGCCACCAAATCTAAAGATTGGTAAACTGGAAAAGATTTTGTTCTCAGGTTTAGATACGCTTCAACTTCTGTGGAAACATAACAAAAAAGGAGCAGAGAAATCGCTCAGGGACTGTTATAAATGGGCAAAACTTTTGGAAATTACGTGTTCATAAAAAGCAAATGACAATAACTGTAAAAAGTAAATACATAAACGATGTCTATCAACACCTAGACTGTCCATCTTCCATATTAACAGGAAGCATTCACTGGATGCATCTGTCTTTACGGACATCCAGCCAATCCAACCGCCAACGCTAACAAGTGTGATGCTCATTAAATCTGCATTGGCTCAGCTGAACAAGTCGTCTCACCATCTACACTTACTACTGTACCTCCCCAGAGAACGATGTACACGGCGTGACCCAAATCAGAGGCCAGAGTACCTTTACCTTTACACGTGCCCCCAATATCGGAACGGACACCTTCTTGTAAGCACCGTGCATGGCCCCTTAAGACGTTAAAGGCCCGCTTTAGGGAAAAATATTGTATTTTGGAAAATGTAAGGTCAGTGACTGTAGAGATAGTATTCTCGGTACACAATAACTAACTAAAATGTGTTTCCAGTGTTGGGCCTTAAAAAATGAACTCCTGAAGGAATTAAAAACATAAATACAGATCCATCCTTGCATGTCTAAATGCCTGTATTCACTTCTCCAATGAAACAGTATTGAAATGTGAAGTAAATCTCTTTTTAGTTCCTTAGTTTCCAGCTTCTCTGCTCCTCCCCGACGAATGCCCAATTAGTGGGCGTCACTAACATTGATCTCAGACACAGCATAGCTGCCACAATCCCCTGTTCACGGAGTGTGACTGGCAAAGGGGGCTTGTCAGCTACAGCGGCCCTATCCTCAGCCTCCCCCGATTCCTAAGTGTAACAGTAAAACCCCAAATTCAAACAAACCGACTAATTACACTTCCCAGGAGACTGTGGCATATTTGATGTGTTCAGTGCTTGCTGTTAAGTGGCAACATTCAATGAAAGCTGCATACGGAGTCCCCTCTTTAATCGCATACATTGCACAGAAATGACAAATTCCAGTAGGTGGCAGAGAAAGGTCTCCGCCTAAGTAACTGATCATAGTTTAAAGTGGACCCAAATAACAAGCAGACAATCAGCACATTAAACAGATAGAGCAAGAACACGATGACGTCAAACTCCTAAGATTTTAACACGAACCTTCAGTCCCAGTTACAGGGGTTGGACAAAATTATGGAAACACTAGGTAAAAGAACAAAATCATTAGCTCCTATAGTGTTGGACTGCCTTTAGCATCCAAGACGGTCTGAATTCTCCTGGGAATTGACAAATATAAGTCTTGGGTGGTGGATAATGGAATCTGATACTACTCTTCATACAACAATCGTTCCAGTTCTCGCAGAGATGCCGGAGGCAAAAACGAGCCCAAATCTCGTTGACCATAATGGCTCTATGATATGGAGGTCTGGCGACTGTGGCGCCCAGGGAAGGTGTGAGACTTTGTCTGCATCCTCGACAAACCGTGATTTGACACCGCCAGCTGTGTGAATTCAGAGCATTGTCAGCTTGGTAAATGGCGCGGTCTTCGGGAAACAATGTCTGCACCATGGGGTGCACATAGGCTGCCAAAATTTGTACATAGTCACTGGCAGTGACTATCTTTCAAGGTGACAATGGGACCTGCAGAATACCAAGATATGGCTGCCCAGACATCGTTTTCCCAGAAACTGTATATGCCGCCATAACCTTTGATACTGTACCTCGTGACACGAAAAATAATTGGCAACTTCAGTCACAGAGGCACCAGCTGAGTGGCACCAACAATTTGCCCTCTTTGAAGCTCAGTAAGCTCTGACATGACTCCATATTACTAGCTGCGCACGCAGTAAATGACGGAAGTGAGGCTTTCCACCTGTTAGCTAGGTGTCTCATCACACAGCGGAAGCAAAATAATGTTACGTCACTTCCGCTTTCAACGCAAACCATGTCGTCACTTTCACACCTGCAAATCATGTAGTGTTTCCATATTTTTGTCCAACTCCTGTACTTCGTTCTTTCAGAGAACACACCCCATGCTTCTGCCTTCCTCGCTTAGGTAAGAATGACATCCTCCCCACCCCACCTGAAGCCCCCTAGGATACCAAAATCATGTATCCCAGGTGGCTTTGGGGCTATGTACAATACGCTGTGCATGCGCAGTGGAGTGTCATCGGGAGCTGCTTGCTAGGACCTGGAAGAGAAAGCTGGCTCCAATGATGGCGGCACAAGGCCCTGTGGGTTCCGCTGTCAGCAGATTACTGCAGGGCAATGCTGCAGTTGATGGCTGGGTATGTTATTTAAGTTCCCCCCAGCACACAAGGGAGGAGGGGGTTTAGAGTAAAATTAAACCTGGGGGGGTTAAGTTCCACTTTAACCTGTTGTCACCCAAATAACACATATTTGCAGCCACAAGGGCAGGCTTTAACACCCCCACATGTGCGTTGTTGGGCAGCCAATGTTTCTGTGCTGAGAACAAGCTTACTGCAAGCTCCCAGCACAGACACTGGGCTGTCACAGACAGCTCTCAGCCCTCACTAATAATCCATAGCCAGAGGAACGACTCCTGATCATGTGACCACTATGACAGCCAAACACAGTAGTCACATGATCGAAAATCTTCCCGCCCCCCAGGCACTCAGAACTTTGTACAAGGACACCGGAGTAGGCGGAAAAGGGTTAAAGGGACTTCAGATGAGACATTTTTGTGGTCATTTAGCTCGTGAGATAAACAATATAAAGCCAAAGACACAACAAACTGACCTTTTCTGCTAGCCAGCCCATGTGCCGAATTTCATGACTTCCAGAGATTCCGTTTTTTCCCAGCTGAGTTTGGACTTCGGCCATCACCTTGGGAAGAAGTTCCTTCACCGCCCCATGAATTGCGTTGAACCCGGTCTGGGCCGCCGCAGGATCTTTTGCTCGCAGCACCGCAGTATGCTTGGCATCAGGTGAATGCAGTTCTAGATGTCTGCAATACAGAACACATGCGTTTACAGCGGGAAATCCCAGGATCTTCTTAGAATCCCCTGTTCATAGCTCTGGATTTTTAGGATATTTTGCCACACACAGTTGAATAAAAACTGTACATCTTTGGACTAATCTCCAGACAGATATAACAGACACAAATGAATGCAACTCTGTATTCATTAACCCCTTCTTCCCAGCCTTTTAAGAGATCGCAACACCGGAGCATCGTTACCTGCTTGCTCAGCTTCCACACCATGTGATCACTGTGATTGGATGATTAGATAATTGGAAGCCCATCCTACCAGCTTCCAATTGTCAGTGACGGTGCTGTCAGAGTGCTGGGGGCATGCTGCCAACACAAAACAGGTATGTGTATACGAGGAGGCACAGAATACGGCCAATCTCTGTGCTGCCACATACCGTATTTTTCGCTCCATAAGACGCACCTAGGTTTTAGAGGAGAAAAACAAGAAAAAAAATATTCTGAACCAATGGACTGCAGACATAGGACAGGGGATGACCAGAGACTGCGGACATAGGACAGGAGATGACCAGAGACTGCGGACAGTACAGGAGATGACCAGAGACTGCGGACACAGTACAGGAGATGGCCAGAGACTGCGGACACAGTACAGGAGATGACCAGAGACTGCGGACACAGTACAGGAGATGGCCAGAGACTGCGGACACAGTACAGGAGATGGCCAGAGACTGCGGACACAGTACAGGAGATGGCCAGAGACTGCGGGCACAGTATAGGAGATGACCAGAGACTGCGGGCACAGTACAGGGGATGACCATAGACTGCGGACACAGTACAGGGGATGACCAGAGACTGCGGACACAGTACAGGGGATGACCAGAGACTGCGGACACAGTACAGGGGATGACCAGAGACTGCGGACACAGTACAGGGGATGACCAGAGACTGCGGACACAGTACAGGGGATGACCAGAGACTGCAGACACAGTACAGGAGATGACCAGAGACTGCGGACACAGTACAGGAGATGACCAGAGACTGCGGACACAGTACAGGGAATGACCAGAAACTGCGGACACAGTACAGGGAATGACCAGAGACTGCGGACACAGTACAGGGAATGACCAGAGACTGTGGACATAGCACAGAAGACCAGAGACTGCAGACAGTAAAGGAGATTACCAGAGACTGCGGACCTTTGGGGAGGGAGGGGGAGCGGGTATCTGAATTTGAGGTACCCGCTCCCACTTCTGCGGAGTTGTCCTTCCTTCTTCTTCCCGCGGCGGCTTCTGTGACAGCCGGGTGCCCACTGCGCATGCGGAAGAAGCGCTGCGCTTTGTGAATGGCCCGGAGCCTTCTCGGACCTGTCATGTGTCCCAGAAGACACCGGACCATTCACAAAGCACGGCGCTTCTCGCTCATGCGCAGTGGGCACCCGGCTGTCACAGAAGCCGCCGCGGGAAGACTGCAGCGCTGGAGCAAGGAATAGGTAAGGTCCTGCAGGAGAGAAGAGCTGAGCGGCCGGCCCGATATTCTGACATGGTGGCGGCAGAAATACCAGACTGGACGCTTTACATTCGCTCCATAAGACGCACTGACATTTTCCCCCCTTTGTTGGGGGGGAAAAAGTGCGTTTTATGGAGCGAAAAATACGGTATATACATACATCCGACAGGAAGGGGTTAATAAATCTTGAAATGTGTGTTTTTTAATGCCACTAGTGGAAGTGCCTGAAATTGATTTGGTATCAGCCTCTTACTATGCAGCAGCACTGGAAGAAGAAGGGGCAGAACCGAGAGCCAATCAGGTGTGCTGCATGCACATGTACCAACATAGAACATACTGATAGGAGAAGAGAGCAAAGAGATGACCTAATCAGTCTGCTGCTGTTGTTTCACCATCCAATCAGATGGTTGGGGGTGGACAGAGGACACCACTGTATTTCCTAACTGTAAGTAGTCTTGTCTGCTTGGCTGTGCTGTCTGGCAGAGCTGTGTAAATCCCAGCAATGGATGAACAGATATAAAAATCTTCTGACAGGAAAACATTTCTCATATCTGTATTTAGAGTCCAGCTTTCTAGGACTGTGAGTGTACTCCATGCACCTAGAGATGACAGGATCCACCCTAACTGCTTTAAGGAACAACATGTACTGTATATAATAACAAAATAAATCCCATATAATAACCATTACAGTCTGCCTAAGGTGGCAACAAACAGGCCCCAGAAATAAAAACTGGGCCCCCCATCTGTGGGAATACAAACCAACCAATGAGATGTAGATATGAGTGCGTTTTGTATGATTGTCGCTCTTGTTTCTTCCTATTATGTAAGTACCGGTCGGGTTTTAATAAAGAACATTTTTTATGGCAGAACATTATTGCAGATCCCTTTGGCTTTTCTTTGGAGAGACACTGAATAGTGAATTTGTGAGGAAGGTTTGTTTTCTGCCCGGTATATTGTGGCTCCTGGAGGTTGGACGTTCATATGGATATAGCCAGTGTTGCTGAAAGGAATATACCTCTATATATAATATATCTCTACAAATCTGAGGAACGGCTCATTCCAGACAAAGTGTAGAAAAACAGCGTACTTTGATTAAAAAGTTCATTGGAGAGGAGAAAATATATAAAGAAGTGCAGAAACTGATAGGCTGCTCAGCTAAAATGATCTCAAATGCTGTAAAATGGAAACCAAAACGTGAAAGTAAACAGAAAACTGCCATTTGAATGGATCGAATAATAGCCAAAATGGCAAAGACAGCCAATGATCAGCTCCGGGGAGATGAAAGAAGGTGTGACGTTCCCTGTGAGGACTGTTACAATTAGAAGACGCCTATGTGAAGCCAAGCTATCTGCAAGAAGCCCCCGCAAAGTCCCACTGTTGGAAAAACGACATGTGCTGAAGAGGTTACAATTTACCAAAGAACACATTGACTGGCAAAAGAGAAATGGGGCAACATTTTGTAGACTGATGAAAGTAAGATTGTTCTTTTTGGATCTGCTGCAGACAGTTTGTCAGACGACCTCCAAACACTGAATTCAAGCCACAGTACACTGTGAAGACCGTGAAGCATGGTGGTGCAAGCATCATGATATGGGGATGTTTCTCATACTACGGTGTTGGGCCTATTTATCGCATACCAGGGATCATGGATCAGATTGAACACATCCAAATACTTGAAGAGGTCATGTTTTTATTTTGAACAGCCAAATATTCCTTTTTCTTCACTTTTTGTAAGTAATAACAAATTTGAAACATTTTTCTTTCTGTTTTGATTTGGAATAGACTGTGCAGTACACTCGTGGAACATCTACAAACTACGGGACCTACAAATCTCCACAGGTGACACTTTAAAAGTCTCTACAGGTTACTAGTTTAGAGTGATGCAGGAGGTCTGGTGCTGGAATTATTGTTCTTGTTCTGACGTTCGTGGCGATACCTCACATGTATGGTGTGATCACCATTTACATATGTGTGCTGGATTTATGTATGTGTATGTATTTGCACATGAGCACAGGGGGGGGGGGGGGACACTTTAAAACATTGTGTTAATAATTTATTTTATTTTAAACTTTTTAACTGTCCCTTTTTTTTTATAAATCAACTTTATTGCTATCACAAGGGATGTACAACATCCCTTGTGACAGCATGGGCTATGACAGGTCCTCTTTATGGAGACATCTGGCTCTATCAGACCCCAGATCTCTCCTCTGGCCTCCAATGCAGCTGATCAGACACATATGGGTCAGCACAGTAGCTGGTCGGCAACGGCCCAGTAAACACAGAACCAGAACCTAAAGTGACAAAATCCTTGTTGCTTCCATTTTGTGATCCCACAGAGAGGGAGGAACTACATCAGCTCCTTTCTCTGTGTGTATTGAAGTCGGTGCTGCCGCTTGGAGCGGTCCCAGGATCCCCAATGGAATGAGAGAGCCCAGGAAAGGAATTGGTGGCGGGGGAGGGGGGCGGGCATCCCTCCTCCTGTAGAAGAGATCGCAGTCATAACTGAAGGCATTGTTTTATATATATATTTGGAAATGGTGGTCCAGGCATCCTGCAGCCACATCATAGCCAGCGTGGTGGGAAGAACCATTGTTTGAGATGAGGAAGAAGGCAGTCAACCCATCCAACCTGGTTGGCTGGAGAGCAGTAAAGCTGGCTATACACTAGTAGATTGTCAAACGTTCATCTGCAAATCCTTTGTACATGTGTTGACCGTTTTACCATGACAGGTCCCCCCCCCCCCCCCCCCATGGTGTGCAGTATTCAAAATAGACTTTGCTATGGCAGGACCCCACATAAGACTCTCCAATTGCCATGGTAGGTACCCGGCCCCCCCAAAGGAATACAGAACAAGCCTTTCCCATGGCAGGATCCCCAGTAAGACTCTCCAATTACCATGACTGGTCCTTCCACCCTCCAATGACATACAAAATAAGACTTGTCCCCCCTCCCCCCCATTGGTACCAGAAGATGACTTTGTAATGGTTCCCATTGCAGGACCACCTACTACGACTCTCCGATTACAATGGCAGGTCCAGAGTCCCCCAATGGCATATTGTACTCAAAGTAGACTTTCCCAGGGCAGGACCCCTCCCAGTAAGACTCCCCTATTACCATGGTAGGTCCTTCCATCCTCCAATGACATACAGAATAAGACGTGCCATGGCAGAACCGTCTGGGTAAGACTTCCCCAATGCCATGGCAACACCCCCAAAACGATTCTGCCATGCAAGGTCCCCCCCATGGTATACAGTATCCACAGTAGACTGAGGGGCCACTCCCCCTCATAAAACTTTTCCATTGCTATGGCAACCCTCCCCCCTCCAATGGCAGCAGAAAAGGACTCTGCCATGGCAGAGCCCCCAATACCATGGCACCCCCATATCATACATGGTACTTACCCCCATGCCCCCCATTTCCATGTCCCCTACGCATATATTCCCCCCAGCCCATGTCACAGGTGGTACTTACCCCCCATATGTCCCCTACACATACATGACCCCCCATCCCATGCCACAGGTGGTACTTACCCCCCATATGTCCCCTACACATACATGCCCCCCCCCCACCCCATGTCACAGGTGGTACTTACCCCCACATGTCCCCTACACATACATGCCCCCCCCCATCCCATGTCACAGGTGGTACTTACCCCCCCATATCCCCTACACATACATGACACCCCCTCATCCCATGTCACAGGTGGTACTTACCCTCCAGGGTGACCTCCCTGCCCGCCCTCGTCACGTGAGTCATCCCGGAGGTCGGTGCCAGTGACGGAGAGGATGGCGCCCCCGACAGAGGGAGTGGGTGAGGTCGGCGGCCAGCCCGCGGAAGATGTTGGAGATGAGGACGGGCATCTTGTTCTCCCGGCCCCCCTTCATGGATCCCCAGCCCGCCTGGCTCCACCACCCGCACCGTCCGCTTCTGGTTGGCGATGGCCTCGGGCTGGGGGGGCTCGGAGGGGCCCCGGAACGATCCATTGGTCACCCCGTTGTCCCCGGACCGGTCCGCGCTCAGCACCAGGGAGACCTCCGACAACTTCCCCGCAACTGTGTACCAACCGTCCCGGAGCAGCACCTCCACCCCGCCTTCTACCGCCATCCCTCCATACTGAGCACACCGGGGAGGAGGGACCGACACCCCACCGGCACCCCGCCCGCCGGACACACAGGGGTTAATGAGGACAGCCGGGGATGAAGAGCCGGCGGAGCGGGGCTGAGCGGGGGAGACATCTAGTGTGGGAACATGGGTACTGCAGGCGTGCGCTGGAACTACAACTCCCCACCCACAGCACACACCTGTCCTCCTATGGAGGGGGGAGGGGATTGTAGTCCCGACCTGCACCAATCCATACACAACACAGGCAACACGAAACTTTTTTTTTTTCATACTAAAACTTATTTTATTTCTATTACTTTTAATACTAAAATTTTCTTTTTTACTTTTTTTAACACAAAATCTTTTAATTTTTTAACATAATAATGTTTTATTTTTATTTTTTTTAACAACAAAACCGTTTTATTTTTTTTTTAACACTAAAACTTTTTGTAATTTATTTTAACACTTTTAGTTTAAAAAAAAATACCATTTTTGTTTTTATTTAGTTTTTAACAATAAAATTGTTTATTTTTAACCCCAACACTTAAAAAAAAAATAATTTTAACACTACACATTTTTTTTATTTTTTAACACTTTTTTTTATTAACACAAAAATATTTTTTATTTTTTTTGTTCAAACAATTTTCTTGTCATTATAACATGGGGATGGAGACATTAGCAGGAGGCATTAGACATTATATTGACAACAAGATTCAGGGGTAAGTATGCAGAGTATCAATGTCTGTATATAGAGGGGGAGGGGAAGAGCCAAGAAAACAATGCAGCATATCTGATGGTGTCCAGTGAATACAAATATTAGTAAGAGGTAGTAACATATCAGAAAGAATTTGATCGGTGGGGGTAATGACTCTCCAGAGCTACGTGGGGGGTTAGGGATAGACAGAGGAGGAGCGAGGAAGAGGGGGGGGGGGACAGAGAAGGGGGGCGGGGATGAAATATTTTTTATTTTTATCTTTTAACAATAATAAATGTTTTTATTTTTTTAACACTGAAGCATTTTTTTTTATTTTTTAGCACATAAACTATTTTTTGTTTTATTTAATTTTTTTAACACTAAAACTGTTTTGTGTAAAACTAAAACATTTTTATTGGTAAAACCTTTTTTATTTTTTAAAACTTAACTTTTTTTTAATTCTTTAACTTCTTGCCGACCGCAGATAGCCAGATGACGGCTACAGTGCGGTCGGCCAGTTCTGGTTGGGCGTCATATGATGTCCTCCCAGAACACGCTCTCCTGCGCGCCCCAGCTATCTCCGTGATCACTGTGTCCTACGGACACAGCTGATCATGTGATGTGGTAAAAGGCCAATCACAGCGGCCTTTTACCACGTGATCAGCCGTGTCCAATGACACGCTGATCACCGGGAAGTTCAATTGCCGGTTCTCGGCTGCACTTTCCTCACGCTGTCAGATCGTGAGGAAAGTACTGCCGAGAACCGGCGGTTGTCAGAGCGGGGATCGGCACCGATCATCAGGGCACTGACGATCAGTGCCCTGATGATCGGTGCCCAGCAGTGCCACCCACAAGTTCTGCCCAGCAGTGCACCCACCTGTGCCCATAAGTGCCACCCACCTGTGCCCACCAGTGCCGCCCACCAGTGCAGCCCAGCAGTGCTGCCAGTCAGTGCCACCAGTCAGTGCCCAGCGGTTGTGCCAGTCAGTGCCCAGCAGTGATGCCAGTCAGTGCCACCTATCAGTGCCATCTATCAGTACCCATCATCAGTGTCACCTATCAGTCCCGCCTATCCGTGACACCTCATTAGTGCTGCCTATCAGTGCCGCATATCCGTGACACCTCATTAGTACTGCCTATCAGTGCCCTTTAGTGCTGCCTATCAGTGCCGCCTATTAGTGCCCATCAGTGCTACCTCATCAATGCACATCAGTGAAGGAGAAAAATTACCTGTTTGAAAAATTTTATAATAGAAACAAAGAAACTCTTTTTTTTTTAAATTTTTTGCAATTTTTTTGTTTATAGCGCAAAAAGTAAAGCGCCCAGCGGCGATAAATACCACCAAAAGAAAGCTCTATTTGTGAGAAAAAAATGATAAAAATTTCATATGGGTACAATGTTGCATGACCGCGCAATTGTCAATCAAAGTGCGGCAGCGCTGAAAGCTGAAAATTGTCCTGGTAAAGAAGGGGGTAGAAGTGCTCTGTAGGCGAGGGGTTAAACACTAAACACTTTTTATTGTTGTGGAACTCTGAGGGGGGGTCGCACTTTCCTGTCTCCCCCCCTCGTCTCTTACCGATCTTCCTCCACATAAGCGGCTTACCGGCTGCCGCTGCCCCGGGAGTGATGGACGTGTAACCAAGGAAGGTGAATCCGGGTGCACACGCGGTTCCTCCATCACGGCGCCAAGATTCCCTTGTTGTTTGCTCCAGTACTATACCGGCTTTTAGAGTGTGACTTTCGGACGAGAAGATGTGATTGGCTTGAAGAAAGAAAACTAATGCAGCCATCACATGGAAGGACTGCCATAACATCTGAAGTCAAAGGTTGCAAAGGTGTCTTTTCTCAGTTTGCTGGGAAGTCCTGGTTTAGGTGGCATAAAGATGAGTATAAGCCGTGATGAGGATACTTTGTGGTGTAGCGATACTTGCAGGAGTCGGGATTCTGCCATTCAGCATTCACTTTTGGTATAGAGAGCCATATCAGCCGGTCTGATATCAATGGTGCCCTGGTGCCACCTGCTGCTTTCATTTCCATCATTCACAAAGGATTGCAGTATGTGGAGGCAGAAGTGAGCATTGATGAGGATGGCACACTTTGTGACGGGAGGACGATGGAATCTCCCTGATTGATGCAGTTATACCTGATGTGGTACAGACAAGACAGCAGGCATACAGAGACAAGCTTGTGCAGCAACAGGCAGCCGCTGCAACGGCAAACAACCAGCAGCCATCTGCGAAGAATGGGGAAAATGCAGCAAACGGGGAGGAGAATGGAGGACAGGGACTGGCAAATAACCACACTGATAGGATGGAAGATGATGGAGATGTAGAAATCCCATCTAGCAAAGCAGTAGTATTACGTGGTCAGGAATCAGAAGTGTTGGTTTGTGCCTGGAACCCAGTTAGTGATCTATTGGCATCAGGGTCAGGTGATTGGACGGCACGGATATGGAATCTCAGTGAAAACAGCACTAGTGCTTCAACACAGCTGGTCCTTAGACACTGTATACGAGGGGGGGGGGGGACAAGATGGTCCTAGTAACAAGGATCCTTAGATTGGAATAGTGAAGGAACACTTCTAGCAACTGGATCCTATGATGGCTTTGCCAGAATCTGGACAGAAGATGGAAACCTTGCAAGCACCTTGGGGCAACACAAAGGACCTATTTGCCTATTTGCCTTGAAATGGGACAAGAAATGGGACAAGAAAGGAAATATTATTTAAAGTGCAGGCATAGACAAGACGACCATAATCTGGGACGCACACACAGGGGGGGCAAAACAACAGTTTCCTTTTCACACGGCACCAGCGTTAGATGTGGACTGGCAAAGTAACAACACGTTTGCATCATGCAGTACAGATATGTGCATTCATGTCTGCAAATTGGGACAAGACAGGCCAATAAACACATTCCAGGGACACACAAATGAAGTGAACGCAATAAAGTGGGATCCCACTGGTGACCTTCTTGCATCCTGTTCTGATGACATTATTATTATTATTATACAGGATTTATATAGCGCCAACAGTTTACTCAGCGCTGTACATTACAATGGGAGACAATACATGGGACAGTACAGTAACAATACAATAAAATACACGAGGGGTTTAAGGGCCCTTGTCAGGAATCCCAGAGATCACCACAGCGCACGAATCTGCACAGTTGTAGGATCCCAACAAGACATACAGGCAGGTGGGCACTAGGACCCTGGTGCGCCTGTCACCAATGATGGCCGGACAGGCACTAGGACCCAGGCGCACCTGTTGGCGCTGGGCGGGCTATTTAAACCAGCTCATGCAATGCTCACATTGCCGTATGGTCTTCATTCCTTGTTCCCTGCTCGTCTGTACCTGTGTGAGATACCTTGTTGCCGACCCTGCTTGATCCTGACCTCTGCTGACCGTCTCCTGCTCTGATCCCTGGCTCGTCTGACTATTCTTTTGCTTACTCCTGATTACCTGACCTCCTGTTGCTGAAACCTGGCTTGTGACCCGACTACTCTCTGTCTGCTGCTCTGTACCATTCTGCCTCTGCTGTTACCGACCCGGCCTGCCTGACTACGCTACACATACTCTGTCATCCATCCATCCTGCATGGATCCGCTCACCACTGCCCAGGTCTGCCAGCCTCTTCACATCAGGCTCTCTTCCGATACATACCTCCGGTGGTTCACTCTACCACAGTCGGGTGTACTCAGGAGTCCCGACCTGGTCTCAGTCTGCTCCAAGTCCATCCCCACCATCAGGGTCCTTGGTGAATAAGCAGACTGGGGCTTAGACCCCGCACCCTGGGGAATCCCATTCTGTGGGTTGCTAGAGATACCGCCGGGTGGATCGTGACAGAACCATACGGCCATGACTGAGCCTGGAAGAGGACCATCCCCGCTGGACGATATATGCCAACATCTGGCGGCGCTCATCCAAGCGGTTAAAATGCTACAGGAGGGTTACACACATCTGGAAGGTCGTATTCAGACGCTAGCCTCGCCGGCATCCACATCTCAGAAACCGGTTACTCCATCTTCGACCAGGAACCCCTCGGAACCTCTTGTCGGAGCAATGGTCTCAATGCCTCCACCGGAACCCCATGTACCGATGCCAGAACGATTCAATGGGGATCGAGGAAAATTCAGGGCATTCCTCAATGCATGCCAACTATACTTTGAGCTGCAGCCGCGGACATTTTCTGCAGAATCTGTGAAGGTGGGGTTCATTATATCCCTACTGCAAGATGAACCCCAGGGCTGGGCCCACCGACTACTCGAGATCCGCCATCCACATCTGGATTCGGTAACAACGTTTTTTAAAGCAATGGCGGTGTTATATGACGACCCGCAGCGGGCAGCATCGGCTGAAACAGCCCTGCATACACTCAGACAAGGTCGCTGAGCAGCGGAAGAGTACGCCTCGGAGTTCAGACGTTGGATGGGGGACACCCATTGGAATGATGCAGCCCTGCATGGGCTTATCCGAGTCACTTAAAGACAAACTAGCCAGAGTGGGCATACCCGATACCTTAGAAGACCTCATAACTCTGGCCGTCCAGATTGACTGCAGATTGCGGGAACGCTAGGTCCAGCCAGGGTCAGAGACCAACATGGGTACTACCTAGCATTCCGTTCCAGTCTACCTCTCCTGTTGGGAATCGGAACCCGGAAGCCACCGAGATGCCCGAACCCATGCAATTGGGATTGACGCGACCGTCATTAACGGTTGAAGAACGCCAGAGACGTCGGGCAAACAATCTCTGTACTGCGGGGGAGCAGGTCATGTGGTACGCTCCTGCCCTGCCAAACTGAGTAAGTGTGCCTCTGTTTTTTCTGCTGTATCTCCCACCTGTCTTAATAAGTCGAATTACTTAGCCGTGCCTATCTCCTTCCAGCTTCCTGGAAGGACCGTGTCAGCGACAGCAATCATTGACTCAGGATCTTGTAGCTGCTTTATAGACCTAGACTTTGCATTTTATATTTGTTGGCACATTTCATGTGTGCCCGCCATTAGAAGTGGGTGGATGCAGGGAGGTTTATAATGGTGGGCATACCACCACACACTTTTCCTTGCAGAGATATTTCAATTATAAAGTTGTTTTATTGAGTTTATGTTTTATTGTTAACCATTGTTGATTTCTTTGCAGGAATGTCAAACTGCAGCACTGACCTGTCTATTCTGACAGCAACAGGGTCTTGCTTTCAGAATAGACATAAGTAGGTGTGTGCAGTGCTGACGGATGAAAATTTTCATCCGCAGTTAAAAAAAAAGAGAATATATGC
Organism: Staurois parvus; assembly: GCF_062004578.1. Taxonomy (NCBI): domain Eukaryota; kingdom Metazoa; phylum Chordata; class Amphibia; order Anura; family Ranidae; genus Staurois; species Staurois parvus. The sequence goes on along the minus strand of NW_028318371.1, from coordinate 1,741,817 downwards.
CAAAGCATGGGGGCCTGGGGTGGCCAGTGGGTGGATGGCCCCTATGCTTCAGCATATATATTTTATATTTGTTGGCACATTTCATGTGTGCCCACCATTAGAAGTGGGTGGATGCAGGGAGGTTTCTAATGGTGGGCATACCACACACTTTTTCTGGCAGAGATTTCTTCTCTTTTTTTTCATTCAGCCCACAGGCTGCATAAAGAAAAAAAGAACATAGCATATATATCCAACAAGGACCAGCGACGTACTGGTACATCACTGGACTTTGAATGGTTATACCAGGGTGATGCCTGCAGCTGCAGGCATCATCCTGGTATAATTTTTTTCAGCCGGCAATGGGCTTTCATGTAAAAGCATTCCTAGTGGTTAATTAGCTGCAGGATTGCCTTTACAAGCAGTGGGAGAAAATGCACCCCCCTCCCCCTCCCTGAGATAGCATTAAAAGTGATTAAAAAAAAAAAATTAAAGGGACAGAGTAAAAATAATTAAATAAATCAGAAAAAAAGAAAAAGAAAAAAAAAAAAGGACCCTCGCCCATCTGCACACGCGCACACCTGCGCTCGTGAGCGTTAACCCTGTGCCAGTATGGAAACAGCGATTGCACCATGCATGTGAGGTATCGCCATGAACATCAGATCAAGCGCAGTAATTATAGCTCTAGACCTCCTCTGTAAATCTAAAATGGTAGCTTGTAAAGGCTTTTAAAGCTCTGCCTATAGATATTAAAAATGTATGCAGTTTGTCGCCATTGCACAGGGCATGCGTAATTTTAAAGCATGTCATGTTTGGTATCTATTTACTCAGCATAGCATCATCTTTTATATCATACCAAATAATTGGCCAATATATTGTGTTTTTGTGCATTAAAATTAAAAAAAGTGTATATTTTTCAAAACAATTGCATTTGAAAAATCGCTGTGTAAGTAATATGTGAGATAAAAAATTGCACCACCCACCATTTTATTTACTAGGGTGTCTGCTCTAAAAAAATATATAATGTCTGGGGGTTCACTTTAATTTCCTAGCAAAATACTGATTTTTTTAATGTGAACAAAAAGTGTCAGAAAAGGCTTGGTCTTCAGGTGGTTAGAAGAGTGAGTGATGTGTGGCATAAACTTCTAATGCTGGGCATAAAACGCCCCCACCCCTCAAAATGACCCCTTTTTGGAAAGTAGACACCCCAAACTATTTGCTGAGAGGAATGTTGAATCAATAGAAGAATTTATTTTTTTACCACAAGTTTTTGGAAAATGACCAAAAAAAAAAAATTACACAAAATTGTCATTGAAATAATTTATTGCTCACACAAGCCATATGTATATGTTGAATTCCTCCCCAAAATACATTCTGCTACTTCTCCCGAGTATGAGGGTACCACATGTGAGAGACTTTTTGGCAGTCTAGCCAAGTACACGACCGCAAAATCCAATAAGCACCTTCAGGCTTTTAAAGGGCTTTATTTCCTCATTACACTTCCTGACTACCTATCACAGTTTCGGAGGCCCTGGAATGCCAGAATAGCACCAAACCCCCCCAAATGACCCCTTTTTGGAAAGTAGACACCCAAACGAATTTGATAAGAAGCATGGTAAGTATTTTGAAGATCTCATTTGTTGCCACAAGTTTTTGGAAAATGAAGAAAGAAAATAAAAACATATTTTTCTTTTCTTTTTTATATTTCAAAACCTTGTGAGAAAAAATGAGATCTGCAAAATACTTACCATGCCTCTTTTTAAATTCCTTGGAGTGTCTACTTTCCAAAAAGGGGTCATTTGGGGGGGGGGGGGTTTGGTGCTATCCTAGCATTTCAGGGCCTCCGAAACTGTGATAGGTAGTGGGGAAGTGAAATGAAGAAGTTAAGCACCTTCAGGCTTTCAAAGTGGTCATTGGATTTCAGGCTCCTGTATGTGGCTAGGCTCCCAAAAAGTGTCACAAGTGTGGTATCCTCATACTGGGTAGAAGTAGCAGAATGTATTTTGGGGTGTAATTCCACATATACCCATGGCTTGTGCAAGAAATAAATCATTTAAATGACAATTTTGTGTAAAAAAAACAAAACAAAAAAAAAAACGTTTTTGTCATTTTCCAGAAACTTGTGGAAAAAAAATAAATCTTCCATGGACACAATATGTCTCTCAGCAGATAGCTTAGGGTGTCTGCTTTCCACAAGTTTTTGGAAAATGACAAAAAAAAAAAATTACACAAAATTGTCATTGAAATAATTTATTGCTCACACAAGCCATATGTATATGTGGAATTACTCCCCAAAATACATTCTGCTACTTCTCCCGAGTATGGGGGTACCACATATGAGAGACTTTTTGGCAGTCTAGCCAAGTACACGACCCCAAAATCCAATAAGCACCTTCAGGCTTTTAAAGGGCTTTATTTCCTCATTACACTTCCTGACTACCTATCACAGTTTCGGAGGCCCTGGAATGCCAGAATAGCACCAACCCCCCCCCCCCAAATGAACCCTTTTTGGAAAGTAGACACCCAAAGGAATTTGATAAGAAGCATGGTGAGTATTTTGAAGATCTCATTTGTTGCCACAAGTTTTTGGAAAATGAAGAAAGAAAATAAAAACATATTTTTCTTTTCCTTTTTTATATTTCAAAACCTTGTGAGAAAAAATGAGATCTGCAAAATACTTACCATGCCTCTTTTTAAATTCCTTGGAGTGTCTACTTTCCAAAAAGGGGTTTGGTGCTATCCTAGCATTTCAGGGCCTCCGAAACTGTGATAGGTAGTGAGGAAGTGAAATGAAGAAGTTACGCACCTTCAGGCTTTCAAAGTGGTCATTGGATTTCAGGCTCCTGTATGTGGCTAGGCTCCCAAAAAGTGTCACACGTGTGGTATCCTCATACTGGGTAGAAGTAGCAGAATGTATTTTGGGGTGTAATTCCACATATACCCATGGCTTGTGCAAGAAATAAATCATTTAAATGACAATTTTGTGTAAAAAAAAAAAAAACAAAACAAAAACGTTTTTGTCATTTTCCAGAAACTTGTGGAAAAAAAATAAATCTTCCATGGACACAATGGCCCTGATTCACTAAGATGTGAGTGTAATAGCAGAGACTGACCATTCAGGCAGACTCCGGTCAATCAATCAGTCGTCTGACCAGCGTCTAGCAAGCTCATTGACGAGCGTCTATTGACTACTTTGCTATCACTGGCACATTTTTAGGTGCAATACCGGATATGTTCGCTAGATGGCGCACAAGCGTTTTCATGATGGCAAAAGAATTCTTAGAATGTTATAAATACACATGTACACCTGTATTAGAATTTTCTATTTTCTTCTATTTATTTTCTTGCTGTGTCTCCAAAATGATCAGGAAACTAATGCATTTACTAATGAATGTCATACATTCTGTACTCAAATGTTAAACATTTACACACTTATATCTCAAATAATTTATATACTTCTAATTTCCCAATATAATTATATATCTTCATTCTCTTTAATCACGTAACTATTCTATGGTAAAGACAAGTGCAGCGCTATAAATGCATGTGATCAATAATGAACGCATGTAAAAACCAAAAAGTGCAAAGAATTGCAACAATGATGTAATATTGTAAATGGTGCTAAAATAAGTTCATAGAATCATTCCTGAATAATGGAATGTCCTTGGTGTGAGAGTACCAACTCAGAGAGTGCCTATGAATGGCACGTGTGGTCTCTCCGTGACGGACAGTAGTGCATGAACTTGTGAAAGGTAAACCACCCTTGGGACTGGTCTACACTCACCAGAACAGAAGTATTAATGTGCATGGGTTATACACTCCACACATCTGGGGGTGCAGCAGTATGCTGGCAGTTATGGGTTAGTCATCCAGCTCCATCCATCCATCCATCAGGGTGGGTGCCCAAATGGTCCTGGGGAGGAATTAGCTCAGCCACAGGAGCCAGAAAGGTGCTCAATAGTGTAGTACACTGTCACAGGGGTGGATGACCTTTCACGAGTTCATGCACTACTGTTCGTGGTTATATTTATCTTGTGTAATACCATTTTACTAGTCTATATCATGTGACCAGCGCTCGCTCTATCATTTTCAAACAATGGAACTATTCTACATTATAGCTCAAACTGTGTCTCCCACAGTGGTTTAGTGGTTAGAGCTCAGAACTTACAGCACTTGGGTCATGGGTTCTAATCCCGGTCATGGCTACATCCTAAAAAATGGAGATCAATTTTCTGGGTTGTGTCAGTGCCAGGAATATTGATTAAACAATTATGATTTTGCCTAATGACTAGAAAGTGGATGAATGTACTCTTCTGCCAATTAGGAAATGTGCAAGTTTCATGCCGTGTATATTTCATTGTAACATTTTTCTCTTTTAAATCTGTCTCCTTATACAACTTGACCCCCTCCCCCACCCCGCCATCACCTGTCCCATATGCAAATCTATGGATCACCGCCCCACTCTTTAACTATCTATTTACTGATCAAGTGAATGTGTCTCATTTTCTATCAGCTACAGCTCAGATCTCACATTATTATACAATTGCTGATTGTATCTCACCACTAGTCTGATTGAATTCACAATTCCTGGTCAGTCCTGTTCCCTGACCTCTAATAAACTTTAGGGCCAGTTCACACTACATGTGTTTCAGTTGCTTTTTCGGCATCACAAACGCACAGAAAGAAGGTTATATGGTTGTCAATGTCATAGTTCACATCAGCACTTGCATTTTCAGTGCATTGCAGGTGCTGTAAACAAAGTTGACCACGCTGCATTGTTTCTGCACAGAACTGTACTGGAACACATTGAAACGTCCTTGAATGTACTAAAACGCACATGTCCCTAACTACATTGAATACAAAGAAAATAGAAAAAAATAAGTGGAAGGGATATAAAAATGCAATGTAAACATGTCCAAAACGCATTCAAAATGTACTGGAACACACTAAACATGCATGCCAAAAGGGCATGAAAAAAACCCATCAGGAACACATCTAGACTGTTTCTATAGTGTGAACCAGCCCTTAGGACTTGTTCACACCATTGGTGGTGCAGAAACGCATGCAAGAACACACATTTTCCAGCACAGCAAAGAAATGCAATGCCCTATGTAGATGTGCGCAGGTACCATGATGAAAACGTTGTTGCACCTACACACGTCTATTAAAAACAGCCCCATTCACAGCCACAAATACGCATGGCACCACACTACTGTGCGGTTAGGTGCGACACACTTGGAAAATAACATAAAAATAAGCCAACATGGCTAAAACATATCTTGAAAATATGGGGACTCTGATATCCGGCGACAGTCCGTTCACGAACGAGAAGCAATTCTGCACCCCTAAAACCAACATAGAGGAAAGGGATGGTCAAATTGCTGTGCTGCTTCCAAACCACCTCTGGCATGCCAGGGTCATTATGCAGGTCCTCGATGCCAGTTCTTGCCTGCGGCCACAAAATATCCACTGGCCACGAGTGAAGGTGAGTGGAGGACGTGAAGGTGGATTTCTACCAGCTTCAACCGCAAGCAGTACCACTCCTGAAAAATGAGAGCAAATAATCATTGACACGTCATCATGACAGTCAATTCTCAGTGCAGGCTATCTAGAGTGTCTTTCCTTTTTAACCATTTCAAGAGTTCAAGGAAACATTCTTGGAGCATCTACTGTGTTTGGAAAGGCCAAAGGTCCCCCCCTCCCCCAGGCACACTAATGCTTATGCAGACCATAGACGGGGAGAAAAACGGCCGATTTTTCTTTTAAAAAATGAAAAATTGGTTGTTCAAGCGACCGACGTTACCAGCAATGGTAAAAAAAAAAAATCGGCCGATTTTCATCCCGTCTACAGCCAGCAAAAAGTGTCTCTGCAGAGAGCTCCGCTATTTCTTTGACAGTTCTTTGACATTTACAGCGGTTGCAACAATGTATCTATTTGTATCCATTTAGGATACAGATGTTTTTATTCGGAAACAAATAGATACAATGTTGCAACCGCTGTAAATGTCAAGGAACTGTCAAAGAAATAGCGGAGCTCTCTGCAGGGACACTTTTTGCCATACTGGAATTCCTCTCATTTTTCATCCTCCTTCTTCTTCTTCATCATCATCCTCTTCTTCTTTTTCATCATCATCCTCTTCTTCTTTTTCATCATCATCCTCTTCTTCTTCATCCTCTTCTTCTTCATCATCTTCATCCTCTTCTTCTTCATCCTCTTCTTCTTCATCATCTTGATCATCATCATCCTCTTCTTCTTCTTCTTCATCATCATCCTCTTATTCTTCTTCATCATCATCCTCCTCTTCATCATCTTCTTCTTCTTCTTCTTCTTCTTCATCATCATCATCCTCTTCTTCTTCATCATCATCCTCTTCTTCTTCTTCATCATCATCATCATCATCCTCTTCTTCTTCATCATCATCATCATCCTCTTCATCATCATCATCATCCTCTTCTTCATCATCCTCTTCTTCTTCATCATCATCAACATCCTCTTCTTCTTCATCATCATCATCCTCTTCTTCTTCATCATCATCCTCTTCTTCTTCATCATCATCCTCTTCTTCTTCATCATCATCATCATCCTCTTCTTCTTCTTCATCATCATCCTCTTCTTCATCCTCTTCTTCTTTTTCTTCTTTTTGTCTTCCTCTTGCAGGTCACTGCTCATGTGCAGATTTTTTATCAGTAAAAAATCGGCCAATTTGCCCATCATTGCCGCGAAAATCGGCCGATCGGCAAATTCGGCCGTTTTTTTTCCAACTTTACCGAAAAAAAAAATCTGCCAAAATACCGAAAAACGGCCGAACAAATAGCCCACTAACGATCTGAAAATCGGCCGATTTTATTTTCGGACGAAAAATCGGCCAATTTTCGACCCATCTGTGGCCTGCATAAGATATGGTGTGGCCCTAGGGTCAATGTGTGTTTAGAATACTTCCAAAATGCACATACAAAAACACTCCATCCAAATGCATGTTGCATTTCTATAGCATGTTAAACAGAAAAAAAATGCACTTACATAATGTTAACATGCGCAAGTAAAAATAGACAAAATCCACATCCTTTTATTCTGGCTTCACATACATGCATTGTGGTCTAACACCGCACTCCTGGGCAAATCACATGCAATTTGTGTGCGTTGCAATTAGAGCCAAACATTTTGCACACCTCAAATTGCACCGCATCCGGGCCAAAAATGTGCAGGACCCTTTTTCAGGGTATGCACATGTATTGTACTGTCCAAGGCATTGCACACTAACGCATTGCACACTAAAAATGTCAAATACGTTAGTGTGTACAGTGCATGAGTGTAAAATGCTTTAGTGTGTACAGTGCATGAGTGTAAAATGCTTTAGTGTGTACAGTGCATGAGTGTAAAATGCTTTAGTGCACACTGCAGTGTACAACGCATTGCACACTGTAATACACTGTAATACCGTGTACACCCACACATTGTAGACTGTAATGCACTGTACACTATCATGCAGGATGGAGCAACGCATTGCACACTGTGATAGCGTGTACACCCACACATTGTAGACTGTAATGCACTGTACACTGTCATGCAGGATGGAGCTACGCATTGCACACTGTGATACGCTGTCCACTGTCATGCAGAATCCAGCAACGCATTGCACACTGTAATACCATGTACACCAACACATTGTAGAATGTAATGCATTATACGCCGTATACATGTCCAGATATTCAAAGATTAGCCATGAAGGCCTAGCTGGTTACCTATTGGGCGACCGCAGATAGCCGAATAACGCTACACTGGATCCAGGCAGCTCTGGGAGGGTGTCATATGACATCCTGGCAGAACGCGCTCTCCGTGATTGCTGTGTCCTAAGGACACAGCTGATCACGTGATGTGGTAAAGGCCAATCACAGCGGCTTTTTACCATGTGATCAGCCATGTCCAATGACACGCTGATCACCGGGAAATGCATTTGCCGGGTCTTGGCTGCACTTTCATCACGCTATCAGAATGTGTGGAAAGTACTGCCGAGAACCAGCAGTTATCAAAGCAGGGGTCGGCCCCGATGATCAGTGCCCACCAGTGCCACCCAACAGTTACGCCCACCTGTGGCCAGCAGTGCCACCCACCAGTGCTGCCTCATCAACGCACATCAGTGTTGCTAAATTACCAGTTTACCAAATGTTATAATATAAACAGACTTTTATTCATTATGAGCTATTTTGTGGTTTATCGAGCAAAAAGTAAAACACACAGCAGCAAGTCAATACCACCCAAAGAAAGCTCTATTTGTCTGAAAAAACTGATATAAATTTAAGATGGGTACAATGTGGCATGACCGCACAATTGTCATTCAAAGGGTAACAGTGCAGAAAGATGAAAATTGGCCAGGACAGGAAGGGGGTAGGAGTACCCAGTAGGCAAGTGGTTAATATCATTGACCCATCAATACCCAGGAGCTAATGTACAGATAAGTAGCATGTGCACCAAGTGAGATTCTGCTAGGCTCCACCCACAAAATTGCAATTACCTGTCCCTCACATGTTATAAACATGTTTGCAATGGCCACACTTACTGTACATATAAGGATCATCTCCTCAGTTGAGAGCTGTGCTCTCGCCATGTCCAAATGCCAATAAGGTTATCAAAATTTTCAACCAACACAAAACCTCCAACCACTTGTCATCCACTTACACTCCCCACAACCACTTCCGGGTGCGCGCACACGTGATGACGGACTTCCAGGATAGCCGTTCATGCGCCATGAGGGACACCTGTTTGGTGCTTATTTGTTTGCAATCGCGCATTTTTATGTGCGGCTATGATAGCTTTCGCAAATGTGTGTTTCTTATTGATTTTTTTTTTTAACCTTGGCTAATATTTGTTGCCAAAGGCCAAAAATCAACAAAGTGTGGACTATTTTATTACTGTAAATCGAATTGTAGAAAACCTGTAGCTGGCTGCACAGTGAATGTGACATTCATTAGTACATAATATTGTGGTGCAAGTGGGTTTTTTTTTTTGGTTTTGAAAAAGCCAGTTTGCACCCACTTGCATATTCACGCTCTTACAAGCTACATTTGAGCAGATTATATAAGTATACAAAGTAACTATTAAGGTTGTTCATATATTGAACATAAAATAAACACAAAAACATCGGTCAAATATTTATTGATCAAATATATCGTCATTTATTTGGTCAGCAGGAACAAGTAGGTACAGTCAATATCTTGGTGAGTCACAAAAATAGGATTGATGTGGCAAAAATAAAACACTCCTGCTCATAAGAGCTTACAATCTAAAGATACTTCTAGTGAACTGTGTGTGCTCAGGTTATAGCAGGAAACAAAGGGGAAGATCAATCAAGTAACATTTTCATGCACATAGGATTTACTTACACAATCACTTAGTATGAAGATCCATTCACAAAAAAAAGTCTTCAGATCAAAATATCAAGAAAACAAAGCATGTGAAAAAAAACCCTCCCACCTCTACAAATCCCCTCCCACCTCTACAAATCCCCTACACATACATTTGTCAGCAGGTTTGTCAGAAAAATGCATTGGAGTCTAAATAAGCAAGCAAAATTAAAACAAGGGCAGATTTTAAACAAAACGATTGACATGTGTGAGGCTTTCAATGCAAAGAGAAAAAACACAATCATTGTGCAATAACACACAAACACTTTACAAGGCCAAAAATATGCAAACATTTCCAGCCCACTTCCAAACACAGCCTGAGTGGTGTCTGGGGCAATTCAGCACAAAATCTCTTCTTCCCCCAAACCACTACAAGCAAGGACTTAGTCACAAACCACCCGGCCTAGTAACAGGCCAAATCACTCCCTACTGCACATCTTTATATAAGCTAGGTTGTATTTGGAGCGCCAAACAAGGCCCCACACCCAATGAAGCCTCACCCACCACTGACCTTAGTTTGGTCAGTGAAAGTGTTTTCACCTGACGAATCCTCTTCCTACCTGCATTAACCCTTGGTATACAGGCCCCACAAATCAGAAAGATATATACAGTGAAATGTACGTGTGCAGCATACAACAGAACATTGAGCAGGGATGTGAAAGGGAACCCCAATTGGAACCTTTATTGCTACTATGGTCACAATTCCCTCCAGATTCTCGCATGAGTTAAGACAGTCACATGACCACATCTTGTATGCAATACTGAAAATGACAAATCGATTTGACTAGTATGGTGAATTTCCCATCAATTGGCAAAACACTCCAGAAATCAAACATCACCAAACATTACACTCTGGGCAAAGCTGATTTACAAATCCTGCGACTTACAGTAAAGTTGACCATTTTAATGCAATTTTCAAGACATCTGACACAGATCTCTATGCAAATTGCCACTAAAGTAGTACATGTACTACTATAGAAATCAGTGTTTGAAACGCACCCATGTGGTCACTCTAATAGCAGACAATAGGGTGCGACTTTGCAGACGATTTACAGCTTGCATGTTGTGCAAATCACATGCCAAGTCCCACTCAATGTGCACGCTATTGGAGCGTTCATATTGTTGTGGTTCAAACTTGGTTGGAGCCGCAAGTAATAATAGAGTAATGAATACACTACTTTTCATGCAATTTGCTGAGAGATCGGTGTCGATTGTCTTGCAAATTGCACTTGAAATCACCATGTACCCTAACTTTGAAATCATGCAACTTCTATGCAAGTCACATGATGTGACTGTGGTGTCAATAACACCACTTAAAAATCTGCTTTAATGTGACTGGGTAGCCCCCAGTAACATTGTTTGCGATTGCCATGCAATTGGCATTACAGGCGACTTGCAAATCGTAGACCAAGTCGCACCCTATTGGCCACTGTAGGCTCTGTTCACATCCAATTGGATTGTGAACTCGTGCAACTTCACTGTAAGTTGGGCAATTGCCGCATCGGATTAGATGTGACAGTGGTGTTAGCCCCCAGTAACATTGTGTGCAATTTGCCATGCAAAGGGCAAGTTGCTGGCCATGCCAATCGCATGACAAGTCGCATCCAGGGTGTGCAATTTCAGGTGCGATTTGTGAATTGACATGGTACCTGATATTGGATATAATGAATGTGAATGTGAGTGTATTAACGTACGCCATTTGTTGCAGTGAGAGTTCAAAGGTATTTGAAGATTTTGGCCATTTATTAGCAAATTAACATCTAGACTCAAATAGAAATCGCAATGCTACACACAATTGAAAACACAACTAGTTAGTAATTCTCTAGAAAACACAGTAAAATTGGCAACTTAAACAGTAATTTTCATTTGCATATAGTGTGAGCGAAGCAGGAGAATTAACAAAGGAAATAAATCTTTGAAGGCGTGCGGTCTGCTTTGCATTTGGTGGAAAAATCCATACCAGTATTTGTGACAAGTTTGATGTGTGGATTCACCAACCAAGTCTTTTCTCTCTCGCTCACTCTTCTTTGTCTCACTGGCTCGCTCTTCTGTATGTCTCTCTTTATCACTCTTCAGTATGTTTTTCTCGCTCACTCTTCTTCATCTCACTGGCTCGCTCTTCTCTCTCTCTGTCAGCTCTTTGCTTGCCAAATCCTTCACAAAAGTGGGTTGAGTGTAAACCATCATTATCAAATCTATTAGTGCTCCAGGCTCTTATCTTACCCCATTGTATGACATTCACATAAGGTGCAGCTTTGAAGGTGTTTCAACAGACAAGGCCTCATTCTAATTCACATTTTAGGGATCACTTAGACAGAAAGCAAAGATGTTGCCAGAACATCTATTTGAAGACAGCCACACACGGAGATCATACTACTTCCTCACCGGGGTTGGGATTCAAACCGACAACCCTAGAGTTGTGAGGCAGCAGTGCTAACCACTAATCCACGGAGCTACATTGCTAATCCAGCCTGTATTTCTGTGCTGTGAATCAATCCTAGGTCCCTGGGCAAGTTCAGTGTAACTACCAGATATCTCCAATGTGACACAAATGTTGTGCTATGTTGCCAATTCACATGTATGATGGTTCTATGTATCCCAATACAAAGGATTGCAATACTAATACAGGCGTACCTCGGTTTACCAACGCCTCAGGGAACGTCATATTTGGGGTACAAATGCCAAACCATTTCAGTTAATTGGTCTGTTTACAAATGTTTGAATAATTTGGTATGGGCATGTGGCCTGGTATGGTTCAGGAGGGGGGGAGGCGCTCGCTTGTCCCCCCCCCCTTTCCTGACCTGCTGGGCTGCATGCTCAGATAAGTATCTGTTATGGATTTTGGGGGGTACCCCATGCTGTTTTTTATTTAATTTCAGCGTGGAGTTACCCCTTAACATCCATACGAGACCCGAAGGGCTTAGTATGGATGGGAGGGGGGACCCCACGCCGGGTTTTTTACAAATTGTTTATAATTCCCTGCAATACTTTTACATCAACTGTCAGTGGGGAACTCCGCCGACAGCTGAAACATGAGCGCTGCATTGGTTTTCGCTACTAAAATGCTGCATGAGTTGATAACATAACTCATGCGGGATTGTAGGAGCGACAGCCATGTTTTAATGTTTCAACTGTCAGCGGGGTTCCCCACTGACAGCTGAATGTAAAAAAAAAAAAAAAAAGCGTGGGGTCCCCCCTCCCATCCATACCAAGCCCTTCGGATCTGGTATGGATATTAAGGGGGAACTCCACGCTGAAATAAAAAAAAACAGCTTGGGGATCCCCCCAAAATCCATACCAGACCCTTATCCGAGCATGCAGCCCGGCAGGTCAGGAAAGGGGGGGGACGAGCGAGCGCCCCCCCTCCTGAACTATACCAGGCCACCTGCCCTCAACATGGGGGGGTGCTTTGGGGAAGGGGGGCTCCCCCCCAAAGCACCTTGTCCCCATGTTAATGGGGACAAGGGCCTCTTCCGTTATTGGGATAATTGGTCAGCCATTTTTTGGGATTTTAGCATATTTTGTTTACCAGTAAAGTTGAAAATTTTTTGTTCCAAATTTACTGATAAAAAAAATGTGCCAAAATCCCGAAAAACAGCTGACCAATTAACCCACTAACGGCCCGAAAATCGTTCGATTTTCTTTTCGGCAGAAAAATCGGCCGATTTTAGACCCATCTATGGCCTGCTTTACATGGGTCTAAAATCGTCCGCAAAAAAAATCGGCTGATTTTCAGCCTGTTAGTGGGTTAATTGGTCAGCCATTTTTGGGGATTTTGCAACTTTTTTTAATTGGTAAATTTGGATAAAAATTGGCCGATTTTGCAGATCGGCCGATTTTAGCTGCAATGATCGGCAAATTGGCTGATCTTTTAACAGATAAATAATCTGCACATGAGCCATGACCTGCAAGAAAAAGAATAAAAAAAAAGAATAAGAAAAAGAAAAATGCAGGCCTTAGATGGGGCGAAAACTGACCGTTTAAAAAAAAAAAAAATCGGTTGTTCAATGGGCCGACGTTACCACCAATGGCAAAAAAATTGTTCGATTTTCGCCCCATCTACGGCCTGCAAATATAATAGCGAAGTAATTACTTCTGTCCCTGCAGAGAGCTGCGCTATTATATTTGACATTAAAAAGTATAAAGGTTGCAACATTGTATCTATTTGTATCCGAATAAAAACATCTATATCCGGAATGGATACAAATGGATACAATGTTGCAGTCTCTATACTTTTTAATGTCAAATATAATAGCGGAGCTCTCTGCAGGGACAGAAGGAATGTTTCAGCTGTCATCGGGGTTTCCCACTGACAGCTGAATTTTAAATTATTTCCGTGAATTAAATAAATAATAAAAAAAACAGCGTGGGTCCCCCCTCTCATCCATACCAAGCCCTTCAGGTCTGGTATGGGTATTAAGGGGGAACTCCACGCTGAAATTTAAAAAAAAAACAGCGTGGGTCCCCCTCAATATCCATACCAGACCCTTATCCGAGCATGCAGCCCGGCAGGTCAGGAAAGGGGGGGGGACGAGCGAGCGCCCCCCCCCCTCCTGAACCATACCAGGCCACATGCCCTCAACATGGGGGGGTGCTTTGAGGCAGGGGGGGCTCCCCCCCCCAAAGCACCTTGTCCCCATGTTGATGAGGACAAGGGCCTCTTCCCCACAACCCTGGCCGGTGGTTGTGGGGGTCTGCGGGCGGGGGGCTTATCAGAATCTGGAAGCCCCCTTTAACAAGGGGGCCCCCAGATCCCGCCCCCCCCCCTACGTGAACGAGTCTGCGGTACATGGTCCCGCAGACTCCTTCACAAAAAAACTAAGTGTGGTGTAAAAAAAACACAGTACAGGGTCTTTGACAAGTCCTTTATTAAAACAATGTCCCCCGAAGTAGATCCAACGTCAATCACGGCGGCGGCGGCGGCAGGGACCCGAAAAAAGAAAAAAAAAAAAGGTTCCGCTCCCGTCGGAGGCTCCCAGCCTTGTGAAGAAGAGGCTAGCTGACAGTTCTTATATAGGTATGGGGCGGGGCCAGCCGGGCACATCATCCCCGCCCCTTACCTATTTGAGAAATGTCAGCCTGTCTCTCCGCTGAGGCTAACTAGCTGAATGCAGGAGACAGTCTGACATTTCTTATATAGCTATGGGGCGGGGCCAGCCGGGAACAGCAAGCATGTGACATGGGGCGGGTCACTCGGATGATGTCCCCGGCTGGCCCCGCCCCATAGCTATATAAGAAATGTCAGACTGTCTCCTGCATTCAGCTAGTTAGCCTCAGCGGAGAGACAGGGTGACATTTCTCAAATAGGTAAGGGGCGGGGATGATGTGCCCGGCTGGCCCTGCCCCATACCTATATAAGAACTGTCAGCTAGCCTCTTCTTCACATGGCTGGAAGCCTCCGACGGGAGCGGAACCTTTTTTTTTTTTCTTTTTTCGGGTCCCTGCCGCCGCCGCCGCCGTGATTGACGTTGGATCTACTTCGGGGGACATTGTTTTAATAAAGGACTTGTCAAAGACCCTGTACTGTGTTTTTTTTACACCACACTTTTTTTTTTTGTGAAGGAGTCTGCGGGAGCATCTACCGCAGACTCGTTCACGTAGGGGGGGGGCCGGGATCTGGGGGCTTGTTAAAGGGGGCTTCCAGATTCTGATAAGCCCCCCGCCCGCAGACCCCCACAACCACCGGCCAGGGTTGTGGGGAAGAGGCCCTTGTCCTCATCAACATGGGGACAAGGTGCTTTGGGGGGGGGAGCCCCCCTGCCTCAAAGCACCCCCCCATGTTGAGGGCATGTGGCCTGGTATGGTTCAGGAGGGGGGGGGGCGCTCGCTCGTCCCCCCCCTTTCCTGACCTGCCGGGCTGCATGCTCGGATAAGGGTCTGGTATGGATATTGAGGGGGACCCACGCTGTTTTTTTTTTTAAATTTCAGCGTGGAGTTCCCCCTTAATATCCATACCAGACCTGAAGGGCTTGGTATGGATGAGAGGGGGGACCCACGCTGTTTTTTTTTTTTTTTTTTTTATTGTGGACCTTTATTTTTACATTCAGCTGTCAAAATAAATATTATCTAGACCTTTGAAATAAGTAAAATCATTACAGAAATAATTATAAAGGATAAGAAACAAAAATAGAATCACTAGAACTAAGGAAATCTAGTTAGATTACATGAAGATATGCCGAGTGCTGTTTATTAAACACAATAGTCGCGAGCGAGTGCCGGCTCTCAGAGGAATCCACAATCAGATTCACTATTAGTCAGTGGCTAAAAAGCAAACGCCCATGGCAGAAGTCTAAAATGTGTTCTGCACATGCTCAGTTGTATCTGCCAAAGACACTGCACGGGCTTCTAGATTTTTACTGTGTCGATTTCCTTGAAAAAAACGATTTTTAACACATTTTTAATTTTTTTGGAAATAGCAGATATTGTTTAAAGTGAAGTCCTGATATTTGGCAAAGCAAATTTCTAAGTGAACATGTCTCTGCAGTGATTTTTCATGGTTTTAGACTTGCTTCTTAGCAAGTCTGTTTTGTGAGTCTGATTTCGGGCGTGTGTCTTTTTGTGAATTAGATTGGGCATCTGCTTATGGGCTCTGCTCAATAGTGAATTAGGTTGCAGGGTAAAAAATGACGGACGCCCATGAAAATTGGGCTTAAGCCCATAAATATGCGCCCACGCCCAATAGTGAATCAGGGCCAATATGTCTCTCAGCAGATAGCTTAGGGTGTCTGCTTTCCGAAAAGGGGTCATTTGGGGGTGTCTGTTCTATCCTGGTATTTTACCACCTCAAGAGATGTGATGGGCGGTCAGAAAGTAAAAGCTGTGTAAATTTCAAATTATCTATACCATAGTTTGTAGACGCTATAACTTTCACACAAAGCAATCAATATACACTTATTGGGATTTTTTTTTACCAAAAACATGTAGCAGAGTACATTTTGGCTTAAATTTATGACTTTCAGTTTACGATATATTTTTTATAGCTGAAAGTAGAAAATATTGTTTTTTTTTCAAAATTTTCGTGTTTTTTTGTTTATAGCGCAAAAAATAAAAAGCGCACAGGTGATCAAATACCACCAAAAGAAAGCTCTATTTGTGTGAAAAAAAGGACGTAAATTTCGTTTGGGTACAGCATTGCATGACCGCACAATTATCATTTGAATTAGTGCAGTGCTGTATAGCAAAAAAAGGCATACATTACAGTATCTATACCATAATTTGTAGACGCTATAACGTTCACACAAAGCAATCAATATACACTTATTGGGATTTTTTTACCAAAAACATGGAGCAGAATACATTTTGGCTTAAATTTATGACTAACTTTGAGTTTACGATATATTTTTTATAGCTGAAAGTAGAAAATATTGTTTTTTTTCAACATTTTCGTGGTTTTTTTGTTTATAGCGCAAAAAATAAAAAGCGCACAGGTGATAAAATACCACCAAAAGAAAGCTCTATTTGTGTGAAAAAAAGGACGTAAATTTCGTTTGGGTACAGCATTGCATGACCGCGCAATTATCTTTTGAATTAGTGCAGCGCCAAACAGCAAAAAAAGGCCTGGTCATTAAGGGGGGTAAATCCTCAGGAGCTCAAGTGGTTAACCACTTCCAGTCCGGACTCTTTTACCCGCACTGGGACCATGAAAGGCTTTCCAAATAGATAAAATGAGAGAAAATGAATGTTAAAAAAAAAAAACAAAGCCCAAAAAAAAAAAAATTTGGTAACATCCATTTATCTCATGTCCAGTACTGCATAGTCATGCTGAAAGACGCACTTGGCAGAGGTAAGCCTCAAACCTACGACCATGCACTCTTTAGACGGGCACTCTAACCACTGTGCTATGGAGGTTACCAAGTATAGACTCTGTCAAACTGACCCTTGTTTTCAAAAACGGCCAACTGTCACCTGCCCAATGTCAAGTAGCTATAGTGCAGTGCTTAACCGCTTCCATACCGGGCACTTTTACCCCCTTCCTGCCCAGGCCAATTTTCAGCTTTCAGCGCTCTCACACTTTGAATGACAATTGCGCGCTCATACAACATTGTACCCAAACTAAAATTTGACCATTTTTGTCACACAACTAGAGCTTTCTTTTGGTGGTATTTAACCACTTGAGCTCCTGAGGATTTACCCCCCTTAATGACCAGGCCTTTTTTTGCTGTTTGGCGCTGCGCTAATTCAAATGATAATTGCGCGGTCATGCAATGCTGTACCCAAGAGAAATTTACGTCCTTTATTTCACACAAATAGAGCTTTCTTTTGATGGTATTTTATCATCTGTGCGCTTTTTATTTTTTGCGCTATAAACAAAAAAAACACAAAAATTAAAAAAAAAAACAATATTTTCTACTTTCAGCTATAAAAAATATATCGTAAACTGGAAGTTAGTCATAAATTTAAGCCAAAATGTATTCTGCTCCATGTTTTTGGTAAAAAAAATCCCAATAAGTGTATATTGATTGCTTTGTGTGAACGTTATAGCGTCTACAAACTATGGTATAGATACTGTAATTTATGCCTTTTTTTTGCTATACAGCGCTGCACTAATTCAAATGATAATTGCGCGGTCATGCAATGCTGCACCCAAACGAAATTTACGTCCTTTTTTTCACACAAATAGAGATTTCTTTTGGTGGTATTGGATCACCTGTGCGCTTTTTATTTTTTGCGCTATAAACAAAAAAAACACGAAAATTTTGAAAAAAAACAATATTTTCTACTTTCAGCTATAAAAAATATATCGTAAACTCAAAATTAGTCATAAATTTAAGCCAAAATGTATTCTGCTCCATGTTTTTGGTAAAAAAAAAATCCCGTGCATTAGCGGGCAAACTGGCGCTATCTGGGAGGGGCGCTAACACTATCGGAAGTCACCAGTGACACTAATACAGTGATCAGTAAAAATCTGTTCACTGTAATCAATGACACTAGTGATAGGGCAGTGAAGGGGTTAACTCGGGGGGGGGGCGATCAAGGGGTTAGACGGGATTACTGGTGTATTAGCGGGAAATCTGGCGCTATCTGGGAGGGACGCTAACACTATTGGAAGTCCCCAGCGACACTGATACAGTGATCAGTAAAAATCTGTTCACTGATCAATGACACTGGTGACAGGGCAGTGAAGGGGTTAACTCGGGAGGGGGGGGGGCGATCAGGGGGTTAGATGGAATTATTGGTGTATTAGCGGGAAATCTGGCGCTATATGGGAGGGGCGCTAACACTATCGGAAGTCACCAGTGACACTAATACAGTGATCAGTAAAAATCTGTTCACTGTAATCAATGACACTGGTGACAGGGCAGTGAAGGGGTTAACTGGGGGGGTGGGGGTTGATCAAGGGGTTAAATGGGATTACTGTTGTACTGGCAGGCAAACTGGCGCTATCTGGGAGGGGCGCTAACACTATTGGAAGTCGCCAGCGACACTGATACAGTGATCAATAAAAATCGGTTCACTGATCAGTGACACTGGTGACAGGGCAGTGAAGGGGTTAACTGGGGGAGGGGGGGGATTAAGGGGTTAAACGGGATTACTGGTGTACTGGCGGGCAATCTGGTGCTATCTGGGAGGGGTTAACTGGGGGGGGGGCGATCAGGGGGTAAATGTGACCTAGGTGTGTTCTAACTGTAAATGTGTAGTGTTTTACTCACTTTTACTGTTTCTTCTCTGTCTGGAACGGAATGTGTCCAGGCAGAGAAGAATGACATCATATCCTGTCCTGTGTAAACTTCAACACAGGACAGGATAGGACAGGGACCGATCATCTGATTTGAGCCAGACATCACTGGCTGAAATCTAATGATTGATCCCTCCGGGATCAAATGGTGTCACCCGCGGGTCGGCGGGAGCGCGCGCACCCCCTGCCGGCGAAAATTGCGGGAGCGCGGAACCAGTTTTAAAACGTGGTTTTGCGCCTGAGTTCCGCCCTGCACACGTATATATACAGTGGCAGGGCGGCAAGCGGTTAATCACCACTGGGGTTTTTATTTTTTGCTAAATTAACAAAAAAAGACCAAAAATTTTGAAAAAAAACCCCACGTTTTTCTTTGTTTCTGTTATAAAAGTTTGCAAATAAATTATTGTTCTTCATAAATTTAGGCCAAGATGTATTCTGCTACATGTCTTTGGTGAAAATAACCCAAATTAGAATGTATTTTTTAGTTTGTAGGAAAGTTATAGAGTTCGCAAACTATGGGATAGATCTGAAAATTGATCAATCCTGAAGTACTGACGGCCAATCTAATATCTTGAGGTCCCAGAATGTCAGAACAGTACAGATATCCCCAAATGACCCCTTTTTGCAGAGTAGACAGTCTGACGTACTTCATAAGAGGCATGGCAAGTTTTTTGAAGTTGTATTTTTTTTGTCATCATTTTTCGGAAAATGAAAAAATGCAAAAAATAATTTTCACAATTCGTCAGCGTCATCATATTACTGGCATGGCGGTGATCAGGGACACTGACTGGTGACAGTATGAAAAAATATATATATACATTTTTCTTAAATTTTTTTTAATTTTTTTATTATTTTTAATTTTTTATTCAATTGTTTTTTGGTTTTTCTATGATTTTTTTTTTCATATTTCACTATGTCCAAAATAGTACAATGTTACCATAGTAACATTGTACTACTTTGGGGAAGTGATCAGTATTTTTTTTTTTTTTTACTCAATTTTCTTATAGCAAAGAATTACTTTGCTATAAGCAAGCATTTACCTGAATGACATCGATTCATTCAGGTTTTTTTTTTTTTGTGCTTAGCTGTGATTTGGCCACAGCTAATCACATGACATGTGCATGTGATCTCTGGGACCATTCACAGCTAGACACTAGTATACAATGGATGGAATGAATGTAGCCATCCAATGTATACCACTGTTATGTGACCTGCTGTGATTGGTCACAGCAAGTCACATGGTACCGGCAACGGGGGCCGCTACTCAGATCTGTCATAGGCCGTGTCCGAGGTACACTGCCGGTGACAGATCGCACCGCTGCGATCTAGTGCGTTTTCCCTGCCGCCATTCGGCTGTTGGCCAGGAGGGAAGTGGTTAACCTCTTCAGCCCCAGCCACTGCATATGTACGTTTGCAGGGCGGCACGGCTGCGCAAAACCACGTTTTAAAATGTAGTTTTGCAAAACAGGTAGGGGGCGCGCGTCCGCCCTACCTGTCCCGCGGGTGTCAACAGCGGGTCTCCGCCGCCGGGTCACGGCCGATCATTACCGGCCGTTTCCCCATGATTCGCGGTGATCGCTGATAGAGAGCAGGGCTGCATTGTTTATACACAGCCCTGCTATCTGTCAGTTCCCTGACAGCTCGTGACAAGCTGAAGAAGGAGAGAAGAGTTTCTCTCTCTCGATCAGCCTGTCCCTGTCCAGCACACACCCCTGCCCCCTAGTAAAACACTCCCTTCACACAGTAAACCCTAAAAATGTTAACCCCTTCCTCCCCAGTGCCATGAGTACAGTGTCAGTGGGTTTTTTTTTCACTGATCACTGTATTGGTGTCACTGGGGATGTCGCTGATCGCCGCCATTACGAGTATAAAACAAATTAAAAATCCCAGTATCTTCCCGCCATTTGTAAACGCTATAACTTTCATGTAAACCAATTAATTTACACATATTGGGATTTTTTTTAGCAGAGACATGTCGCAGAATGCATTTTGGATGAAATTTGTGACTAAATTAGATTTTTTAATTTTTTTTACTGGACATGTTTTATAGCAAAAAGTCCAAAATATTGTTTTTTTTTTCTCAAAATTGTCAGCCTTTTTTTTTAAAGCGCAAAAAATTAAAAACGTACAGGTGATCAAATACCACCGAAAGAAAGCTCAATTTGTGGAAAAAAAAGGATGTAAATTTAATTTGGGTGCAGTGTTGCATGACCGCGCAATTGTAAGTTAAAGTAACGCAGCGCCGTAACACAAACCTCTTCTGTAACCGCTTCCTGACCACCCTACAGCAGAAATACTGCCACAGGGCGGCATGGGTACGCAATATCACATATATATATATATATATATATATATATATATATATATATATACACGTGATTTGCGCTCCCATGGTTTTCACACCCCTCCCAGATACCGTCAGATTGCCCGTCAGTACATCAGTCATCACATTTAAACCCTTGTTGGAGTACGCTCATGTACAATAAACCTCCATTGCTAGTATAGTGTCTGAACAGGTCAATATCTATGATCAGCCCCGGCACCTGTCAACACCTGCGTTTAGCCCCTACGCTTACCCCCCCTTCTCCCCCAGCAAGTGCAGTGTCAGTAGGTCACTGTTACTTGATACATTGCACACAAAACCGCAGTGTTGGCAGAATCAGGCCTGATCTCTGTTAGCACTTGTCGGTAAATTTTGATGACTCTCACATGCAGCAGAGTGCCAGTACTAGTGCCGCGCTACCTTTTGGTGAACTGACGAGTACCAGCGGTCTAGTACATCCTGGTCTTTCACATACCTCCTTGATTTTTGGAGCTGTTTTTCACGGAATATCTGTATGCGTTGATTGTGGATCAAAGCAGTTTATATGCACAACAATTTATTGCCGCCAACCCAAATTCAAACCTTGCCAGACCATTCGCAAGGAAACTCATTACGGTTTTCAAATTTACATTTTTTTTGGGCCTAACCCTCAACATGGGCATTACTAAAAGAAATGAATTGCGGTTGTATTGGTCCGCAGACCCGATTCATCATATGCCGTGTTCTCTGCTGCCATGGCCAGGCATAGATATGAGAGTATAATGTGTTTTATGCATTTCAGCGACAATACACTCTGTCATCCTCGGCGTGACCCTGAATTTGACCGGCTCCACAAAATTCAGCCCCTCGCAAATCACCTTAACCTAAAATTTGCAGATGTCTATACTCCCCAGCAAAACATCTGCGTTGATGAGTCCCTCATTAATTTTTCTGGCTGCCTTGCATTCAAACGATTTCTATCAGCAAGCGTGCCAGATATGGGGTCAAGATGTAGAAGACCTGTAAGAGGACAACAGGCTATACTTATACGTTTCGGATTTACGAGGGAAAAGATAGTCACGTGGAGCCCGCCCGGATGCCCAGATTACATGGGGAGCAGTGACAAGATAGTTTGGGACTTGGTGTCATCATTTCTCCATATGGGGTACCACTTATACGTGGACAATTTTTATTCAAGGGTGCCACTATTTAGACATTTATTCAATCTTGGAACTGGCACTTGTGGCAAAGTGTGACCTAATGTGTGCCCACCATTAGAAGTGGGTGGAAGCAGGGCGGTATATTCTAATGGTGGGCATACCACTCACTTTTTTTCTGGCAGAGAGTTCTTCTCATTTTTTCATTCATTCCACAGGCTGCATACAAAAAAAAAACATAGCATATATAACCAACAAGGACCAGCGATGTACTAGTAAATCACTGGATTTGAATGGTTATACCAGGATGATGCCTACAGCTGCAGACATCATCCTGGTGTTGTGTTCTTCAGCCGGGGATCGGCTTTCATGTAAAAGCAATCCTAGTGGCTAATTAGCTGCAAGATTGCTTTTACAAGCAGCGGGAGATGATGCCCCCTCCCCCGCTGCCTTCCATGGCCTTCTTGGGCAGTCCCGTGCCATCGGGGGAACCTGAGAATGCAGCCGGTGTTTCTGCCAGCTGACCATAGAGCTGATTGGACACCAGAATGATGCCAATCATCTCTATAGTCTAAGAATTCAGAAGCTCCGAGCATTTCATCACTTCAGTTTCGCAGGATATAAACAGCGCCATTTGTAAATTGGGAAAGCATCTGATCACACCGATTTTGGTTTGATTAGATAATGTAAGGGCAGAGGAGATATCTAGAGTCTGATAGACCCCATATTTCTCAAAAAAGAATATATGACAATGCCCATTGAAGTTATAGGGGTTATTTGCATTCCCTGTTAAAACATTAAAAGTGATTAAAAAAAAAAATAATTAAAGGTACAATGTAAAAATAATAAAAAAAAATCAAAATAACTAAAAAAAAAAAAAATACTCCCTCCCATGCGCGCACACCTGTGTGCACAAGCCTTGACCCTGTGCCGTTATGTAAACAGCGGTTGCACCATGCATGTGAGGTATTGCCGTGAACGTCAGATCAAGGGCAGTAATTCTAACACTAGACCTCCTCTGTAAATCCAAAATGGTAGCTTTTAAAGGCTTTTAAAGCTCTGCCTATGGATATTAAAAATGTTTGCAGTTTGTTGCCATTGCACGGGGCATGCGCAGTTTTAAAGCATATCATGTTTGGTATCTATTTACTTGGCATACCATCATCTTTTATAATTTACCAAATAATTGGCCAATATATTGTGTTTTTATGCATTAAAAGTAAAAAAAGTGTATTTTTTAAAAAAAAATTGCTTTTGAAAAATTGCTGAGCGAGTACTATGTGCCATAAAAAATTGTAGTACCCACCATTTTATTCACTAGGGTGTCTGCTTTAAAAAAATATATAATGTTTGGGGGGTTTAAATTAATTTTCTAGCAAAAAATACACATTTTTTTTATGTGAACAAAAGTGTCAGAAAAGGCTTGGTCTTCAGGTGGTTAGAAGAGTGTGTGATGTATGGCATAAACTTCTAATGCTGGGCATAAAACGCCCCCCCCCCAAAACAACCCTTTTTTGGAAAGCAGACACCCCAAACTATTTGCTGAGAGGCATGTTGAATCAATAGAAGAATTTATTTTTTTACCACAAGTTTTTGGAAAATGACAAAAAAAAAAAAAAAATTACACAAAATTGTCATTGAAATAATTTATTGCTCACACAAGCCATATGTATATGTGGAATTACTCCCCAAAATACATTCTGCTACTTCTCCCGAGTATGGGGGTACCACATATGAGAGACTTTTTGGCAGTCTAGCCAAGTACACGACCCCAAAATCCAATAAGCACCTTCAGGCTTTTAAAGGGCTTTATTTCCTCATTACACTTCCTGACTACCTATCACAGTTTCGGAGGCCCTGGAATGCCAGAATAGCACCAAACCCCCCCCAAATGAACCCTTTTTGGAAAGTAGACACCCAAAGGAATTTGATAAGAAGCATGGTAAGTATTTTGAAGATCTCATTTGTTGCCACAAGTTTTTGGAAAATGAAGAAAGAAAATAAAAACATATTTTTCTTTTCCTTTTTTATATTTCAAAACCTTGTGAGAAAAAATGAGATCTGCAAAATACTTACCATGCCTCTTTTTAAATTCCTTGGAGTGTCTACTTTCCAAAAAGGGGTCATTTGGGGGGGGGGGGTTTGGTGCTATCCTAGCATTTCAGGGCCTCCGAAACTGTGATAGGTAGTGGGGAAGTGAAATGAAGAAGTTACGCACCTTCAGGCTTTCAAAGTGGTCATTGGATTTCAGGCTCCTGTATGTGGCTAGGCTCCCAAAAAGTGTCACACGTGTGGTATCCTCATACTGGGTAGAAGTAGTAGAATGTATTTTGGGGTGTAATTCCACATATACCCATGGCTTGTGCAAGAAATAAATAATTTAAATGACAATTTTGTGTAAAAAAAACAAAAAAAAACAAAAACGTTTTTGTCATTTTCCAGAAACTTGTGGAAAAAAAATAAATCTTCCATGGACACAATATGTCTCTCAGCAGATAGCTTAGGGTGTCTGCTTTCCGAAAAGGGGTTATTTGGGGGTGTCTGTTCTATCCTGGTATTTTACCACCTCAAGAGATGTGATGGGCGGTCAGAAAGTAAAAGCTGTGTAAATTTCAAATTATCTATACCATAGTTTGTAGACGCTATAACTTTCACACAAAGCAATCAATATACACTTATTGGGATTTTTTTTTACCAAAAACATGTAGCAGAGTACATTTTGGCTTAAATTTATGACTTTCAGTTTACGATATATTTTTTATAGCTGAAAGTAGAAAATATTGGTTTTTTTTTCAAAATTTTCGTGTTTTTTTGTTTATAGCGCAAAAAATAAAAAGCGCACAGGTGATCAAATACCACCAAAAGAAAGCTCTATTTGTGTGAAAAAAAGGACGTAAATTTTGTTTGGGTACAGCATTGCATGACCGCACAATTATCATTTGAATTAGTGCAGCGCTGTATAGCAAAAAAAGGCATACATTACAGTATCTATACCATAATTTGTAGACGCTATAACGTTCACACAAAGCAATCAATATACACTTATTGGGATTTTTTTTGACCAAAAACATGTAGCAGAATACATTTTGGCTTAAATTTATGACTAACTTTGAGTTTACAATATATTTTTTATAGCTGAAAGTAGAAAATATTGTTTTTTTTCAAAATTTTCGTGGTTTTTTTGTTTATAGCGCAAAAAATAAAAAGTGCACAGGTGATAAAATACCACCAAAAGAAAGCTCTATTTCTGTTAAAAAAAGTACGTAAATTTTGTTTGGGTACAGCATTGCATGACCGCGCAATTATCATTTGAACTAGTGCAGCGCCAAACAGCAAAAAAAGGCCTGGTCATTAAGGGGGGTAAATCCTCAGGAGCTCAAGTGGTTAACCACTTCCAGTCCGGACTCTTTTACCCGCACTGGGACCATGAAAGGCTTTCCAAATAGATAAAATGAGAGAAAATGAATGTTAAAAAAAAAAACAAAGCCCAAAAAAAAAAAAATTTGGTAACATCCATTTATCTCATGTCCAGTACTGCATAGTCATGCTGAAAGACGCACTTGGCAGAGGTAAGCCTCGAACCTACGACCATGCACTCTTTAGACGGGCACTCTAACCACTGTGCTATGGAGGTTACCAGGTATAGACTCTGTCAAACTGACCCTTGTTTTCAAAAACGGCCAACTGTCACCTGCCCAATGTCAAGTAGCTATAGTGCAGTGCTTAACCGCTTCCATACCGGGCACTTTTACCCCCTTCCTGCCCAGGCCAATTTTCAGCTTTCAGCGCTCTCACACTTTGAATGACAATTGCGCGCTCATACAACATTGTACCCAAACTAAAATTTGACCATTTTTGTCACACAACTAGAGCTTTCTTTTGGTGGTATTTAACCACTTGAGCTCCTGAGGATTTACCCCCCTTAATGACCAGGCCTTTTTTTGCTGTTTGGCGCTGCGCTAATTCAAATGATAATTGCGCGGTCATGCAATGCTGTACCCAAACAAAATTTACGTCCTTTTTTTCACACAAATAGAGCTTTCTTTTGGTGGTATTTGATCACCTGTGCGCTTTTTATTTTTTGCGCTATAAACAAAAAAAACACGAAACGTTTGAAAAAAAACAATATTTTCTACTTTCAGCTATAAAAGATATATCGTAAACTCAAAGTTAGTCATAAATTTAAGCCAAAATGTATTCTGCTCCATTCTTTTGGTAAAAAAAAAATCCCGTGCATTAGCGGGCAAGCTGGCGCTATATGGGAGGGGCGCTAACACTATCGGAAGTCACCAGTGACACTAATACAGTGATCAGTAAAAATCTGTTCACTGATCAATGACACTGGTGACAGGGCAGTGAAGGGGTTAACTCGGGGGGGGGGGGGCGATCAAGGGGTTAGACGGGAATACTGGTGTATTAGCGGGAAATCTGGCGCTATCTGGGAGGGGCGCTAACACTATCGGAAGTCACCAGTGACACTAATACAGTGATCAGTAAAAATCTGTTCACTGTAATCAATGACACTGGTGACAGGGCAGTGAAGGGTTAACTGGGGGGGAGAGATTAAGGGGTTAAATGGGATTACTGGTGTACTAGCGGGCAAACTAGCGCTATCTGTGAGGGGCGCTAACCCTATCGGAAGTCGCCAGCGACACTGATACAGTGATCAGTAAAAATCGGTTCACTGATCAGTGACACTGGTGACAGGGCAGTGAAGGGGTTAACTGGGGGGGGGGGTGGCGATCAGGGGGTTAAATGTGACCTAGGTGTGTTCTAACTGTAAATGTGTAGTGTTTTACTCACTTTTACTGTTTCTTCTTCTCTGTCTGGAACGGAATGTGTCCAGGCAGAGAAGAATGACATCATATCCTGTCCTGTGTAAACTTCAACACAGGACAGGATAGGACAGGGACCGATCATCTGATTTCAGCCAGACATCACTGGCTGAAATCTAATGATTGATCCCTCCGGGATCGAATGCTGTCACCAGCGGATCGGCAGGAGGCCGCGCACCCCCTGCCGGCGAAAATGTCGGGAGCGCGGAACCCGTTTTAAAACGTGGTTTTGCGCCTGAGTTCCGCCCTGCACACGTATATATACAGTGGCAGGGCGGCAAGCGGTTAATCACCACTTGGGTTTTTATTTTTTGCTAAATTAACAAAAAAAAGACCGAAAATTTTGAAAAAAAAAAACCCCACGTTTTTCTTTGTTTCTGTTATAAAAGTTTGCAAATAAATTATTGTTCTTCATAAATTTAGGCCGAGATGTATTCTGCTACATGTCTTTGGTGAAAATAACCCAAATTAGAATGTATTTTTTAGTTTGTAGGAAAGTTATAGAGTTCACAAACTATGGGATAGATCTGAAAATTGATCAATCCTGAAGTACTGACGGCCAATCTAATATCTTGAGGTCCCAGAATGTCAGAACAGTACAGATATCCCCAAATGACCCCTTTTTGCAGAGTAGACAGTCCGACGTACTTCATAAGAGGCATGGCAAGTTTTTTGAAGTTGTATTTTTTTTGTCATCATTTTTCGGAAAATGAAAAAATGCAAAAAATTATTTTCACAATTTTTTTTTTTACATACTGTCACCAGTGCAGTACAGCGTCATCATAT
Source organism: Staurois parvus (assembly GCF_062004578.1). Classification (NCBI taxonomy): domain Eukaryota; kingdom Metazoa; phylum Chordata; class Amphibia; order Anura; family Ranidae; genus Staurois; species Staurois parvus. The sequence continues at coordinate 1,713,683 of NW_028318371.1, read as the reverse complement.
TACTGGCATGGCGGTGATCAGGGACACTGACTGGTGACAGTATGAAAAAATATATATATACATTTTTCTTAAATTTTTTTTAACATTTTTTTATTATTTTTAATTTTTTATTAAATTGTTTTTTGTTTTTCTATGATTTTTTTTTTCATATTTCACTATGTCCAAAATAGTACAATGTTACCATAGTAACATTGTACTACTTTGGGGAAGTGATCAGTATTTTTTTTTTTTTTTTACTCAATTTGCTTATAGCAAAGAATTACTTTGCTATAAGCAAGCATTTACCTGAATGACATCGATTCATTCAGGTTTTTTTTTTTGTGCTTAGCTGTGATTTGGCCACAGCTAATCACATGACATGTGCATGTGATCTCTGGGACCATTCACAGCTAGGCACTAGTATACAATGGAATGCATGAATGAAGCCATCCAATGTATACAACTGTTATGTGACCTGCTGTGATTGGTCACAGCAAGTCACATGGTACCGGCAACGAGGGCCGGTACTCAGATCTGTCATAGGCCGTGTCCGAGGTACACTGCCGGTGACAGATCGCGCCGCTGCGATCTAGTGCGTTTTCCCTGCCGCCATTCGGCTGTTGGCCAGGAGGGAAGTGGTTAACCTCTTCAGCCCCAGCCACTGCATATGTATGTTTGCAGGGCGGCACGGCTGCGCAAAACCACGTTTTAAAATGTAGTTTTGCAAAACAGGTAGGGGGCGCCCCTTCCTCTTACGCTGCCTCTAAGCACTGCATCTTCTTCTCCCCACCGCCCCCCTACACTCCTACATCTCAACCCTCTATCACTACTGCACCCGTCCAGCCCCCTTTCACCCAAACCCAATGCTTATAGCCCCCACCATTGTGCCTGCACCCCCCCCCCCCCGCAGACAGCACACCTGCCCCGCTAACACCATTATGCCTGCACCCCCCCCCCCGCAGACAGCACACCTGCCCCCCTAACACCATTATGCCTGCACCCCCACCCCCCCCCCCGCAGACAGCACACCTGCCCCCCTAACACCATTGTGCCTGCACCCCCCCCCCTGCAGATAGCGCACCTGCCCCCCTAACACCATTATGCCTGCTCCCCCCTTCTCTCCAACTGACCCCCAGCCCTTCACTGTCAGCATTGCACCTGCAGGCTCCTCTTCACCTTTCAGCACCATTCCTACACCCCCTGCTTTACCCTCCATGCCAGTCCCCTCCTCTCATAACTCCCCCTCCTCCCCTCTGTGACTCCATGCCTGCACAAAGCACAGACCCCACAACACTGTGCCTGTACTTTACTACTGTTCAGGAACGTCCAATCAGAACAGCGATGATCCCACCTGGCCGATTATGTGCAGTGGTCGGGGGGGAAGCGGTTAAAGAATTTTGATGCACAAACACTATATAATACCCACATTTTTGGTAAAATAGAAAATCTGGTGTTGCACCAAGTAATAGATAAAACCCGTCACGCTTTATAATTGTCACGATTATGGAATGGCGCCAAACTACGTGATTTACAAATCTTTATAGGAGACACTTTATAAGCCGTTCCAGGTTACCAGTTTAGAGTCACAGAGGAGGTCAGGTGATAGAATTATTGCTCTCCTCCGACATTCACCGCGATACCTCACATGTGTGGTGTGATCACTGGTCATGTATGTGTATGACACCAATGCCTGCGTTCACCTTTGCACTTCAGCGAGGGGGGGAGGGGGCACTTTACATTGTTTTTTATTGTTTCTTTGTTTTGTGCCCTGTACACTGTGACAGGTGATGACATGTATGTGGGACACTGACAGGTGATGACATGTATGTGGGACACTGACAGGTGATGACATGTTTGTGGGACACTGACAGGTGATGACATGTTTGTGGGACACTGACAGGTGATGACATGTTTGTGGGACACTGACAGGCGATGACATGTTTGTGGGACACTGACAGACGCTGACATGTTTGTGGGACAGGGGATGACATGTTTGTGGGACACTGACGGGTGATGACATGTTTGTGGGACACTGACAGGTGATGACATGTTTGTGGGACACTGACAGACGCTGACATGTTTGTGGGACACTGACAGGGGATGACATGTTTGTGGGACACTGACAGGTGATGACATGTTTGTGGGACACTGACAGGTGATGACATGTTTGTGGGACACTGACAGGTGATGACATGTTTGTGGGACACTGACAGGTGATGACATGTATGTGGGACACTGACAGGTGATGACATGTTTGTGGGACACTGACAGGCGATGACATGTATGTGGGACACTGACAGACGCTGACATGTGGACAGGGACAGATGCTGCTTGGTGTCCTGGTGTGGGGGGGCTGCAGAGCTGTGTAATGGAGGAATAAAATCATCAGCTACACACATCAACTGTCACAATTTGCAGCATCCCCCCCTCCCCCCCTCACTGAGCTCTCACAGACCTCAGCTGAGGGAACAGCTACAGAGACACGTGTCAGCTGACATTCAGAGATGGCTGTGATTGGACACTGCCATCACCATTGGAAGGTCCAATCAGAGAGCTCATATCCCAATACGTAATGGGCTGAGTCCAACGGGCACGGCCATCACAGATCCGTGCTGTTGCGTGGCCCCGGGGCCGCACACAAGCGCATGTTCTGAGGGACGTACAGGACCGTCCAGTCAGAACGGGGGATCTCCCAGCTGGCCGTTTATGTACATTGGTCAGGTGGGAGGGGTTAAAGCCCCTTAAAGGTCATCAGTGTAGTGTATGGAGGAGGTCTGGTGCTGGAATTATTGCCTCATCCTGGCGTGTGCGCTGATATGTAACATGTATCGCAATCCACATCTTCATGTGTAGGGGCCCCACTGTGTGCTTTGACGTTTCAACATGCATATATGTGGGGAGGTCTCAATTTTTATATTTTGGAGGAGGGGGGAGGAGATGTGCTTGGGGGTAACTTTCATTTATTACTTTTATTTTTTTTTACTTTTTTTCTGTGTGACAGGTTCTCTTTATTGAGACATCAAAGGTCTAAAAGCCCCGGGTGTGTCCCCTGTACTACACTGACAGGAATACAGTGCACTGCATTACATTCTATCCTGGCCTCCATGGTCAGGAGTCTGTCAATGGGGCCCCAGAAGTCATATCATCACGTCACTTCCGGGTCAGGACACCCAGGAGCCACACACAGCCTGATACCCAGGAGCCACACACAGCCCGATACCCAGGAGCCACACACAGCCCGATACCCAGGAGCCACACACACAGCCCCATACCCAGGAGCCACACACAGCCCGATACCCAGGAGCCACACACAGCCCGATACCCAGGAGCCACACACAGCCCGATACCCAGGAGCCACACACACAGCCCGATACCCAGGAGCCACACACACAGCCCGATACCCAGGAGCCACACACAGCCCGATACCCAGGAGCCACACACATAGCCCGATACCCAGGAGCCACACACAGTTCGATACCCAGGAGCCACACACACAGCCCGATACCCAGGAGCCACACACAGCCCGATACTCAGGACCTCACAGTCTGATACCCAGAACCACACGGCACCATACCCAGAACCGCACGGCACCATACCCAGAACCACACAGCACCATACCCAGAACCACACGGCACCATACCCAGAACCACACAGCACCATACCCAGAACCACACGGCACCATACCCAGAACCACACAGCACCATACCCAGAACCACACAGCACCATACCCAGAACCACAGTGGTCATGAACAGTTTGTAACAAGAGAGACAACAGAGTTGATCCCGGCTGAGCAGATGAACTGCAACACCCTGTGGTACAGACATAGAGGCACCTCTCTGGGATAAGACCTGGAAATGAACACATTATCATTTGTGAGTTTATTGCCCTTCTTCACACCCGGCTATCACAGGCTATAACCTTTCATCAGTCACTGTTCAACCATCGCAGACCTGACTGTTATCAGGGGCAGAGAGTGGAAGAGATGGAGTCCTTCATCTGTTTACTCACTACCTCCAGCAGAGGGCGCTGTAGCCGGGTACACACTACAAGCTTTGTTTTCATTCAACCCAGCGGACTGATTTTTGTAAAGAGTAGCGTGGATTGTCAGCTCCTGGGGCAAGGCGACTTTTGGGGGACAAGCTTCACACCATGTGACTTACCGCACGACAATCACGGCAAAACTGAAACGTTTTCAGGGCTCATGTACACTGCAGCTGCTACACTGACGGTCAGGAACTGTGGAGCAGATTTTTCAGCAGCCCCTGAACTCTCCTTTATGTCTCCCTGTGTCCATGTACACACAGGCGTTCAGGAGTAGATTTTACCGCCATTTCAAACGCCAAACTGAATGCTGTTAACCGTCTTTACAATCGTTTGCGTTTAGACGCGTTCTTTGACAGATCCATATCCAGATGCTGTCCAGAGCCGATTTTCTTCATCAAAAGTGCATGCAAAGCGTTTTCCATGTATTCCAATGGACCCGGTACACCAGCGCAGTCAGGTCCAGGTTTCGCGTGAAGGAAAAAATGGTAAAATGCGCCGCATTATGATGGGATCCATAGTGACTACAACCAGAAAAGACAGGTCATCTCCACACATACTGCTCTCTCTGCTTCTGCTCTCTATTCCTCTCAAAATGTCTGAAATATTTCTTGATTTACTATTTTCAGTGCATTCTGGGCATTTGGAAGGTCTCCTGATGCTATTATTTAAAAACGCGTCTAAACGTAAACGCGCATAAACGCGGTATGCAAACGCGGCTAAACTGACATTTTTTACCTATGTTTTCTAGCAGTCAGTTTCCAGAGGTCAGAAGAGTTTTCCAAACGCCCCGTGTACATGACCCTAATAATAAATAATGGCGCCTGAACCTGCGTTTTGCGATCACAGCGATTCTGCCGCAATCCCAAAATGCCCAAATGTGAAAGGAGCAGCCCTGGTTCACACATATGCCATTCTGGATGCATTTTCAAACTCACAGATTGACATGACAGGCGAGATATTATGTGCTCCTATTGAGGAGGTTCACACAGATGCCACCCACACGCATTGTGCTTTGAGTGTCATTATGGAAAGGGTTCTGTGCGAGTTTGTTGCGGTGCGTTCCAGAATCACGAGTGATAGAGCAGAGCCTCAAGAGAAGAGAAGTGTTCACATAGGATTGCTACTGAAAGGTGTTTTCGCATTAAAGTCTATGGGAGGGGATTTCACATTGAAGTCTATGGGAGGGGATTTTGCATTAAAGTCTATGGGAGACGTTTTCGCATTGAAAAAAAAAAAAAATTCCACCATTTAGGGAAATAACGATAAAAGACAATATAAATAAAAAAAGCAAGACAGAAATGAAAATATTTGCTCGGCAGGAAATCTTTCTATTCAGCGATAAGGCTCCAATCACAGAGTTCTCATAGGAATAAAGACCTTTATTTTAAGCCGTGGGACTGTAAGGTTGAAATATCAATCAAAATAACTCACTTAAATTAAAAAAAAAAGAAAAAACCTCTTCTCCTGGTATATGAGATCTATATACTGAGGCTGCATTCACATAACTGCCGCCCCTTTAGGAAAAATCGTCAGTTGTGTTTGTCTGAGTACCAGGAGATTTGAAAAAAAAACAAAAAAAAAAACAGTCACCTAGAGTTCTTAAAGGGGCCACGTCCTTGTTTTTGAATTAAACTTGCAGGTGGCTGAATTTAAAAAGGACGTGGCCCCTTTAAGAAAACTTTGGAAAAAAAAAAAAAAAGGCTCTCCAGCACCGTGATGTCATCGCCTGGCCCCTCCCCCTCTCCCCCCCTCCCCCCCCTTTCTCCCCCTAAGCCAGCTCTGCCAGAGCCCCTTCAGTCGCTCCTTGTACCCGGTACAGAGCAGACGTGATTGTTCCTTCTCCTGAGTTTGGCTTGCAGTCTCATCGGTTCGGATTTGATCCGATTGGCTGCACTTCCTCTCTCACACAGGTTGAAGCGGGTTTCATTATTTTCCGTAATGAGACAATTGAAGATTAAAACGTTTATTTCTCAGAAAACCACCAAAGAGGAATCGGGGGAAGGAAAGCCCCCTATGGAAGGAGGGATCACTGAGCAGTCTGCAGATCCCACCACCAAGAGGCCCACCACCATGAAGAGGACTCGGGCTTTTCTGCGCGGCTGCTTCAGAGCCGTTGCTGGATGTTTAGGCGCCGGCAGTAAAGTCAATGGGCGCCACCACAAGGCAGAACACCAAAATGGTATGTATTGTGGATCTAGAGAGAGACGAGGGAACTCACCTCCTCTCACTGGACCCTTTTTTCCCCTTTTTCCCGGCTGACATTCCCATATGGACACATGTACAGGGATCCCCATAGACACTGAGGAGAGCTGACATTCCAGCAGGGATGGGGAATTCATATGGCCGGGCATGTCCGGACACGTCCCGGGGGTGGGGCAGGTAGTTTCCTCTCCCCTTCAGCCCTGCTGCGGGGCTCACCTGTCAGGTGGAAGCATTGGAGGGGCGGGGCAGCCGCTTCCACACAGTGCCGGCCCCCTCGCCCCGTGTGACCCTCCCCCCGCCCACTATCTCCCGGGCTCCGCCCCCTCATCTGCGGGCCCCGGGGCCGACTCACCGCCCTCAGCAGGAGAGGAAGGAGAAGAGCGCCCGTCCCCGTCTGGTCCTGACCAGGAAGTGACGGTGTGATGTCACTTCCTGGTTACCGGTCAGAGATCCCCGCCCACCGAGGGCGGGACATATGGAATCCGATGTGCATTGCAGTCCATCCAGTGTAGTACAGGGGAGACATCCGGGGTCTATTACACCTCAGATGTCTCCATAAAGAGAACCTGTCACCAAAATACATCACAGACGGCACATTGTTCCCTATGTCATGGAAACAAATTCAGGAAAAATAAAATATATTTTAATTGAAAAAATTAAAGTTCCTCCCAATCACATAACACCCCCCCCCCCCTCCAGACATATACACACGTACAAATGTAAAAGCACACGCTGGGGCGCCTACACATGAAAACATTGATTACAATACACGTTACATATCGCCGCACACGCCAGAATGAGCGCAATAATTCTAGCAGCAGACCCCCTCCATACACTATACTGATCACCTAGAAGGGGCTGTAACAGTCCGACATTTTCTGTAGTTGACGCTTTTACAGCCCCTTCTAGGTGATCAGTATAGTGTATGGAGGGGTCTGCTGCTAGAATTATTGCGCTCATTCTGGCGTGTGCGGCGATATGTAACGTGTATTGCAATCAACGTTTTCATGTGTAGGAGCCCCAACGTGTGCTTTTACGTTTGTACGTGCATATATGTCTGGGGGGAGGGGATTGGATGATATGTACTTGGGTGTACCTTTCATGGTTTACAACTAAAAAAATTAGAAATTTTTTTTTTTTATTTTGCCCGCAGCAGGACTGAAGATGTCCCAGGTGTAGGGAGATAGGAATTCATCATCCCTGGGCCATAGACACTGATGACGGCTGACATTCCCATATGTATCCATGTACAGGGATCGCCATAGACACTGATGACGGCTGACATTCCCATATGCACACATGTATACGGATGGTCATAGACACTGATGACGGCTGACATTCCCATATGCACACATGTATATGGATGGTCATAGACACTGATGACGGCTGACATTCCCATATGCACACATGTATACGGATGGTCATAGACACTGATGACGGCTGACATTCCCATATGCACACATGTATATGGATGGTCATAGACACTGATGACGGCTGACATTCCCATATGCACACATGTATACGGATGGTCATAGACACTGATGACGGCTGATATTCCCATATGTATCCATGTACAGGGCTCGCCATAGACACTGATGATGGCTGACATAGACACTGATGACGGCTGACATTCCCATATGCACACATGTATACAGATGGTCATAGACACTGATGACGGCTGACATTCCCATATGCACACATGTATAGGGATGGTCATAGACACTGATGACGGCTGACATTCCCATATGCACACATGTATACAGATGGTCATAGACACTGATGACGGCTGACATTCCCATATGCACACATGTATACGGATGGTCATAGACACTGATGACGGCTGACATTCCCATATGCACACATGTATAGGGATGGTCATAGACACTGATGACGGCTGACATTCCCATATGCACACATGTATAGGGATGGTCATAGACACTGATGACGAGAAAAAGGAGAGAAGCGCCTCTAAGTGCAATAAGTCTTTTAATTCAAGTCTAAATGTAGAAACACTCACATGTGTGAAGTAATCATAAGCATAAAAACCGTGGTTAACAATAGTTAACGGTGGGGTGGTAACCCGGGTGAAGAGCCGTCATCTCTCTGCGATGTGGGGAGGTCAGCTCTCGGCTGGAACAGCGTGGTGGCTGGAGGGGGAACAGTGGTGAGGCCAGCCTTCATGCACGTCCTCCCTCAAAGCCGGATGGAACGCACGCTGGAACGTAGCGGCGGCGTGGCACTGATGACGGCTGACATTCCCATATGCACACATGTATACGGATGGTCATGAATACACGTGACGCTCACATTGCAACTCCACCAGCAAAAGTATGAATATCCATATAACATTGATAAAAACATATGACTAGACATAAATATTTCTACTACATTAGTCACGTGTGTACTCTCCCTGCCAATGCAAACAATCAGCTGTTGTCAGGCTGGTGTATGACCCCCCCATAGTGGGTGACCCGTATCCTGTTTGACCTCAGGGCTGATAAATGACACTTTCTGGGCAAAACTGCCATTAAAAAAAGGCTGTGCTTAGCTGGCCCAATGATTCACAAACCCCAGCCACAATGCAGAGCCAGGCAGGTGACACCACTACTTCCTACTGCCACTTCCCTTGTGACCCGCCCACTCATTTAACTTGCCGGTTTCTTCAGTCATTTAATTGTAGAGGCTTGGCATAACTGCCACCCAACTAGCATTTTTATATGAAGGCCACTATAGTCATCCCTGTGTCCCTATCATGTCAGGTCTCCTTACTGTCCCTGGCACAGGTGTTTCTAACTTTCTCTGTATTTTGATTTTGTATAAAGAAAAATATATAAAATGTAGATTAAGTTGCTAAATTCAATTCTTTTTTATTGTAGATGTAAATATTATTTACTGCAAACACAGCTCACCCGGCAGGCTTGCCACAGTGAGCGAGAAGAGATATGAGGCTCCGACAGAATGTGCCGAGCACGTGGAGGCTCCGACAGAATGTGCCCAGCACGTGGAGGCTCCGACAGAATGTGCCGAGCACGTGGAGGCTCCGACAGCATGTGCCCAGCACGTGGAGGCTCCGACAGAATGTGCCCAGCACGTGGAGGCTCCGACAGAATGTGCCGAGCACGTGGAGGCTCCGTCAGTAGTTGACATTCACGTGGAGGCTCCGACAGAACACGACGTTAATGACAAGACCCTACCAAAATGCCAGGGGAACATCTCCTCCAGTGAAGATGGGGACAAGGATACAAGAAAGGATAGACATATACTGGTGGTAGGGGACTCCATTCTTAGAGGTACAGAGAGAGCAATCTGTCACAAAGACCGTCATTGCCGAACAGTCTGTAGTTTACCAGGCGCTCGGGTTCGGGACATTGCAGATCGCATGGACAGATTGCTGAAAGGGGCTGGGGAGGACCCAGCTGTCATCGTACATGTCGGTACCAACGACAAAGTCAGAGGAAGATGGAACGCCCTACAAAAAGATTTCAGAGACTTGGGAGCTATATTGAAGAAAAGAACCTCCAAGGCAGTATTTTCAGAAATACTGCCTGTACCTCGAGCCACACCAGTGAGGCAGAATGAGATTAGAGAGCTTAACAAGTGGCTGAAGAACTGGTGCAGAGAGGAGGGGTTTGAGTTCATGGAGAACTGGGCAGACTTTTCGTTCAGTTACCAGCTCTACAGCAGGGACGGACTGCACTTAAATGGCCAGGGTGCGACTGTTCTGGGAGTTAAGATGGCCAAGAAGTTGGAAGAAATTTTACACTAGGAGGTGAAGCAGAGGAGGATCTTCATCATCAGAAAGTCCCCTATGTCATCGCTCTATTGAAGGATTGTCATCAGCACCTGCCTCCAAGAAAGCAATTACACCAGCTCTCTTCACCCACAAGAGAGCTACAATATTTTGTTTCAAGGTGTGTGTTGGACCAGCTATAAGGGGAGGTTGGAGGCCGGTAGCTAAATGGTTGGAGGCAGCACATTGGCTAAATGGTTAGCACTTCCGCCTGGAAGGCTCCGACAGCATGGGCCGAGCACGTGGAGGCTCCGACAGCATGGGCCGAGCACGTGGAGGCTCCGAGGGCTTGGGCCGAGCACGTGGAGGCTCCGAGGGCTTGGGCCGAGCACGTGGAGGCTCCGAGGGCTTGGGCCGAGCACGTGGAGGCTCCGAGGGCTTGGGCCGAGTACGTGGAGGCTCCGAGGGCTTGGGCCGAGCACGTGGAGGCTCCGAGGGCTTGGGCCGAGCACGTGGAGGCTCCTAGGGCTTGTGCCGAGCACGTGGAGGCTCCGAGGGCTTGTGCCGAGCACGTGGAGGCTCCGAGGGCTTGTGCCGAGCACGTGGGGGCTCCGAGGGCTTGTGCCGAGCACGTTGGGGCTCCGACGGCTTGTGCCGAGCACCTGGAGGCTCCGAGGGCTTGTGCCGAGCACCTGGAGGCTCCGAGGGCTTGTGCCGAGCACCTGGAGGCTCCGAGGGCTTGTGCCGAGCACCTGGAGGCTCCGAGGGCTTGTGCCGAGCACGTGGAGGCTCCGAGGGCTTGTGCCGAGCACGTGGAGGCTCCGAGGGCTTGTGCCGAGCACGTGGGGGCTCCGAGGGCTTGTGCCGAGCACGTGGGGGCTCCGACGGCTTGTGCCGAGCACGTGGAGGCTCCGACAGCATGTGCCAAGCACGTGGAGGCTCCGTCAGAATGTGCGAAGCACGTGGAGGCTCCGACAGCATGTGCCAATCACGTGGAGGCTTCGTCAGCATGTGATATTCACGTGGAGGCTCCGTCAGCATGTGACATTCACGTGGAGGCTCCGTCATCGCTCTATTGAAGGACTGTCATCAGCACCTGCCTCCAAGAAAGCAATTACACCAGCTCTCTTCACCCACAAGAGAGCTACAATATTTTTTTTCCAGGTGTGTGTTGGACCGGCTATAAGGGGAGGTTGGAGGCCGGTATTCTTTTTTAAAGGCGTGTGTTGGACTGGCTATAAGGGGAGGTTGGAGGCCAGTATTTTTTTTCAATCATGTTTCAGACGTCTATAGATGGTAGTTTCGTATATAATTGCAAATATATGCAACCAAAACCTCTGTTTTTGATTTAATTTTTGTTGATCTAGTTTACATTCTGAATGTATTTCTTGCTCTGTATGTCACAATTTGGAAATGACATTAGAGTGGAGTTAGGGACCGCACTGTACAGAGGAGCCTTGACGTGGCAGTGCGGCTTCACATATATTTGCAAATGTATCCAACAAACTGAACACAAATTGCTGAAACATTTTAGGCTTTTTCCAATTTTGCTGGCTGGCTGGTAAGTATGCTGGAGGACTCTGTGTATTGTAACGTTCTGTGAATTGCCCTGCCTATGTGCACCTTACATGAAGCATCCAATCACACTTTTGTGTTGCGGTAAGATGCATTCCTGCAACATAGGACGACACGTGGTCCATGCATTAGCGTGTTGCAGTGTCATCCATTGTCAATAGGAACCGAACGCACATCTGACAGACATGCATTGCAGCGCACCACACTGCACATCTAGTCAGAAGAAACGATGCGTGTCCGATATTTGGTCTATTCTGGCGTGTGTCGGCAGCCCGTTCAATGGAACACAATAAACTGATCAGAGGAGGGGCAACTTCAGGCAACAGAAAAACTTTAATGCACAACTTAGGCAGCACAGTGGCTAAATGGTTAGCACTTCCGCCTGGCAGTACTTGGGTCGTTAGTTCGAATCCCAAAGATGGCACCACCTGCCTGGAGTTTGCATGTTCTCCCTGTGCCTGTGTGAGTTTCCTCCCACACTCCAAAGACATGCTGGTAGGTGAATTGGCTCCTGTCTAAATTGTCCTAGTTTCATCCCTGGTCATGTGGGATCTCCTGCATGGTGGGGGTTGGAGAAAGACCTGGCAACCTACCCTGTAAAATAACTGCTAAGAGAATTCATGGAAAAAGTTGCTTACGAGAGACGGTCCATGCAATCACCAAGGGTTGGATACAACTGGATAGATAGATAGATAGATAGATAGATAGATAGATAGACAGACAGACAGACAGTGTATGTATGGATGTGAGTTAGGGACCTTAGATTGGACGCCCCTTGAGGGTTAGGGACTGATGTGAATGTACAATATATATGTAAAGTTCTGTGTAAATTGACGGCGATATAGAAGTACCTGAAATAAATAATAAATAAAATACACTTCAATCCCAATAAACATGAGCTATTTTCAATCCTTCTGCTGCTATCCTTAGCAAATACACGGCTCAAAAAATAAAGGAACACTTTGAGAACACATCAGATCTCAATGGGGAAAATCTCATGTTGGGTCTCTATACTGACATGGACGGGGTGATGTGTTAGGAACATAAGGACGCCCCATCGTTTCATGAAAATGATCAACCAACAGAGGACTGAATTCAAAGATACCCCGAAAATCAAAGTGAAAAAAAAATGCAGCAGGCGAGTCCATTTTGCTAAAATTGTATTGCAGGAACTCAGAATGGTCCTCAGTAGTTTGTATGGCCCCCACGTGCTTGTATGTATGTCTGACAACGTCAGGGCATGCTTCTAATTAGACGACGGATGGTGTCCTGGAGGATTTCCTCCCAAAACTGGACCAGGTCACCAATGAGCTCCTGGACAGTCTGAGGTGCAACGTGGCAGCATCAGATGGACTGAAACATGAGATCTCAGAGGATGCTGGAATATCATTTTAACCACTTGCCAACCGCGCTATAGCCGAATAACGGATAGAGCGCGGTTGTCCAGTTCTGGGAGGGCGTCATATGATACAAAACTAGTGAAAAACAGTCAGAAAAGATGAGTAGGGAAAAAAATGTCAGTGGCCTCCACCTGTAAAACCATTCCTGTGTTGGGGGTCGTCTCACTGTTGCCCATCTAATGCAACTGTTAATTTCATTAATACCAAAGCAGCTGAAACTGATTAACAACCCCCTCTGCTACTTAACTGACCAGATAAATATCCCAGAAGTTTAACTGACTTGACACTATACTCGGATTAAAAAGCGTTCCTTTAATTTTTTTGAGCAGTGTATTTAGGAACGTAGATCATATCTACTTGTTTTAAACTTATTCTTTTTTATTAACAATTCCTCAGTTACTTCCTGGTTTCCAGCCTAGGCAAATGAAGTCATACATCCCAGGAGTATTCAGGAGTGGAGGAGGGGCTTTCTCAGCAAAGCACACCCTCATGCCTGAGCTAAGGGCAGATGGATTCCAGGGAGTAAATGCTACATCAGTCATCTGCCCTTACTCAAGGTGGCCACAGCCAGAAATGCTAGACAAGAGTTTTTCAAAGTGATTTCTCAGTAAAATAAAGCATGGAAACATGGATGGATGGGGGAGTTTTCTTTGATTATTACAAATGAATAAATGATCATTTTCTCTTTGTGGTGCTCAGATACAGTGTAATTCCAAGTCTGTGGTGACTGGCATTTCTATCATTCCGTGTGTCCCGCACTCCTTTCATTTGTGTACCACCACCATATCCTGTACAGTTAAAGGGTCAGTCCACCCAAAAGTGAGATTTTAGTTCCCAGTGGAGTCTACGGGGCTTAGTCACCCTCTGGCCTCTTCTGTCTCTCATAGTATCATCTGTTCCCACTAATTCTGCTGCATGGACCATCCAATAAAATGAATCCCACATCTAGAAGAGTTGGACCCTCTAGTCATGGCTGCACTGGATGTGAAGATCTGGGATCCCGATTCCAGACATCTCACCACAACATATAAGAGACTATTAGGTAGTAGAACTCTGTTCCATGAATTAACCAGCTGCCGACAGGCCCATGCAAATATACAGCAGCCTGGGGTCTCCTCTGCACCACATCACGTACATGTATGTGATCTTTCATTTCTAGGTAGGGGGCATGCGTGCCCGTTACCCCCATCTGTGCTGCCATTCGCTACAGCCCAAGCCAATCAGCAAATTCAGCCAAATGATTTATGGCTGGGACCTGCTGAACGGCTGAGTGAATAACTTAGCAGAGCTCTGTGTTGACAAGCAACACAGACCTCTGTACAAACAGCAGCGATGTGTCTATTTTTTTATCCCTGCAAAGCAGAGAGTAAAAACAGCCACATGGATTAGTAAAAGCAGCCCATACTACACACAGTACACACCGCTAACCCTTTGATTGCCCCTAGATGTTACCCCTTCCCAGTCAGTGTCATTTATACAGTCACAGTGTATAGTATTAACACTGATCACTGTATCAGTGTCACTGGAGATGTCAGTGTCAGTTGTGACAAAGTGTCAGATTGCTCGGCGCACTATCACAGCCCCACTCATCATCGCCATTAATAGTATAAACATAAATAAATGTAAAAGATAAATAAACTTCCAGTATTTATTATTTATCCCATTGTTTGTAGACGCTGCAACTTTCACACAAACCAATTAATACACATTTACTGATTTGCATTTTTTTTTTTTTACCTAAAACGTAACAGAATATATGTTGGCCTAAATTTATAAAGACATTTTTTTTTTTTAATTTTTATTGGATATTTTTTATAACAAAAAGTAAAAAACATAGTTTTTTTTGTTTCAAAATGTTCATTTATATAATAAATACCTAGTGGTGTTCATATATCACCAAAAGAAAGCTCTATTTTTGTGGGAAAAAAGAAAAACATCATTCGTATGCAGCGTTGCATGACCGTGCTATTGCCAGGTAAAGCGAAGTGAGGGATAGCAAAAAAATGCCCAATGTACCCCATAGTCATTCACATGGGGGGGGGGGGAGTTGGGTTGGGTTGGCAGGATCTGGGGGTCTCCCCCCTTTACTGGCCAGCCGAGCCACATGCTCGGATAAGGGTTTTTTTTTGGCATGGGGTTACCCTCAAAATCCATACCAAACCAGGACAAGCAGCCAGCTACCTGGCCCCCTCCTTACCCTCTTCCCGTCCGCCCATTCTACATAGACGGCAGACGGGAAGCAGCGCCGATGCGGCTAATGTTCCTGTACGTTAGGCTGCATCGATGGCTCGTGTGCGGCTCACAGAGAGCTCACCACGAAACCCGATGATCGGTGTGTCGCCCGGACACAGTGGATCACATTACCGCTGTGTTAGGGCGATCACGTGGTGTATCACATGTGACTGCTGTGACCAATCGCTTCTCTCTGCTCTCAGTGTGAACGATCCTGCAGTGTGTGAGTTTACACTGAATGTCAGGCTGCTTGTACCCTCACACACTGCACTGCCAGCCTCCCCAGTGCCCCAGTTTAGTTCCCCTGTGTCCCTGATCACTGACCCACAATATCAATAATACATCATTCAGGAGGCCTTGTCACCTGTCCCAGTGCAAACAAAACACCCCCCATACACCATACCAATGTCCTGATCACAGCCACACCCCATACCGGCGTCCTGATCACAGCCACACCCCATACCAGCATCCTGATCACAGCCACACCCCATACCAGCTTCCTGATCACCGCCACACCCCATACCAGCATCCTGATCACAGCCACACCCCATACCAGCATCCTGATCACAGCCACACCCCATACGAGCATCCTGATCACAGCCACACCCCATACCAGCATCCTGATCACAGCCACACCCCATACCAGCATCCTGATCACAGCCACACCCTATACCAGCATCCTGATCACCGCCACACCCCATACCAGCATCCTGATCACAGCCACACCCCATACCAGCATCCTGATCACAGCCACACCCTATACCAGCGTCCTGATCACAGCCACACCCCATACCAGCGTCCTGATCACAGCCATACCCAATACCAGCATCCTGATCACAGCCACACCCCATACCAGCGTCCTGATCACAGCCACACCCCATACCAGCGTCCTGATCACAGCCACACCCCATACCAGCAACCTGATCACAGCCACACCCCATACCAGCGTCCTGATCACAGCCACACCCTATACCAGCATCCTGATCACAGCCACACCCCATACCGGCATCCTGATCACAGCCACACCCCATACCGGCATCCTGATCACAGCCACACCCCATACCGGCATCCTGATCACAGCCACACCCCATACCAGCATCCTGATCTCCGCCAAACCCCATACCAGCATCCTGATCACAGCCACACCCCATACCAGCATCCTGATCACAGCCACACCCCATACCAGCATCCTGATCACAGCCATATGCCATATATTTCAAATATACATCCCATAGTTTATAGACTCTATAGCTTTCACACAGACTAAATAATATAAACTGTTTTGGGTTATTTTTATCCCAAAAATGTAGCAGAATACGTTTTGGCCTAAATGTATGAAGAAACATGATCTTTTTGCAAAATTATGTAACAAAAACGAAGCAAAAAATGTTTTTTTCTTCAAAATTGTCAGTATTTTTTCGTTTATATAGCAAATAATAAAAAACCCCGTGGTGATCAAATACCACCAAAAGAAAGTTCTATCTGTCACAAGAAAAAGATAAAAATGTAATATGGGTATAGTGTTGCATGACTGAGTAATTGTCACTCAAAGTGTGATAGTGCTGAAAGATGAAAATTGTCCTAGACTGGAAGGGGGTGCAAGTGTCTGGACCTGAAGTGGACCAGGTATTGTTAAAGACGCCAGTGGCCACCAGCTCCATAAATCTGCATCTGAACCATATTTGAAAACCGCAGCTGAACCGCTGAATAGCTGCATTGGAAATGGGCAGTGAAAATGACCAGGAAATTCACACCAGACATGTGTGAACCTAGCCGTAGGAAAATTATGCTGCTGCAAAGCCCCTGTGAGGGTGAGGCATTAGGAGACCGCCGAATCAGCCACTTCTTGAGTTTTGGGAATCCCTGCCCTTTCACAAGTTCAAATGTGCATTGAGCACGAGAAAGGGGCGGGAATGCCTGAAACGGTCATTCCTATGGCTTCTAATATACATACATCCATACGATATAGTGAATAACTTTTTAGAGAAAGAGCATAAAGAGGGTGTGAACCTAGCCTTGTATAGATGGAGAAAGGGGGAGGTGTACTGTAGTCCTAAAACCCCACAATGTGCCGCGCTTCACTTCAAAAATAATATGTGTATCCAATCACTAATATTTCTAATGCATATCCAAATATATAAATGAATATAAATATATGTAATTGTGCATCCAGTTACTATCAGTTATATATCAAAATAAATGAAAAAGTGAATAAACCAATGATGATTGTCAACAACAGTGTCCATATGATTGTTATAAGCAGTCAAAAGAAAACTCCATATATGAGTTCCTTCAAACGTGCAAACTTTGCTTTATCGTATAATATCCTGTGCTTCTTAAAAAGTATTTGGTGCGAATAACTTGCATAAACGTGCTCCATCCAGCGTCATGACGTCAAAGCTCCTCACGATGCTCGATGGTACCATACTGACACCAGCTGGCAATTTTAGGATTTTCACCTGGGAAAAAGTTCTGGAGGACACATTTTGTGCACAAAGCAGTTTGAACATAGAGTACATGTGAGTGCATTACTTTTATTAATAAAAATGATTTTTAAAGGGTAATACACTATGATTTGATGTATTCCTCTATAATAACCACCGTGGAAGGGGAGTTTATCGTCTGAGTGGAGAAGGACCCCAAACAGCAGGATACCGTCCCATCCACACTTTGGTCCATTTAAAGGGACACAAGCGCTATATGACCTTACTTAACGGTTTGTTCATATATTGGAGGTGAGAGCACAACCGGGGGGGTGGGGGACGTTTATGGAAGTTATTTGCACCAAATACTTTTTAAGAAGCACGGGATATTATACGATAAAGCAAAGTTTGCACGTTTGAAGGAACTCATATTTGGATTTTTCTTTTGACTGCTTATAACAATCATATGGACACTGTTGTTGACAATCATCATTGGTTCATTCACTTTTTCATTTATTTTGATACATAACTAATAGTAACTGGATGCACAATTACATATATTTATATTCTTTTATATATTTGGATATGCATTAGAAATATTAGTGATTGGATACACATATTATTGTTGAAGTGAAGCGCGGCACATTGTGGGGTTTTGTTTTTTTACACACTAGTATGAGCATGTGTTAGGTGCAGGCGATTCACAATCAGCACTTGGTAAGATTTATTACTCACATAGCAGCTCACAAGCCGACACGTGTTTGTTCTGTAGCCCTGACACACTTCTTGTCCTAGGGTGACAATGCTGCTCTCCATAGTGTGACAGTGCTGTGATCTGTCATGTTGGTAAAAGGATATTATGCTACCCAGGATCCTCAACAAGGCAGGTTAAGGGGCTCCAGGGAGTTTGTGTAATGCAGAGGAAACTGGCTTTTCAGTTTCTTCATTGTTTCATAAAGGTCCATTTTGGGACCTGGAGCCTGGAAATTTCAAAGTGATCTTGGTGGGAAGAAATCTGCAATCCTGGGACTAGATTTTAGGAATAGCCAGAACACTGATTATGCAGGTGGGTTCTGGGCTTTTTGTAGAGACAGGACCAGGGTTCTGGGCTCTATCCTCCCGAGGAATCCAGGTATGTGCAAGGGAGAATCCAGAGGAGTGCATTGGAAAGGACAGAGTCCAGAGCCTGAGGATCAGGGCAGCAAGGGGCTGCCAGCTGTGTGGACAGTGTTGGTGAGGAAGTGGTCTATGGGGGACTGACGAGGGTCTATAGTGGAAGGCCTGAGCAGAACTGCTGTACATAAGCCAGGAGACTGAAGAACTATTGTGTCGCAAGTGCAAGCCAGGAGGCTGGATTGGTTGTTTTCTGTTGATGTGGCAAACATACATTGTATGGACTTTTTTTTTTTTTCTTTAATAAAAGTGGGCCAAGAAACTCTAAATCAACAATTTCTGGTGTGGATTCTACTTGCTGGTGAGCGCTACCCTGAGCTAAACAACCCCCAAACATTACAATAGATATAGTACATTGAGTGTTGTCACCCGAGGACAGGAAGTGAACATGATTACCAGCTTAACATAAACACTAGATAATCCTAATAAAAATAAAACAATGGCAGCCACCAAATCTAAAGATTGGTAAACTGGAAAAGATTTTGTTCTCGGGTTTAGATTTGCTTCAACTTCTGTGGAAACATAACAAAAAGGAGCAGAGAAATCGCTCAGGGACTGTTATAAATGGGCAAAACCTTTGGTAATTACGTGTTCGTAAAAAGCAAATGACAATAACTGTACAAAGTAAATACATAAACGATGTCTATCAACACCTAGACTGTCCATCTTCCATATTAACAGGAAGCATTCACTGGATCCATCTGTCTTTACGGACATCCAGCCAATCCAACCGCCAACGCTAACAAGTGTGATGCTCAATAAATCTGCATTGGCTCAGCTGAACAAGTCGTCTCACCATCTACACTTACTACTGTACCTCCCCAGAGAACGATGTACACGGCGTGACCCAAATCAGAGCCCAGAGTACCTTTACCTTTACACGTGCTCCCAATATCGGAACGGACACCTTCTTGTAAGAACCGTGCATGGCCCCTTAAGACGTTAAAGGCCCGCTTTAGGGGAAAATATTGTATTTTGGAAAATGTAAGGTCAGTGACTGTAGAGATAGTATTCTCGGTACACAATAACCGACTAAAAAGTGTTTCCAGTGTTGGGCCTTAAAAAATGAACTCCTGAAGGAATTAAAAACATAAATATAGATCCATCCTTGCATGTCTAAATGCCTGTATTCACTTCTCCAATGAAACAGTATTGAAATGTGAAGTAAATCTCTTTTTGGTTCCTTAATTTCCAGCTTCTCTGCT
Source organism: Staurois parvus (assembly GCF_062004578.1). Lineage (NCBI taxonomy): Eukaryota > Metazoa > Chordata > Amphibia > Anura > Ranidae > Staurois > Staurois parvus. The sequence goes on along the minus strand of NW_028318371.1, from coordinate 1,693,719 downwards.
CCTCCCCGACGAATGCGGGGGGTTAAGTTCCACTTTAACCTGTTGTCCCCCAAATAACACATTTGCAGCCACAAGGGCAGGCTTTAACACCCACACATGTGCGTTGTTGGGCAGCCAATGTTTCTGTGCTGAGAACAAGCTCACTGCAAGCTCCCAGCACAGACACTGGGCTGTCACAGACAGCTCTCGGCCCTCACTAATAATCCATAGCCGGTGGAACGACTCCTGAACATGTGACCACTATGACAGCCAAACACAGTAGTCACATGATCGAAAATCTTCCCGCCCCCCAGGCACTCAGAACTTTGTACAAGGACACCGGAGTAGGCAGAAAAGGGTTAAAGGGACTTCAGATGAGACATTTTTGTGGTCATTTAGCTCGTGAGATAAACAATATAAAGCCAAAGACACAACAAACTGACCTTTTCTGCTAGCCAGCCCATGTGCCGAATTTCATGACTTCCAGAGACTCCATTTTTTCCCAGCTGAGTTTGGACTTCGGCCATCACCTTGGGAAGAAGTTCCTTCACCGCCCCGTGAATTGCGTTGAACCCGGTCTGGGCCGCCGCAGGATCTTTTGCTCGCAGCACCGCAGTATGCTTGGCATCAGGTGAATGCAGTTCTAGATGTCTGCAATACAGAACACATGCGTTTACAGCGGGAAATCCCAGGATCTTCTTAGAATCCCCTGTTCATAGCTCTGGATTTTTAGGATATTTTGCCACACACAGTTGAATAAAAACTGTACATCTTTGGACTAATCTCCAGACAGATATAACAGACACAAATGAATGCAACTCTGTATTCATTAACCCCTTCTTCCCAGCCTTTTAAGAGATAGTAACACCGGAGCATCCTTACCTGCTTGCTCAGCTTCCGCACCATGTGATCACTGTGATTGGATGATTAGATAATTGGAAGCCCATCCTACCAGCTTCCAATTGTCAGTGACGGTACTGTCAGAGTGCTGGGGGCATGCTGCCAACACAAAACAGGTATGTGTATACGTGGAGGCACAGAATACGTCCAATCTCTGCTGCCACATACCGTATTTTTCACTCCATAAGACGCACCTAGGTTTTAGAGAAAAACAAGAAAAAAAATATTCTGAACCAATGGACTGCAGACACAGTACAGGGGATGACCAGAGACTGCGGACACAGTACAGGAGATGACCAGAGACTGCGGACACAGTACAGGGGATGACCAGAGACTGCGGACACAGTACAGGGGATGACCAGAGACTGCGGACACAGTACAGGGGATGACCAGAGACTGCGGACACAGTACAGGAGATGACCAGAGACTGCGGACACAGTACAGGAGATGACCAGAGACTGCGGACACAGTACAGGGGATGACCAGAGACTGCGGACACAGTACAGGAGACCAGAGACTGCGGACAGTGCAGGGGATAACCAGAGACTGCGGACCTTTGGGGAGGGAGGGGGAGCGGGTAACTGAATTTGACAGGTACCCGCTCCCACTTCCGCGGAGTTGTCCTTCCTTCTTCTTCCCGTGGTGGCTTCTGTGACAGCTGGGTGCCCACTGCGCATGCGCGAGAAGCACTGCACTTTGTGAATGGCCCGGAGCCTTCTGGGACCTGTCATGTGTCACAGAAGCCGCCGCGGGAAGACTGCAGCGCTGGAACGAGGAATAGGTAAGGACCTGCAGGAGAGAAGAGCTAAGCGGCCGGCCCGGTATTCTGACATGGTGGCGGCAGAAATACCGGACCGGCCGCTTTACATTCGCTCCATAAGACGCACTGACATTTTCCCCCCTTTCTGGGGGGTGCGTCTTATGGAGCGAAAAATACGGTATATACATACATCCGACAGGAAGGGGTTAATACATCTGGAAATGTGTGTTTTTTAATGCCACTAGTGGAAGTGCCTGAAATTGATTTGGCATCAGCCTCTTACTATGCAGCAGCACTGGAAGAAGAAGGGGCAGAACCGAGAGCCAATCAGGTGTGCTGCATGCACATGTACCAACATAGAACATACTGATAGGAGAAGAGAGCAAAGAGATGACCTAATCAGTCTGCTGCTGTTGTTTCACCATCCAATCAGACGGTTGGGGGTGAACAGAGGACACCAATGTATTTCCTAACTGTAAGTAGTCTTGTCTGCTTGGCTGTGCTGTCCGGCAGAGCTGTGTAAATCCCAGCAATGGATGAACAGATATAAAAATCTTCTGACAGGCAAAACATTTCTCATATCTGTATTTAGAGTCCAGCTTTCTAGGACTGTGAGTGTACTCCATGCACCTAGAGATGACAGGATCCACCCTAACTGCTTTAAGGAACAACATGTACTGTATATAATAACAAAATAAATCACATATAATAACCATTACAGTCTGCCTAAGGTGGCAACAAACAGGCCCCAGAAATAAAAACTGGGCCCCCCATCTGTGGGAATACAAACCAACCAATGAGATGTAGATATGAGTGCGTTTTGTATGATTGTCGCTCTGGTTTCTTCCTATTATGTAAGTACCGGTCGGGTTTTAATAAAGAACATTTTTTATGGCAGAACATTATTGCAGATCCCTTTGGCTTTTCTTTGGAGAGACACTGAATAGTGAATTTGTGAGGAAGGTTTGTTTTCTGCCCGGTATATTGTGGCTCCTGGAGGTTGGACGTTCATATGGATATAGCCAGTGTTGCTGAAAGGAATATACCTCTATATATAATATATCTCTACAAATCTGAGGAACGGCTCATTCCAGACAAAGTGTAGAAAAACAGCGTACTTTGATTAAAAAGTTCATTGGAGAGGAGAAAATATATAAAGAAGTGCAGAAACTGATAGGCTGCTCAGCTAAAATGATCTCAAATGCTGTAAAATGGAAACCAAAACGTGAAAGTAAACAGAAAACTGCCATTTGAATGGATCGAATAATAGCCAAAATGGCAAAGACTCAGCCAATGATCAGCTCCGGGTGATGAAAGAAGGTGTGACGTTCCCTGTGAGGACTGTTACAATTAGAAGACGCCGATGTGAAGCCAAGCTATCTGCAAGAAGTCCCTGCAAAGTCCCACTGTTGGGAAAAAGACGTGTGCTGAAGAGGTTACAATTTACCAAAGAGCACATTGACTGGCAAAAGAGAAATGGGGCAACATTTTGTAGACTGATGGAAGTAAGATTGTTCATTTTGGATCTGCTGCAGTTTGTCAGACGCCCCCAAACACTGAATACAAGCCACAGTACACTGTGAAGACCGTGAAGCATGGTGGTGCAAGCATCATGATATGGGGATGTTTCTCATACTACGGTGTTGGGCCTATTTATCGTATACCAGGGATCATGGATCAGATTGAACTCATCCAAATACTTGAAGAAGTCATGTTTTTTTTTGAACAGCCAAATATTCCTTTTTCTTCACTTTTTGTAAAGTAATAACAAATTTGAAACATTTTTCTATCTGTTTTGATTTGGAATAGACTGTGCAGTACACTCGTGGAACATCTACAAACTACGGGACCTACAAATCTCCACAGGTGACACTTTAAAAGCCTCTACAGGTTACTAGTTTAGAGTGATGCAGGAGGTCTGGTGCTGGAATTATTGTTCTTGTTCTGACGTTCGTGGCGATACCTCACATGTATGATGTGATCACCATTTACACATGTGTGCGGGACTTACGTATGTGTATGTTTGCACATAAGCACGGGGGGGGACGACACTTTATTAAAAAAAATGTTTTAATTTATTTTAAACTTTTTTTTTTTTTTAACTGTCCCTTTTTTTTTTTATAAATCAACTTTATTGCTATGACAAGGGATGTACAACATCCCTTGTGACAGCATGGGCTATGACAGGTCCTCTTTATGGAGACATCTGGCTCTATCAGACCCCAGATCTCTCCTCTGGCCTCCAATGCAGCTGATCAGACACATATGGGTCAGCACAGTAGCTGGTCGCCAACTGCCCAGTAAACACAGAACCAGAACCAAAAGTGACAAAATCCTTGTTGCTTCCATTTTGTGATCCCACAGAGAGGGAGGAACTACATCAGCTCCTTTCTCTGTGTGTATTGAAGTCGGTGCTGCCGGTTGGAGCGGTCCCAGGATCCCCAATGGAATGAGAGAGCCCAGGAAAGGAATTGGTGGTGGGGGAGGGGGGCGGGCATCCCTCCTCCTGTAGAAGAGATCGCAGTCATAACTGAAGGCATTGTTTTATATATATATTTGGAAATGGTGGTCCAGGCATCCTGCAGCCACATCATAGCCAGCGTGGTGGGAAGAACCATTGTTTGAGATGAGGAAGAAGGCAGTCAACCCATCCAACCTGGTTGGCTGGAGAGCAGTAAAGCTGGCTATACACTAGTAGATTGTCAAACGTTCATCTGCAAATCCTTTGTACATGTGTTGGCCGTGCGAACATCCGACTTCAAAATTTCTCTTCCTTTTAACACTCAGTTTTGGAATGAAATGTAATTTCCTGAACAAAATCCGCATTCTCTGTTAGAAGGTCATTTATTTAAAGCAATCTTCCATCCTGATCCTTTGAATTTTCTCATCACTACATTTGAAAACAAACATCGATTTGAACCCACTACGCTTTGGAAAGTCAAATCAACACCCAAAAAGAACATTTTCCAACGAACATCCTGGTGTACGGCCAGATGCATTCACCATCTCGTTTACGATGGTTTGCTTGGTGGTGAGCTCCACCAATAGCTATCGGTATTCCAAAGCAATGGATCATAGCACACATGGATGGAGCAATGTGCAATCCTACCAGACTGATTGCTGCTACAGGCTCCTTAAAGGGTTGCTTCACCTTTCCAGAAAGAATGAACAGAATGAGAAGGTGAACAAACACTTGAAGTAGTTACTCCATGCGGACCCATTTATTCCGGTGGAGGTCAACATGGTTATTATGAAGAGCCTCAAGTGCAGTCCTTGACATTTTAAAAGGGCCGAACTTAAAGAAGAACTCCGGGATAGGCATAACAATCCCCCATTAGTACACCACCCTACACAAAACACTAAACAGATAATAAAATGTTCAAAATCTTTACCATTTAGGAGAAAAGTCTCATTGAATTTTCATGACCTCATCTCTGTAATTCAAAAGATAACAGTATCTTCTGTACCAAGGAGGAGGAGTAACAGCCGGGATGACATCATATCCTCTCCTCTCTCTGCAGTAAAAGGAAACTACAGTTCCCATCCACAAAATATTTAAATAATTACCGCACTCTAATATCATCAAAAAGGTGCAATCGAAAAGTGCAAAAGTGCTTATAAATAAATAATAATAATTATTGATGGGCCGTGGCTAATTAAATAAATAAATTGAAGCATGTGAAAAATTGATACAATCATATCATATTAGCAGATCCCTATATGTGCAATCCTTATGACAATGTGCAAATCTTCCATTTGTAAACCTCAAGAAAAATCAATAATATAATATAAAAATGCAATAATCTGAAAGATAATTAAAAAATAAATAAAATAAAAAGTCTATTGTGAGAAAACTGTCCCAATGTGCAAATGAATCTCCAGCCTGAACAGATATACTCTCCTTCGGTGTGAAGATCTTTGCAGTGATGTTGTAAACCTGTGTGGCTGCAGGACTGTGAGGGAAACTCCCTCCTTTCATCCACTCCTTAGTCCTCGGCCTTTGTATTCCTCGTATGTCTCATGCAAAGAGATAAAAGATATAGTGTCTCATCCCCGGGGTAAAGCAGCTTTAATGTCCTTCCATGTCGCACTCACATTTACTATAATAATATTGCGCTTTGTATATATAAGATCCCACAGCTTGCAGCTAAAACAGAGCGGAGGGTGTGTGTCCACACACCTTCAGTACTCGCCGTATCGTAGATAGAATGCGCGGTGACGTCACTGCCCCTTGGGGAGGGGGCAGTGCCGTCACCGCGCATTCTATCTACATGCCGGCTTAATGGGAAGTCAGATCATCTGCCAGGTTATTGTGTCTCATCGACTTACAAGGAATCCCCAGTTCTGATGAAAACTACCAACATACAAAGGTAATGCTGACTTCTTCACCATGGTCCGCCCTCTAAGCCGACACAGAAAAAACGCAAGATCCGCGTACTCCATGTAGGCCCTTTGCCCCATCATTGACCCTTACCAGCCGGGGGAGCCGGCCCTTTAACCTTTCCGCTGCCACAGACATTTCTGCTTGTTTCTACACACATTTAAAACATCATTTTAGGCTTGAAGATTAGTTAAAACCCCCAAACTTCACACATTTTCTGAAAGCAGACACCCTGGAGAATAAAATGATGGCAGTTCCAATTTTGTATGTGACGTGTTATTTGTGCAATGGGTTATCAGGGGCACAGTAACTAAAGTTAAAGTGGTTGTAAAGGCTCAAGGTTTTGTACCTTCGTACATTGTATGCATGAAGGTAAAAAACCTACTGAGTGCAGCAATGCCCCCAGCCCCCCAATATTTACCTGATCCAGCAATGTGAATGACAGCCTCGCCTGTCCCAGGTCTCTGCCTCCTCATTGGCTGAGACAGCAATTGAGAGCCATTGGCTCCTGCTGTCAATCACAGCCAGTCAGCCAATCAGGAGAGAGAGGGGGCAGGACCAAGCCGTGGCTCCATATGTGAATGGACACAAGGAGCAGTGGGTGCCCCCATTGCAAAATGCTTGCTGTGGGGCCACCCGACAGAAACGAAGGGCTAGGAGAGCCTGCGGGGGACCCGAGAAGAGGAGGATCCAGGCTGCTCTGTGTAAAACCACTGCACACAGTAGGGAAGTATAGAAATGTTTGTTATTTAAAAAAAAAAAATCAATGTTTAGAATCGCTTTAAGTTTCTGGCACACAAATGAAATCTACCCCATGTGACCAACTCTGTGTGACAGCTTCTCTGTAATGTGGAACTGCGCTGCATCTAAGCACCACAAATCAAGAATGCTATTTAACCCATTGTTAATATTCAAAGCAAACCCCCCCCATCCATCCATGTCTCCATGATTTATTTTGCTGAGAATTCATTTTGGAGGGGTTGGGGGGGGCTGTGTGTACTGCACATGGGGGAGGGGGCAGGAGGGGGGGTAAGCAGTGTATACAGTGAGGATGCAGTGTACACACACAGGCTCCCTCACTGGCTGCTGATAAATATCATTGACGGTTTTTAAAAGCAATTACCAACTTTTTCTTTTTCACTTTAAATCTCCGAGAAGGAGCGGTCAGCTGCTAAAGTAAACAAAGGGGTGGGGTCACCCAGTGACATCACCTAATGACCCCGCCCCTTTGTTTATTTTAGTGGCGGGGTGAATGACAGCTCCTCCTCCGATCTATAAAGTGGAGAAAAAAAAAAAGTCAGCGGGTGCATTTATAAACCAGCAATGACAGTTAGTGGCAGCAAGTGAGGGAGCCTGTCTGTAATCACTGCTACTGCCTACCCCCTCCTTGTACATACTGCCCCCCCCCCACAAAGAAGACCTGCCACTTACATGCTATCATGTGGGGGACTATTGGTCCCTATGTGATAGCGATTAAATCATAAGTTAAAGATCATTAAAAGTATAAAAAAGAAATAAAAAATAATATGAGCCCCCCCACCCCCACATACAGACATTTTGGTTTCAGTTTTCGGCCAAGTGCATCCTGAAGTTTCGGCACCAGAATTCTCATTTTGGCTCACCACTAATGTAACCCCCCCCCCCCCCAATGTTTGATATACAATGGTGGCAGGAAAAGGGTTAACAGTTACAAACAGCAGAGTTCTAACATGGGCTTCACATGCCTGATGATGGGTCCTGCGAGGATCCGAAGCGCTGCTTCTGTAATGGTCATGTGATCACTGAATAAAGCTTCGGACCGGTTCTGGAGATCCATGGTGTGCTGGTCATATACTTCCCACTTTCAATGTCTTCGGTTCCCAGCTGGTGGTCGCTGCAGCACTCACTGCCATTCACAGCCACTCCTCAGGAACGTGTGCATTGGGGAGATGATGCCGGAATTCATGTTGTCAGTAACAGTCCACGCCCACTTTATGTGAACATTGTGATGTGGATGACAGTCCATTCATGTGAATGAGCCCCCTGTCTGTTGTCACTCTCCATCCCTACACCCCCCCCTTGTCTTAGCACCCGCTGCACAAACACCACCCCTGCACTCCTCACTCGGGGCACACGCTCCTGTAGTCCTCGTACTCTCCACCGACTGTTCCTGCATCTGCTCTCTTCTCAGCACCCTTCTCTCCGCACCCACTGCACCCGCACCACCCCTTTCTAAGCACCACACTCACCATTTCTGCAGCCCACCTTCTATCACCTCCCACCGGGCCTGCACCCCATGCCTGCACCCCATGCCTGCACTCCCCATGCCTGCACTCCATGCCTGCACTCCATACCTGCACCCCATGCCTGCCCTCCATGCCTGCACCCCATGCCAGCACCGCATGCCTGCACCCCATGCCTGCACTCCTTCCTCTTACGCTGCCTCTAAGCACTGCATCTTCTTCTCCCCACCCCCCCTACACTCCTACATCTCACCCCTCTATCACTACTGCACCCGTCCAGCCCCCCTTTACCCAAACCCAATGCGTATAGCCCTTATTGTGCCTGCACCCCCCCGCAGACAGCACACCTGCCCCCCTAACATCATTATGCCTGCACCCCCAACCCCCCCGCAGACAGCACACCTGCCCCCCTAACATCATTATGCCTGCACCCCCAACCCCCCCGCAGACAGCACACCTGCCCCCCTAACATCATTATGCCTGCACCCCCAACCCCCCCGCAGACAGCACACCTGCCCCCCTAACATCATTATGCCTGCACCCCCCCCCCCTTGCAGACAGCACACCTGCCCCCCTAACACCATTATGCCTGCACCCCCCTTCTCTCCAACTGACCCCCAGCCCTTCACTGTCAGCATTGCACCTGCAGGCTCCTCTTCACCTTTCAGCACCATTCCTACACCCCCTGCTTTACCCTCCATGCCAGTCCCCTCCTCTCATAACTCACCCTCCTCCCCTCTGTGACTCCATGCCTGCACAAAGCACAGACCCCACAACACTGTGCCTGTACTTTACTACTGTTCAGGAACGTCCAATCAGAACAGCGATGATCCCACCTGGCCGATTATGTGCAGTGGTCGGGGGGGAAGCGGTTAAAGAATTTTGATGCACAAACACTATATAATACCCACATTTTTGGTAAAATATAAAATCTGGTGTTGCACCAAGTAATAGATAAAACCCGTCACGCTTTATAATTGTCACGATTATGGAATGGCGCCAAACTACGTGATTTACAAATCTTTATAGGAGACGCTTTATAAGCCGTTCCAGGTTACCAGTTTAGAGTTACAGAGGAGGTCAGGTGATAGAATTATTGCTCTCCTCCGACATTCACCGCGATACCTCACATGTGTGGTGTGATCACTGGTCATGTATGTGTATGACACCAATGCCTGCGTTCACCTTTGCACTTCAGCGAGGGGGGGATGGGGGCACTTTACATTGTTTTTTATTATTTGTTTTGTATCCTGTACACTGTGACAGGTGACGACATGTTTGTGGGACACTGACAGGTGATGACGTGTTTGTGGGACACTGACAGGCGATGACATGTTTGTGGGACACTGACAGGTGATGACATGTTTGTGGGACACTGACAGGGGATGACATGTTTGTGGGACACTGACCAGGGATGACATGTTTGTGGGACACTGACAGACGCTGACATGTGGACAGGGACAGATGCTGCTTGGTGTCCTGGTGTGGGGGGGCTGCAGAGCTGTGTAATGGAGGAATAAAATCATCAGCTACACACATCAACTGTCACAATTTGCAGCATCCCCCCCTCCCCCCCTCACTGAGCTCTCACAGACCTCAGCTGAGGGAACAGCTACAGAGACACGTGTCAGCTGACATTCAGAGATGGCTGTGATTGGACACTGCCATCACCATTGGAAGGTCCAATCAGAGAGCCCATATCCCAATCCGTAATGGGCTGAGTCCGACGGGTGCGGCCATCACAGATCCGTGCTGTTGCATGGCCCCGGGGCCGCACACAAGCGCATGTTCTGAGGGACGTACAGGAACGTCCAATCAAAACGGGGGAGCTCCCAGCTGGCCGTTTATGTACATTGGTCAGGTGGGAGGGGTTAAAGCCCCTTAAAGGTCATCAGTGTAGTGTATGGAGGAGGTCTGGTGCTGGAATTATTGCCTCATCCTGGCGTGTGCGCTGATATGTAACGTGTATCGCAATCCACATCTTCACGTGTAGGGGCCCCACTGTGTGCTCGGACGTTTCACCATGCATATATGTGGGGGGTCTCAAATTTTATATTTTGGAGGGGGGGGGGTGGAGGAAATGTGCTTGGGTGTAACTTTCATTTATTACTTTTATTTTTTTTAACTTTTTTTCTGTGTGACAGGTTCTCTTTATTGAGACATCAAAGGTCTAAAAGCCCCGGGTGTGTCCCCTGTACTACACTGACAGGAATACAGTGCACTGCATTACATTCTATCCTGGCCTCCATGGTCAGGGGTCTGTCAATGGGGCCCCAGAAGTCATATCATCACGTCACTTCCGGGTCAGGACACGCAGGAGCCACACACAGCCCGATACCCAGGGGCCACACACAGCCCGATACCCAGGAGCCACACACAGCCCGATACCCAGGAGCCACACACACAGCCCCATACCCAGGAGCCACACACAGCCCCATACCCAGGAGCCACACACACAGCCCGATACCCAGGAGCCACACACACAGCCCCATACCCAGGAGCCACACACACAGCCCGATACCCAGGAGCCACACACACAGCCCAATACCCAGGAGCCACACACACAGCCCCATACCCAGGAGCCACACACAGCCCGATACCCAGGAGCCACACACACAGCCCGATACCCAGGAGCCACACACACAGCCCCATACCCAGGAGCCACACACACCGCCCGATACCCAGGAGCCACACACACAGCCCCATACCCAGGAGCCACACACACAGCCCGATACCCAGGAGCCACACACACAGCCCGATACCCAGGAGCCACACACACAGCCCGATACCCAGGAGCCACACACACAGCCCAATACCCAGGAGCCACACACACAGCCCCATACCCAGGAGCCCCACACACAGCCCGATACCCAGGAGCCACACACACAGCCCGATACCCAGGAGCCACACACACAGCCCGATACCCAGGAGCCACACACAGCCCGATACCCAGGAGCCACACACACAGCCCGATACCCAGGAGCCACACACACAGCCCGATACCCAGGAGCCACACACAGCACCATACCCAGGAGCCACACACAGCCCGATACCCAGGAGCCACACACACAGCCCGATACCCAGGAGCCACACACACAGTCCCATACCCAGGAGCCACACACACAGCCCAATACCCAGGAGCCACACACAGTCCGATACCCAGGAGCCACACACAGCCCGATACCCAGGAGCCACACACAGCCCCATACCCAGGAGCCACACACAGCCCGATACCCAGGAGCCACACACACAGCCCGATACCCAGGAGCCACACACACCCCGATACCCAGGAGCCACACACAGCCCCATACCCAGGAGCCACACACAGCCCGACACAGGACCTCACAGTCTGATACCCAGAACCACACAGCCCCATACCCAGAACCACACGGCACCATACCCAGAACCACACGGCACCATACCCAGAACCACACGGCACCATACCCAGAACAACACAGCACCATACCCAGAACCACGCAGCGCCATACCCAGAACCACACAGCACCATACCCAGAACCAAACAGCGCCATACCTAGAACCACACGGCACCATACCCAGAACCACACAGCACCATACCCAGAACCACACGGCACCATACCCAGAACCACACGGCACCATACCCAGAACCACACAGCACCATACCCAGAACCACACAGCACCATACCCAGAACCACACAGCACCATACCCAGAACCACAGTGGTCATGAACAGTTTGTAACAAGAGAGACAACAGAGTTGATCCCGGCTGAGCAGATGAGCTGCAACACCCTGTGGTACAGACATAGAGGCACCTCTCTGGGATAAGACCTGGAAATGAACACATTATCATTTGTGAGTTTATTGCCCTTCTTCACACCCGGCTATCACAGGCTATAACCTTTCATCAGTCACTGTTCAACCATCGCAGACCTGACTGTTATCAGGGGCAGAGAGTGGAAGAGATGGAGTCCTTCATCTGTTTACTCACTACCTCCAGCAGAGGGCGCTGTAGCCGGGTACACACTACAAGCTTTGTTTTCATTCAACCCAGCGGACTGATTTTTGTAAAGAGTAGCGTGGATTGTCAGCTCCTGGGGCAAGGCGACTTTTGGAGGACAAGCTTCACACCATGTGACTTACCGCACGACAATCACGGCAAAACTGAAACGTTTTCAGGGCTCATGTACACTGCAGCTGCTACACTGACGGTCAGGAACTGTGGAGCAGATTTTTCAGCAGCCCCTGAACTCTCCTTTATGTCTCCCTGTGTCCATGTACACACAGGCGTTCAGGAGTAGATTTTACTGCCATTTCAAATGCCAAACGCTTATGAACGCTGTTAACCGCCTTTACAAGCGTTTGCGTTTAGACGCGTTCTTTGACAGGTCCATATCCAGATGCTGTCCAGAGACGATTTTCTTCATCTAAAATGCATGCAAAGCGTTTTCCATGTATTCCAATGGACCCGGTACACCAGCGCAGTCAGGTCCAGGTTTCGCGTGAAGGAAAAAATGGTAAAACGCGTCGCATTATGATGGGATCCATAGTGACTACAACCAGAAAAGACAGGTCATCTCCACACATACTGCTCTCTCTGCTTCTGCTCTCTCTATTCCTCTCAAAATGTCTGAAATACTTCAATATTTACTATTTTTCAGTGCATTCTGGGCATTTGGAAGGTCTCCTGACGCTATTGTTTAAAAACGCTTCTAAACGTAAACGCGCATAAACGCGGTATGCAAACGCGGCTAAACTGACATTTTATAACCTACGTTTTCTAGCAGTCAGTTTCCAGAGGTCAGAAAAGTTTTCCAAACGCCCCGTGTACATGAGCCCTAATAATAAATAATGGCGCCTGAACCTGCATTTTGCGATCACAGCGATTCAGCCGCAATCCCAAAATGCCCAAATGTGAAAGGAGCAGCCCTGGTTCACACATATGCCATTCTGGATGCATTTTCAAACTCACAGATTGACATGACAGGCTAGATATTATGTGCTCCTATTGAGGAGGTTCACACAGATGCCACCCACACGCATTGTGCTTTGAGTGCCATTATGGAAAGGGTTCCGTGCGAGTTTGTTGCGGTGCGTTCCAGAATCACAAGTGATAGAGCAGAGCCTCAAGAGAAGAGAAGTGTTCACATAGGATTGCTACTGAAAGGTTTTTTCACATTGAAGTTAATGGGAGGGGATTTTGCATTAAAGTCTATGGGAGGTGTATTCACATTGAAGTCTATGGGAGGGGATTTCTCATTAAAGTCTATGGGAGACGTTTTCGCATTGAAAAAAAAAAAAATTCCATCATTTAGGGAAATAACGATAAAAGACAATATAAATAAAAAGAGCAAGACAGAAATGAAAATATTTGTTGGGCAGGAAATCTTTCTATTCAGCGATAAGGCTCCAATCACAGAGTTCTCATAGGAATAAAGACCTTTATTTTAAGCCGTGGGACTGTAAGGTTGAAATATCAATCAAAATAACTCACTTAAAAAAAAAAAAGAAAAAACCTCTTCTCCTGGTATATGAGATCTATATACTGAGGCTGCATTCACATAACTGCCGCCCCTTTAGGAAAAATCGTCAGTTGTGTTTGTCTGAGTACCAGGAGATTTGAAAAAAAACAAAAAAAAAAAACAGTCACCTAGAGTTCTTAAAGGGGCCACGTCCTTGTTTTTGAATTAAACTTGCAGGTGGCTGAATTTAAAAAGGACGTGGCCCCTTTAAGAAAACTTTGAAGAAAAAAAAAAAAGGCTCTCCAGCACCGTCATGTCATCGCCTGACCCCTCCCCCTTCCCCCCCTCCCCCCCCTTTCTCCCCCCTAAGCCAGCTCTCCCAGAGTCCCTTCAGTCGCTCCTTGTACCCGGTACAGAGCAGACGTGATTGTTCCTTCTCCTGAGTTTGGCTTGCAGTCTCATCGGTTCGGATTTGATCCGATTGGCTGCACTTCCTCTCTCACACAGGTTGAAGCGGGTTTCATTATTTTCCGTAATGAGACAATTGAAGATTAAAACGTTTATTTCTCAGAAAACCACCAAAGAGGAATCGGGGGAAGGAAAGCCCCCTATGGAAGGAGGGATCACTGAGCAGTCTGCAGATCCCACCACCAAGAGGCCCACCACCATGAAGAGGACTCGGGCTTTTCTGCGCGGCTGCTTCAGAGCCGTTGCTGGATGTTTAGGCGCCGGCTGTAAAGTCAATGGGCGCCACCACAAGGCAGAACACCAAAATGGTATGTATTGTGGATCTAGAGAGAGACGAGGGAACTCACCTCCTCTCACTGGACCCTTTTTTCCCCTTTTTCCCGGCTGACATTCCCATATGGACACATGTACAGGGATCCCCATAGACACTGAGGAGAGCTGACATTCCAGCAGGGATGGGGAATTCATATGGCCGGGCATGTCCGGACACGTCCCGGGGGTGGGGCAGGTAGTTTCCTCTCCCCTTCAGCCCTGCTGCGGGGCTCACCTGTCAGGTGGAAGCATTGGAGGGGCAGCTCAGCAGCTTCCACACAGTGCCGCCCCCCCCCGTGTGACCCTCCCCCCGCCCACTATCTCCCGGGCTCCGCCCCCTCATCTGCGGGCCCCGGGGCCGACTCACCGCCCTCAGCAGGAGAGGAAGGAGGAGAGCGCCCGTCCCCGTCTGGTCCTGACCAGGAAGTGATGGTGTGATGTCACTTCCTGGTTACCGGTCAGAGATCCCCGCCCACCGAGGGCGGGACATATGGATCCGATGTGCATTGCAGTCCATCCAGTGTAGTACAGGGGAGACATCCGGGGTCTATTACACCTCAGATGTCTCCATAAAGAGAACCTGTCACCACAATACATCACAGACGGCACATTGTTCCCTATGTCATGGAAACAAATTCAGGAAAAATAAAATATATTTTTTTTAATTGAAAAAATTAAAGTTCCTCCCAATCACATAACACCCCCCCCCCCCCCCAGACATATACACATGTACAAATGTAAAAGCACACGCTGGGGCGCCTACACATGAAAACATTGATTACAATACACGTTACATATCGCCGCACACGCCAGAATGAGCGCAATAATTCTAGCAGCAGACCCCCTCCATACACTATACTGATCACCTAGAAGGGGCTGTAACAGTCCGACATTTTCTGTAGTTGACGCTTTTACAGGCCCTTCTAGGTGATCAGTATAGTGTATGGAGGGGGTCTGCTGCTAGAATTATTGCCTCATTCTGGCGTGTGCGGCGATATGTAACGTGTATTGCAATCAACGTTTTCATGTGTAGGAGCCCCAGCGTGTGCTTTTACGTTTGTACATGTGTATATGTCTGGGGGGGGGGGGGGGGGATTGGATGATATGTACTTGGGTGTACCTTTCATGGTTTACAACTAAAAAAATTAGAATTTTTTGTTTTTTTATTTTGCCCGCAGCAGGACTGAAGATGTCCCAGGTGTAGGGAGATAGGAATTCATCATCCCTGGGCCATAGACACTGATGACGGCTGACATTCCCATATGTATCCATGTACAGGGATCGCCATAGACACTGATGACGGCTGACATTCCCATATGCACACATGTATACAGATGGTCATAGACACTGATGACGGCTGACATTCCCATATGCACACATGTATAGAGATGGTCATAGACACTGATGACGGCTGACATTCCCATATGCACACATGTATACAGATGGTCATAGACACTGATGACGGCTGACATTCCCATATGCACACATGTATAGAGATGGTCATAGACACTGATGACGGCTGACATTCCCATATGCACACATGTATAGGGATGGTCATAGACACTGATGACGGCTGACATTCCCATATGCACACATGTATAGGGATGGCCATAGACACTGATGACGGCTGACATTCCCATATGCACACATGTATACGGATGGTCATGAATACATGTGACGCTCACATTGCAACTCCACCAGCAAAAGTATGAATATCCATATAACATTGATAAAAACATATGACTAGACATAAATATTCCTACTACATTACTCACGTGTTTACTCTCCCTGCCAATGCAAACAATCAGCTGTTGTCAGGCTGGTGTATGACCCCCCCATAGTGGGTGACCCGTATCCTGTCTGACCTCAGGGCTGATAAATGACACTTTATGGGCAAAACTGCCGGTAAAAAAAGGCTGTGCTTAGCTGGCCCAATGATTCACAAACCCCAGCCACAATGCAGAGCCAGGCAGGTGACACCACTACTTCCTACTGCCACTTCCCTTGTGACCCGCCCACTCATTTAACTTGCCGGTTTCTTCAGTCATTTAATTGTAGAGGCTTGGCATAACTGCCACCCAACTAGCATTTTTATATGAAGGCCACTATAGTCATCCCTGTGTCCCTATCATGTCAGGTCTCCTTACTGTCCCTGGCACAGGTGTTTCTAACTTTCTCTGTATTTTGATTTTGTATAAAGAAAAATATATAAAATGTAGATTAAGGTGCTAAATTCAATTCTTTTTTATTGTAGATGTAAATATTATTTACTGCAAACACAGCTCACCCGGCAGGCTTGCCACAGTGAGCGAGAAGAGATATGATATCGACATGGAGACTCCGTCAGCATGTGCCGAGCACGTAAAGGCTCAGATAGCATGTGACATTCACGTGGAGGATCCGACAGCATGTGCCCAGCACGTGAGGGCTCCGACAGCATGTGCCCAGCACGTGGAGGCTCCGACAGCATGTGCCCAGCACGTGGAGGCTCCGACAGAATGTGCCGAGCACGTGGGGGCTCCGACAGCATGTGCCCAGCACGTGGAGGCTCCGACAGCATGTGCCCAGCACGTGGAGGCTCCGACAGCATGTGCCCAGCACGTGGAGGCTCCGACAGCATGTGCCCAGCACGTGGAGACTCCGACAGCATGTGCCCAGCACGTGGAGACTCCGACAGCATGTGCCCAGCACGTGGAGACTCCGACAGAATGTGCCCAGCACGTGGAGGCTCCGACAGAATGTGCCGAGCACGTGGAGGCTCCGACAGAATGTGCCGAGCACGTGGAGGCTCCGACAGAATGTGCCGAGCACGTGGAGGCTCCGACAGAATGTGCCGAGCACGTGGAGGCTCCGTCAGAATGTGCCGAGCACGTGGAGGCTCCGACAGAATGTGCCGAGCACGTGGAGGCTCCGACAGAATGTGCCCAGCACGTGGAGGCTCCGTCAGCATGTGCCCAGCACGTGGAGGCTCCGACAGCATGTGCCCAGCACGTGGAGGCTCCGACAGCATGTGCCCAGCACGTGGAGGCTCCGACAGCATGTGCCCAGCACGTGGAGGCTCCGACAGCATGTGCCCAGCACGTGGAGGCTCCGTCAGTAGTTGACATTCACGTGGAGACTCCGACAGAACGCGACGTTAATGACAAGACCCTACCAAAATGCCAGGGGAACATCTCCTCCAGTGAAGATGGGGGCAAGGATACAAGAAAGGATAGACATATACTGGTGGTAGGGGACTCCATTCTTAGAGGTACAGAGAGAGCAATCTGTCACAAAGACCGTCATTGCCGAACAGTCTGTAGTTTACCAGGCGCTCGGGTTCGGGACATTGCAGATCGCATGGACAGATTGCTGAAAGGGGCTGGGGAGGACCCAGCTGTCATCGTACATGTCGGCACCAACGACAAAGTCAGAGGAAGATGGAACGCCCTACAAAAAGATTTCAGAGACTTGGGAGCTATATTGAAGAAAAGAACCTCCAAGGCAGTATTTTCAGAAATACTGCCTGTACCTCGAGCCACACCAGTGAGGCAGAATGAGATTAGAGAGCTTAACAAGTGGCTGAAGAACTGGTGCAGAGAGGAGGGGTTTGAGTTCATGGAGAACTGGGCAGACTTTGCGTTCAGTTACCAGCTCTACAGCAGGGACGGACTGCACTTAAATGGCCAGGGTGCCACTGTTCTGGGAGTTAAGATGGCCAAGAAGTTGGAAGAAATATTACACTAGGAGGTGAAGCAGAGGAGGATCTTCATCATCGGAAAGTCCCCTATGTCATCGCTCTATTGAAGGATTGTCATCAGCACCTGCCTCCAAGAAAGCAATTACACCAGCTCTCTTCACCCACAAGAGAGTTACAATATTTTTTTTCAAGGTGTGTGTTGGACCGGCTATAAGGGGAGGTTGGAGGGCGGTAGCTAAATGGTTGGAGGCAGCACATTGGCTAAATGGTTAGCACTTCCGCCTGGAAGGCTCCGACGGCATGGGCCGAGCACGTGGAGGCTCCGACGGCTTGTGCCGAGCACGTGGAGGCTCCGACGGCTTGTGCCGAGAACGTGGAGGCTCCGACGGCTTGTGCCGAGCACGTGGAGGCTCCGACGGCTTGTGCCGAGCACGTTGGGGCTCCGACGGCTTGTGCCGAGCACGTGGAGGCTCCGACGGCTTGTGCCGAGCACGTTGGGGCTCCGACGGCTTGTGCCGAGCACGTGGAGGCTCCGACGGCTTGTGCCGAGCACGTGGAGGCTCCGACGGCTTGTGCCGAGCACGTTGGGGCTCCGACGGCTTGTGCCGAGCACGTTGGGGCTCCGACGGCTTGTGCCGAGCACGTTGGGGCTCCGACGGCTTGTGCCGAGCACGTTGGGGCTCCGACGGCTTGTGCCGAGCACGTTGGGGCTCCGACGGCTTGTGCCGAGCACGTTGGGGCTCCGACGGCTTGTGCCGAGCACGTGGAGGCTCCGACGGCTTGTGCCGAGCACGTGGAGGCTCCGACGGCTTGTGCCGAGGACGTGGAGGCTCCGACGGCTTGTGCCGAGCACGTTGGGGCTCCGACGGCTTGTGCCGAGCACGTGGAGGCTCCGACGGCTTGTGCCGAGCACGTGGAGGCTCTGACGGCTTGTGCCGAGCACGTGGAGGCTCCGACGGCTTGTGCCGAGCACGTGGAGGCTCCGACGGCTTGTAACGAGCACGTTGGGGCTCCGACGGCTTGTGCCGAGCACGTTGGGGCTCCGACGGCTTGTGCCGAGCACGTGGAGGCTCCGACGGCTTGTGCCGAGCACGTGGAGGCTCCGACGGCTTGTGCCGAGCACGTGGAGGCTCCGACGGCTTGTAACGAGCACGTTGGGGCTCCGACGGCTTGTGCCGAGCACGTTGGGGCTCCGACGGCTTGTGCCGAGCACGTGGAGGCTCCGACGGCTTGTGCCGAGCACGTGGAGGCTCCGACGGCTTGTGCCGAGCACGTGGAGGCTCCGACGGCTTGTGCCGAGCACGTGGAGGCTCCGACGGCTTGTAACGAGCACGTTGGGGCTCCGACGGCTTGTGCCGAGCACGTTGGGGCTCCGACGGCTTGTGCCGAGCACGTGGAGGCTCCGACGGCTTGTGCCGAGCACGTGGAGGCTCTGACGGCTTGTGCCGAGCACGTGGAGGCTCCGACGGCTTGTGCCGAGCACGTGGAGGCTCCGACGGCTTGTGCCGAGCACGTGGAGGCTCCGACGGCTTGTGCCGAGCACGTTGGGGCTCCGACGGCTTGTGCCGAGCACGTTGGGGCTCCGACGGCTTGTGCCGAGCACGTTGGGGCTCCGACGGCTTGTGCCGAGCACGTTGGGGCTCCGACGGCTTGTGCCGAGCACGTGGAGGCTCCGACGGCTTGTGCCGAGCACGTGGAGGCTCCGACGGCTTGTAACGAGCACGTTGGGGCTCCGACGGCTTGTGCCGAGCACGTTGGGGCTCCGACGGCTTGTGCCGAGCACGTTGGGGCTCCGACGGCTTGTGCCGAGCACGTTGGGGCTCCGACGGCTTGTGCCGAGCACGTTGGGGCTCCGACGGCTTGTGCCGAGCACGTTGGGGCTCCGACGGCTTGTGCCGAGCACGTTGGGGCTCCGACGGCTTGTGCCGAGCACGTTGGGGCTCCGACGGCTTGTGCCGAGCACGTGGAGGCTCCGACGGCTTGTGCCGAGCACGTGGAGGCTCCGACGGCTTGTGCCGAGCACGTGGAGGCTCCGACGGCTTGTGCCGAGCACGTGGGGGCTCCGACAGCATGTGCCGAGCACGTGGAGGCTCCGTCAGAATGTGCCGAGCACGTGGAGGCTCCGTCAGCATGTGATACTCACGTGGAGGCTCCGTCAGCATGTGATATTCACGTGGAGACTCCGTCAGCATGTGACATTTACGTGGAGGCTCCTTCATCGCTCTATTGAAGGATTGTCATCAGCACCTGCCTCCAAGAAAGCAATTACACCAGCTCTCTTCACCAACAAGAGAGCTACAATATTTTTTTTCCAGGTGTGTGTTGGACCGGCTATAAGGGGAGGTTGGAGGCCGGTATTCTTTTTTAAAGGCGTGTGTTGGACTGGCTATAAGGGGAGGTTGGAGGCCAGTATTTTTTTCACTCATGTTTTAGACGTCTATAGATGGTAGTTTCGTATATGATTGCAAATATATGCAACCAAAACCTCTGTTTTTGATTTAATTTTTGTTGAACTAGTTTACATTCTGAATGTATTTCTTGCTCTGTATGTCACAATTTGGAAATGACATTAGAGTGGAGTTAGGGACCGCACTGTACAGAGGAGCCTTGACGTGGCAGTGCGGCTTCACATATATTTGCAAATGTATCCAACAATCTGAACACAAATTGCTGAAACATTTTAGGCTTTTTCCAATTTTGCTGGCTGGCTGGTAAGTATGCTGGAGGACTCTGTGTATTGTAACGTTCTGTGAATTGCCCTGCCTATGTGCACCTTACATGAAGCATCCAATCACACTTTTGTGTTGCGGTAAGATGCATTCCTGCAACATAGGACGACACGTGGTCCATGCATTAGCGTGTTGCAGTGCCATCCATTGTCAATAGGAACCGAACGCACATCTGACAGACAAACATGCATTACAGCGCACCACACTGCACATCTAGTCAGAAGAAACGATGTGTGTCCGATATTTGGTCTATTCTGGCGTGTGTCGGCAGCCCGTTCAATGGAACACAATAAATTGATCGGAGGAGGGGCAACTTCAGGCAACAGAAAAACTTTAATGCACAACTTGGGCAGCACAGTGGCTAAATGGTTAGCACTTCCGCCTGGCAGTACTTGGGTCGTTGGTTCGAATCCCAACCACGGCACCACCTGCCTGGAGTTTGCATGTTCTCCCTGTGCCTGTGTGGGTTTCCTCTGGGTACTCCGGTTTCCTCCCACACTCCAAAGACATGCTGGTAGGTGAATTGGCTCTTGTCTAAATTGTCCTAGTTTCATCCCTGGCCATGTGGGATCTCCTGCATGGTGGGGGTTGGAGAAAGACCTGGCAACCTACCCTGTAAAATAACTGCTAAGAGAATTCATGGAAAAAGTCGCTTACGAGTGACGGTCCATGCAATCGCCAAGGGTTGGATACAACTGGATAGATAGATAGATAGATAGATAGATAGATAGATAGATAGATAGATAGATAGATAGATAGATAGATAGATAGATAGTGTATGTATGGATGTGAGTTAGGGACCTTAGACTGGACGCCCCTTGAGGGTTAGGGACTGATGTGAATGTACAATATATATGTAAAGTGCTGTGTAAATTGACGGCGATATAGAAGTACCTGAAATAAATAATAAATAAAATACACTTCAATCTCAATAAACATGAGATATTTTCAATCCTTCTGCTGCTATCCTTAGCAAATACACGGCTCAAAAAATAAAGGAACACTTTGAGAACACATCAGATCTCAATGGGGAAAATCTCATGTTGGGTCTCTATACTGACATGGACGGGGTGATGTGTTAGGAACATAAGGACGCCCCATCGTTTGATGAAAATGATCAACCAACAGAGGACTGAATTCAAAGACACCCCGAAAACCAAAGTGAAAAAAAAATGCAGCAGACGAGTCCATTTTGCTAAAATTGTATTGCAGCAACTCAGAATGGTCCTCAGTAGTTTGTATGGCCCCCACGTGCTTGTATGTATGTCTGACAACGTCAGGGCATGCTTCTAATTAGACGACGGATGGTGTCCTGGAGGATTTCCTCCCAGATCTGGACCAGGTCACCACTGAGCTCCTGGACAGTCTGAGGTGCAACGTGGCAGCATCAGATGGACTGAAACATGATATCTCAGAGGATGCTGGAATATCTTTTTAACCACCTGCCAAGCGCGCTATAGCTGAATAACGGATAGAGCGCGGTTGTCCAGTTCTGGGAGGGCGTCATATGATACAAAACTAGTGAAAAACAGTCAGAAAGGATGAATAGGGAAAAAATGTCAGTGGCCTCCACCTGTAAAACCATTCCTGTGTTGGGGGTTGTCTCATTGTTGCCGATCTAATACAACTGTTGTTTATTTCATTAATACCAAAGCAGCTGAAACTGATTAACAACCCCCTCTGATACTTAACTGACCAGATAAATATTCCAGAAGTTTAATTGACTTGACACTATACTCTGATTAAAAAGCGTTCCTTTAATTTTTTTGAGCAGTGTATTTAGGAACGTAGATCACATTTACTTGTTTTAAACATATTCTTTTTTATTAACAATTCCTCAGTTACTTCCTGGTTTCTAGACTAGGCAAATGAAGTCATACATCCCAGGAGTGTTAAGGAGTGGAGCAGGGGCTTTCTCAGCAAAGCACACCATCATGCCTGAGCTAAGGGCAGATGGATTCTAGGAAGTAAATGCTACATCAGTCATCTGCCCTTACTCAAGGTGGCCACAGCCAGAAATGCTAGACGAGAGTTTTTCAAAGTGATTTCTCAGTAAAATAAAGCATGGAAACATGGATGGATGGGGGAGTTTTCTTTGATTATTACAAATGAATAAATGATCATTTTCTCTTTGTGGTGCTCAGATACAGTGTAATTCCAAGTCTGTGGTGATGGCATTTCTATCATTCCGTGTGTCCCGCACTCCTTTCATTTGTGTACCACCACCATATCCTGTACAGTTAAAGGGTCATCCACCCAAAAGTGATATTTTAGTTCCCAGTGGAGTCTACGGGGCTTAGTCACCCTCTGGCCTCTTCTGTCTCTCATAGTATCATCTGTTCCCACTAATTCTGCTGCATGGACCATCCAATACAATGAATCCCACATCTAGAAGAGTTGAACCCTCTAGTCATGGCTGCACTGGATGTGAAGATCTGGGATCCCGATTCCAGACATCTCACCACAACATATAAGAGACTATTAGGTAGTAGAACTCTGTTCCATGAATTAACCAGCTGCCGACAGGCCCATGCAAATATACAGCAGCCTGGGGTCTCTTCTGCACCAGGTCACGTACATGTATGTGATCTTTCATTTCTAGGTAGGGGGCTTGTGTGCCCGTTACCCCCATCTGTGCTGCCATTCGCTACAGCCCAAGCCAATCAGCAGGTTCAGCCAAATGATTTATGGCTGGGACCTGTTGAATGGCTGAGCGAATGACTTAGCAGAGCTCTGTGTTGACAAGCAACACAGACCTCTGTACAAACAGCAGCGATGTGTCTATTTTTTTATCCCTGCAAAGCAGAGAGTAAAAACAGCCAATTGGATTAGTAAAAGCAGCCCATACTACACACAGTACACACCGCTAACCCTTTGATTGCCCCTAGATGTTACCCCTTCCCAGTCAGTGTCATTTATACAGTCACAGTGTATAGTATTAACACTGATCACTGTATCAGTGTCACTGGAGATGTCAGTGTCAGTTGTGACAAAGTGTCAGATTGCTCGGCGCACTATCACAGCCCCACTCATCATCGCCATTAATAGTATAAACATAAATAAATGTAAAAGATAAAGAAAATTCCAGTATTTATTATTTATCCCATTGTTTGTAGACGCTGCAACTTTCACACAAACCAATTAATACACATTTACTGATTTGCGGTTTTTTTTTTACCTAAAACATGTAACAAAAAAATTTCTTCATAAATTAAGGCCAACATATATTCTTTTTTTTTTATTGGATATGTTTTATAACAAAAAGTTAAAAATAGTTTTTTTTGTTTCAAAATGTTCATTTATATAATAAATACCTCGTGGTGTTCATATATCATCAAAAGAAAGCTCTATTTTTGTGGGAAAAAAATGAAAAATGTCATTCGTGTGCAGCGTTGCATGACCGTGCTATTGCCAGATAAAGTGAAGTGAGGGATAGCAAAAAAATGCCCAATGTACCCCATAGTCATTCACATGGGGGGGGTTGGGTTGGCAGGATCTGAGGGTCTCCCCCCTTTACTGGCCAGCCCGGCCACATGCTCGGATAAGGTTTTTCTTTTTGGCATGGGGTTACCCTCAAAATCCATACCAAACCAGGACAAGCAGCCAGCTACCTGGCCCCCTCCTTACCCTCTTCCCGTCCGCACATTCTACATAGACGGCAGACGGGAAGCAGTGCCGATGCGGGCTAATGTTCCTGTACGTTAGACTGCATCGATGGCTCGTGTGCGGCTCACAGAGCGCTCACCACGAAACCCGATGATCGGTGTGTCGCCCGGACACAGTGGATCACATTACCGCTGTGTTAGGGCGATCACGTGGTGTATCACATGTGACTGCTGTGACCAATCGCTTCTCTCTGCTCTCAGTGTGAACGATCCTGCAGTGTGTGAGTTTACACTGAATGTCAGGCTGCTTGTACCCTCACACACTGCACTGCCAGCCTCCCCAGTGCCCCAGTTTAGTTCCCCTGTGTCCCTGATCACTGCCCCACAATATCAATAATACATCATTCAGGAGGCCTTGTCACCTGTCCCAGTGCAAACAAAACACCCCCCATACACCAAACCAATGTCCTGATCACCGCCACACCCAATACCAGCGTCCTGATCACAGCCACACCCCATACCGGCATCCTGATCACAGCCACACCCCATACCAGCATCCTGATCACAGCCACACCCCATACCAGAATCCTGATCACAGCCACACCCCATACCGGCATCCTGATCACAGCCACACCCCATACCGGCATCCTGATCACAGCCACACCCAATACCGGCATCCTGATCACAGCCACACCCCATACCAGCATCCTGATCACAGCCACACCCCATACCAGCATCCTGATCACAGCCACACCCCATACCAGCATCCTGATCACAGCCACACCCCATACCAGCATCCTGATCACAGCCACACCCCATACCAGCATCCTGATCACAGCCACACCCCATACCAGAATCCTGATTACAGCCACACCCCATACCAGCATCCTGATCACCGCCACACCCCATACCAGCATCCTGATCACAGCCACACCCAATACCAACATCCTGATCACAGCCACACCCAATACCAGCATCCTGATCACCGCCACACCCCATACGACCATACTATCCTGATCACAGCCAAACCCCATACCAGCATCCTGATCACAGCCACACCCCATACCAGAGCCCTGATCACAGCCACACCCCATACCAGCATCCTGATCACAGCCACACCCCATACCAGCATCCTGATCACAGCCACACTGTCAGGGCAGGGCTGTGGAACGGACAGGTAGGCCTAGTGGCAGGGTAACGCACTGGCTGACGACAACCACCACCAACAGACTGAAGTCCCTCAGGGCGCGGAGTCTAAGTCCCAGGCTGCCCTTCACCAGGGCCCCTGATGGTGGGGATGGACTTGACGCAACCAGGGACCAGGTCGCGGCCCCCGAGACACCCCAGCTGCGGTAATGGCCGCCGCCAATGGCGTGTAGTTGGTGAGAATGACAATAGCGTAGTCAGACAAGCCGGGTCAATAACAACGGGACAAAACAGTACAGAGCAGTAGACAGAGAATCACAGGTCACGGGCCGGGTTCAGCAACGGAAGGTCAGATCAAAGGGAAACGCAGAGAATGGTCTTAGTCACAAGCCGAGTCAGAATACCAGAAGAGTCACGAGCGTATACACAGAGCTGTAGCAAGACAAAGACACAAGGCACAAGTGCAAAGAGCATGTGCAGATCCCAGGCTTATATGTACTCAGCCACACCCCTCTGGGGGATGGACCTCAGAGACCTGAAGGCATAAAAGATTCCCATCATGCTCAGCAGAAATCCAAGATGGATGCTAGCACATGGAGTAACATAACCTCTGGGAAAAGGTAGGACCTTGACACACACCCCATACCAGCATCCTGATCACAGCCACACCCCATACCAGCATCCTGATCACAGCCACACCCCATACCAGCATCCTGATCACAGCCACACCCCATAACAGCTTCCTGATCACAGCCACACCCCATACCACATAACAGCATCTTGGCTACTGCCATACCACCGTCCTGATCACAGCCATATGCCATATATTTCAAATATATATCCCATAGTTTATAGACTCTATAGCTTTCACACAGACTAAATAATATAAACTGTTTTGGGTTATTTTTATCCCAAAAATGTAGCAGAATACATTTTGGCCTAAATTTATGAAGAAAAATGATATATTTGCAAAATTATATAACAAAAACTAAGCAAAAAATGTTTGTTTTTTTCAAAATTGTCAGTATTTTTTCGTTTATATAGCAAAAAATAAAAAAACCCCGTGGTGATCAAATACCACCAAAAGAAAGTTCTATCTGTCACAATATAAAGATACAAATGTAATATGGGTATAGTGTTGCATGACTGAGTAATTGTCACTCAAAATGTGATAGTGCTGAAAGCTGAAAATTGTCCGAGACTGGAAGGGGGTGCAAGTGTCTGGACCTGAAGTGGACCAGGTATTGTTAAAGACGCCAGTGGCCAGCAGCTCCCGAAATCTGCATCTGAACCATATTTGAAAACCGCAGCTGAACCGCTGAATAGCTGCATTGGAAATTGGCAGTGAAAATGACCAGGAAATTCACACCAGACATGTGTGAACCTAGCCGTAGGAAAATTAGGCTGCCGCAAAGCCCCTGTGAGGGTGAGGCATTAGGCGACCGCCTAATCAGCCGCTTCTTGAGTTTTGGGAATCCCTGCCCTTTCACAATTTCAAATGTGCATTGAGCATGAAAAAGGGGTGGGAATGCCTGAAACGGTCATTCCTATGGCTTCTAATATACAAACATCCATACGATATAGGGAATAACTTTTTAGAGAAAGAGCATAGAGAGGGTGTGAACCTAGCCTTGTATAGATGGAGAAAGGGGGAGGTGTTCTGCAGTCCTAAAAACCCACAATGTGCCGACCTTCACTTCAAAAATAATATGTGTATCCAATCACTAATATTTCTAATGCATATCCAAATATATAAATGAATATAAATATATGTAATTGTGCATCCAGTTACTATTAGTTATATATCAAAATAAATGAAAACGTGAATAAACCAATGATGATTGTCAACAACAGTGTCCATATGATTGTTATAAGCAGTCAAAAGAAAAATCCAAATATGAGTTCCTTCAAACGTGCAAACTTTGCTTTACCGTATAATATCCCGTGCTTCTTAAAAAGTATTTGGTGCGAATAACTTGCATAAACGTGCTCCATCCAGCGTCATGACGTCAAAGCTCCTCACAACGCTCGATGGTACCATACTGACACCGGCTGGCAATTTTAGGGTTTTCACCTGGGAAAAAGTTCTGGAGGACACATTTTGTGCACAAAGCAGTTTTAACAGAGTAAATGTGAGTGCATTACTTTTATTAATGACAATGATTTTTAAAGGGTAACACACTATGATTTGATGTATTCCTCTATAATAACCACCGTGGAAGGGGAGTTTATCGTTTGAGTGGAGAAGGACCCCAAACAGCAGGATACCGTCCCATCCACACTTTGGTCCATTTGAAGGGACACAAGCGCTATATGACCTTACTTAACGGTTTGTTCATATATTGGAGGTGAGAGCACAACCGGGGGAAGGGCACGTTTATGCAAGTTATTCACACCAAATACTTTTTAAGAAGCACGGGATATTATACGGTAAAGCAAAGTTTGCACGTTTGAAGGAACTCATATATGGATTTTTCTTTTGACTGCTTATAACAATCATATGGACACTGTTGTTGATAATCATCATTGGTTCATTCACTTTTTCATTTATTTTGATATATAACTAATAGTAACTGGATGCACAATTACATATATTTATATTCATTTATATATTTGGATATGCATTAGAAATATTAGTGATTGGATACACATATTATTGTTGAAGTGAAGTGCGGCACATTGTGGGTTTTTGCTTTTTTACACACTAGTATGAGCATGTGTTAGGTGCAGGCGATTCACAATC
The DNA here is from genome assembly GCF_062004578.1 of Staurois parvus. Taxonomy (NCBI): domain Eukaryota; kingdom Metazoa; phylum Chordata; class Amphibia; order Anura; family Ranidae; genus Staurois; species Staurois parvus. The sequence continues at coordinate 1,665,357 of NW_028318371.1, read as the reverse complement.
AGCACTTGGTAAGATTTATTACTCACATAGCAGCTCACAAGCCGACACGTGTTTGTTCTGTAGCCCTGACACACTTCTTGTCCTAGGGTGACAATGCTGCTCTCCATAGTGTGACAGTGCGGTGATCTGTCATGTTGGTAAAAGGATATTATGCTACCCAGGATCCTCAACAAGGCAGGTTAAGGGGCTCCAGGGAGTTTGTGTAATGCAGAGGAAACTGGCTTTTCAGTTTCTTCATTGTTTCATAAAGGTCCATTTTGGGACCTGGAGCCTGGAAATTTCAAAGTGATCTTGGTGGGAAGAAATCTGCAATCCTGGGACTAGATTTTAGGAATAGCCAGAACACTGATTATGCAGGTGGGTTCTGGGCTTTTTGTAGAGACAGGACCAGGGTTCTGGGCTCTATCCTCCCGAGGAATCCAGGTATGTGCAAGGGAGAATCCAGAGGAGTGCATATGTGCATTGGAAAGGACAGAGTCCAGAGCCTGAGGATCAGGACAGCAAGGGGCTGCCAGCTGTGTGGACAGTGTTGGCGAGGAAGTGGTCTATGGGGGACTGACGAGGGTCTATAGTGGAAGGCCTGAGCAGAACTGCTGTACATAAGCCAGGAGGATGAAGAACTATTTTGTTGCAAGTGCAAGCCAGGAGGCTGGATTGGTTGTTTTCTGTTGATGTGGCAAACATACATTGTATGGACATTTTGTTTTCTTTAATAAAAGTGGGCCAAGAAACTCTAAAACAACAATTTCTGGTGTGGATTCTACTTGCTGGTGAGCGCTACCCTGAGCTAAACAACCCCCAAACATTACAATAGATATAGTACATTGAGTGTTGTCACCCTAGGACAGGAAGTGAACATGATTACCAGCTTAACATATAAACTAGATAATCCTAATAAAAATAAAACAATGGCAGCCACCAAATCTAAAGATTGGTAAACTGGAAAAGATTTTGTTCTCGGGTTTAGATACGCTTCAACTTCTGTGGAAACATAACAAAAAAGGAGCAGAGAAATCGCTCAGGGACTGTTATAAATGGGCAAAACCTTTGGAAATTACGTGTTCATAAAAAGCAAATGACAATAACTGTACAAAGTAAATACATAAACGATGTCTATCAACACCTAGACTGTCCATCTTCCATATTAACAGGAAGCATTCACTGGATCCATCTGTCTTTACGGACATCCAGCCAATCCAACCGCCAACGCTAACAAGTGTGATGCTCATTAAATCTGCATTGGCTCAGCTGAACAAGTCGTCTCACCATCTACACTTACTACTGTACCTCCCCAGAGAACGATGTACACGGCGTGACCCAAATCAGAGCCCAGAGTACCTTTACCTTTACACGTGCTCCCAATATCGGAACGGACACCTTCTTGTAAGCACCGTGCATGACCCCTTAAGGCGTTAAAGGCCCGCTTTAGGGAAAAATATTGTATTTTGGAAAATGTAAGGTCAGTGACTGTAGAGATAGTATTCTCGGTACACAATAACTGACTAAAAAGGGTTTCCAGTGTTGGGCCTTAAAAAATGAACTCCTGAAGGAATTAAAAACATAAATACAGATCCATCCTTGCATGTCTAAATGCCTGTATTCACTTCTCCAATGAAACAGTATTGAAATGTGAAGTAAATCTCTTTTTGGTTCCTTAGTTTCCAGCTTCTCTGCTCCTCCCCGACGAATGCCCAATTAGTGGGCGTCACTAACATTGATCTCAGACACAGCATAGCTGCCACAATCCCCTGTTCACGGAGTGTGACTGGCAAAGGGGGCTTGTCAGCTACAGTGGCCCTATCCTCAGCCTCCCCCGATTCCTAAGTGTAACAGTAAAACCCCAAATTCAAACAAACCGACTAATTACACTTCCCAGGAGACTGTGGCATATTTGATGTGTTCAGTGCTTGCTGTTAAGTGGCAACATTCAATGAAAGCTGCATACGGAGTCCCCTCTTTAATCGCATACATTGCACAGAAATGACAAATTCCAGTAGGTGGCAGAGAAAGGTCTCCGCCTAAGTAACTGATCATAGTTTAAAGTGGACCCAAATAACAAGCAGACAATCAGCACATTAAACAGATAGAGCAAGAACACGATGACGTCAAACTCCTAAGATTTTAACACGAACCTTCAGTCCCAGTTACAGGGGTTGGACAAAATTATGGAAACACTAGGTAAAAGAACAAAATCATTAGTTCCTATAGTGTTGGACTGCCTTTAGCATCCAAGACGGTCTGAATTCTCCTGGGAATTGACAAATATAAGTCTTGGGTGGTGGATAATGGAATCTGATACTACTCTTCATACAACAATCGTTCCAGTTCTCGCAGAGATGCCGGAGGCAAAAACGAGCCCAAATCTCGTTGACCATAATGTCTCTATGATATGGAGGTCTGGCGACTGTGGCGCCCAGGGAAGGTGTGAGACTTTGTCTGCATCCTCGACAAACCGTGATTTGACACCGCCAGCTGTGTGAATTCGGAGCATTGTCAGCTTGGTAAATGGCGCGGTCTTCGGGAAACAATGTCTGCACCATGGGGTGCACATAGGCTGCCAAAATTTGTACATAGTCACTGGCAGTGACTATCTTTCAAGGTGACAATGGGACCTGCAGAATACCAAGATATGGCTGCCCAGACATCGTTTTCCCAGAAACTGTATATGCCGCCATAACCTTTGATATTGTACCTCGTGACACGAAAAATAATTGGCAACTTCAGTCACAGAGGCACCAGCTGAGTGGCACCAACAATTTGCCCTCTTTGAAGCTCAGTAAGCTCTGACATGACTCCGTATTACTAGCTGCGCACGCAGTAAATGACAGAAGTGAGGCTTTCCACCTGTTAGCTAGGTGTCTTATCACACAGCGGAAGCAAAATAATGTTACGTCACTTCCGCTTTCAACGCAAACCATGTCGTCACTTTCACACCTGCAAATCATGTAGTGTTTCCATATTTTTGTCCAACTCCTGTACTTCGTTCTTTCAGAGAACACACCCCATGCTTCTGCCTTCCTCGCTTAGGTAAGAATGACATCCTCCCCACCCCACCTGAAGCCCCCTAGGATACCAAAATCATGTATCCCAGGTGGCTTTGGGGCTATGTACAATACGCTGTGCATGCGCAGTGGAGTGTCATCGGGAGCTGCTTGCTAGGACCTGGAAGAGAAAGCTGGCTCCAATGATGGCGGCACAAGGCCCTGTGGGTTCCGCTGTCAGCAGATTACTGCAGGGCAATGCTGCAGTTGATGGCTGGGTATGTTATTTAAGTTCCCCCCAGCACACAAGGGAGGAGGGGGTTTAGAGTAAAATTAAACCTGGGGGGGGGTTAAGTTCCACTTTAACCTGTTGTCACCCAAATAACACATATTTGCAGCCACAAGGGCAGGCTTTAACACCCACACATGTGCGTTGTTGGGCAGCCAATGTTTCTGTGCTGAGAACAAGCTCACTGCAAGCTCCCAGCACAGACACTGGGCTGTCAAAGACAGCTCTCGGCCCTCACTAATAATCCATAGCCGGTGGAACGACTCCTGATCATGTGACCACTATGACAGCCAAACACAGTAGTCACATGATCGAAAATCTTCCCGCCCCCCAGGCACTCAGAACTTTGTACAAGGACACCGGAGTAGGCAGAAAAGGGTTAAAGGGACTTCAGATGAGACATTTTTGTGGTCATTTAGCTCGTGAGATAAACAATATAAAGCCAAAGACACAACAAACTGACCTTTTCTGCTAGCCAGCCCATGTGCCGAATTTCATGACTTCCAGAGATTCCGTTTTTTCCCAGCTGAGTTTGGACTTCGGCCATCACCTTGGGAAGAAGTTCCGTCACCGCCCCGTGAATTGCGTTGAACCCGGTCTGGGCCGCCGCAGGATCTTTTGCTCGCAGCACCGCAGTATGCTTGGCATCAGGTGAATGCAGTTCTAGATGTCTGCAATACAGAACACATGCGTTTACAGCGGGAAATCCCAGGATCTTCTTAGAATCCCCTGTTCATAGCTCTGGATTTTTAGGATATTTTGCCACACACAGTTGAATAAAAACTGTACATCTTTGGACTAATCTCCAGACAGATATAACAGACACAAACGAATGCAACTCTGTATTCATTAACCCCTTCTTCCCAGCCTTTTAAGAGATCGCAACACCGGAGCATCGTTACCTGCTTGCTCAGCTTCCACACCATGTGATCACTGTGATTGGATGATTAGATAATTGGAAGCCCATCCTACCAGCTTCCAATTGTCAGTGACGGTGCTGTCAGAGTGCTGGGGGCATGCTGCCAACACAAAACAGGTATGTGTATACGTGGAGGCACAGAATACGGCCAATCTCTGTGCTGCCACATACCGTATTTTTCGCTCCATAAGACGCACCTAGGTTTTAGAGGAGAAAAACAAGAAAAAAAATATTCTGAACCAATGGACTGCAGACATAGGACAGGGGATGACCAGAGACTGCGGACACAGTACAGGAGATGACCAGAGACTGCGGACACAGTACAGGAGATGACCAGAGACTGCGGACACAGTACAGGAGATGGCCAGAGACTGCGGACACAGTACAGGAGATGGCCAGAGACTGCGGGCACAGTATAGGAGATGACCAGAGACTGCGGGCACAGTACAGGGGATGACCAGAGACTGCGGACACAGTACAGGGGATGACCAGAGACTGCGGACACAGTACAGGGGATGACCAGAGACTGCGGACACAGTACAGGGGATGACCAGAGACTGCGGACACAGTACAGGGGATGACCAGAGACTGCGGACACAGTACAGGGGATGACCAGAGACTGCAGACATAGTACAGGAGATGACCAGAGACTGCGGACACAGTACAGGAGATGACCAGAGACTGCAGACACAGTACAGGGAATGACCAGAGACTGCGGACACAGTACAGGGAATGACCAGAGACTGCGGACACAGTAAAGGGAATGACCAGAGACTGTGGACACAGTACAGGGAATGACCAGAGACTGTGGACATAGCACAGAAGACCAGAGACTGCAGACAGTAAAGGAGATTACCAGAGACTGCGGACCTTTGGGGAGGTAGGGGGAGCGGGTATCTGAATTTGAGGTACCCGCTCCCACTTCTGCGGAGTTGTCCTTCCTTCTTCTTCCCGCGGCGGCTTCTGTGACAGCCGGGTGCCCACTGCGCATGCGGAAGAAGCGCTGCGCTTTGTGAATGGCCCGGAGCCTTCTCGGACCTGTCATGTGTCCCAGAAGACACCGGACCATTCACAAAGCACGGCGCTTCTCGCTCATGCGCAGTGGGCACCCGGCTGTCACAGAAGCCGCCGAGGGAAGACTGCAGCGCTGGAGCGAGGAATAGGTAAGGTCCTGCAGGAGAGAAGAGCTGAGCGGCCGGCCCGATATTCTGACATGGTGGCGGCAGAAATACCAGACTGGACGCTTTACATTCGCTCCATAAGACGCACTGACATTTTCCCCCCTTTGTTGGGGGGGAAAAAGTGCGTCTTATGGAGCGAAAAATACGGTATATACATACATCCGACAGGAAGGGGTTAATACATCTGGAAATGTGTGTTTTTTAATGCCACTAGTGGAAGTGCCTGAAATTGATTTGGTATCAGCCTCTTACTATGCAGCAGCACTGGAAGAAGAAGGGGCAGAACCGAGAGCCAATCAGGTGTGCTGCATGCACATGTACCAACATAGAACATACTGATAGGAGAAGAGAGCAAAGAGATGACCTAATCAGTCTGCTGCTGTTGTTTCACCATCCAATCAGACGGTTGGGAGTGGACAGAGGACACCAATGTATTTCCTAACTGTAAGTAGTCTTGTCTGCTTGGCTGTGCTGTCTGGCAGAGCTGTGTAAATCCCAGCAATGGATGAACAGATATAAACATCTTCTGACAGGAAAACATTTCTCGTATCTGTATTTAGAGTCCAGCTTTCTAGGACTGTGAGTGTACTCCATGCACCTAGAGATGACAGGATCCACCCTAACTGCTTTAAGGAACAACATGTACTGTATATAATAACAAAATAAATCACATATAATAACCATTACAGTCTGCCTAAGGTGGCAACAAACAGGCCCCAGAAATAAAAACTGGGCCCCCCATCTGTGGGAATACAAACCAACCAATGAGATGTAGATATGAGTGCGTTTTGTATGATTGTCGCTCTTGTTTCTTCCTATTATGTAAGTACCGGTCGGGTTTTAATAAAGAACATTTTTTATGGCAGAACATTATTGCAGATCCCTTTGGCTTTTCTTTGGAGAGACACTGAATAGTGAATTTGTGAGGAAGGTTTGTTTTCTGCCCGGTATATTGTGGCTCCTGGAGGTTGGACGTTCATATGGATATAGCCAGTGTTGCTGAAAGGAATATACCTCTATATATAATATATCTCTACAAATCTGAGGAACGGCTCATTCCAGACAAAGTGTAGAAAAACAGCGTACTTTGATTAAAAAGTTCATTGGAGAGGAGAAAATATATAAAGAAGTGCAGAAACTGATAGGCTGCTCAGCTAAAATGATCTCAAATGCTGTAAAATGGAAACCAAAACGTGAAAGTAAACAGAAAACTGCCATTTGAATGGATCGAATAATAGCCAAAATGGCAAAGACAGCCAATGATCAGCTCCGGGGTGATGAAAGAAGGTGTGACGTTCCCTGTGAGGACTGTTACAATTAGAAGACGCCGATGTGAAGCCAAGCTATCTGCAAGAAGTCCCCGCAAAGTCCCACTGTTGGGAAAACGACGTGTGCTGAAGAGGTTACAATTTACCAAAGAACACATTGACTGGCAAAAGAGAAATGGGGCAACATTTTGTGGACTGATGAAAGTAAGATTGTTCTTTTTGGATCTGCTGCAGTTTGTCAGACGACCCCCAAACACTGAATTCAAGCCACAGTACACTGTGAAGACCGTGAAGCATGGTGGTGCAAGCATCATGATATGGGGATGTTTCTCATACTACGGTGTTGGGCCTATTTATCGCATACCAGGGATCATGGATCAGATTGAACACATCCAAATACTTGAAGAGGTCATGTTTTTATTTTGAACAGCCAAATATTCCTTTTTCTTCACTTTTTGTAAGTAATAACAAATTTGAAACATTTTTCTTTCTGTTTTGATTTGGAATAGACTGTGCAGTACACTCGTGGAACATCTACAAACTACGGGACCTACAAATCTCCACAGGTGACACTTTAAAAGCCTCTACAGGTTACTAGTTTAGAGTGATGCAGGAGGTCTGGTGCTGGAATTATTGTTCTTGTTCTGACGTTCGTGGCGATACCTCACATGTATGGTGTGATCACCATTTACATATGTGTGCTGGACTTACGTATGTGTATGTATTTGCACATGAGCACAGGGGGAGGGGACACTTTAAAACATTGTGTTAATAATTTATTTTATTTTAAACTTTTTAACTGTCCCTTTTTTTTTATAAATCAACTTTATTGCTATCACAAGGGATGTACAACCTCCCTTGTGACAGCATGGGCTATGACAGGTCCTCTTTATGGAGACATCTGGCTCTATCAGACCCCAGATCTCTCCTCTGGCCTCCAATGCAGCTGATCAGACACATATGGGTCAGCACAGTAGCTGGTCGCCAACTGCCCAGTAAACACAGAACCAGAACCAAAAGTGACAAAATCCTTGTTGCTTCCATTTTGTGATCCCACAGAGAGGGAGGAACTACATCAGCTCCTTTCTCTGTGTGTATTGAAGTCGGTGCTGCCGGTTGGAGCGGTCCCAGGATCCCCAATGGAATGAGAGAGCCCAGGAAAGGAATTGGTGGCGGGGGAGGGGGGCGGGCATCCCTCCTCCTGTAGAAGAGATCGCAGTCATAACTGAAGGCATTGTTTTATATATATATTTGGAAATGGTGGTCCAGGCATCCTGCAGCCACATCATAGCCAGCGTGGTGGGAAGAACCATTGTTTGAGATGAGGAAGAAGGCAGTCAACCCATCCAACCTGGTTGGCTGGAGAGCAGTAAAGCTGGCTATACACTAGTAGATTGTCAAACGTTCATCTGCAAATCCTTTGTACATGTGTTGACCGTTTTACCATGACAGGTCCCCCCCCCCCCCCCCATGGTGTGCAGTATTCAAAATAGACTTTGCTATGGCAGGACCCCACATAAGACTCTCCAATTGCCATGGTAGGTACCCGACCCCCCCAAAGGAATACAGAACAAGCCTTTCCCATAGCAGGACCCCCAGTAAGACTCCCCTATTACCATGACTGGTCCTTCCACCCTCCAATGACATACAGAATAAAACTTGTCCCCCCCCTCCCCCCCATTGGTACCAGAAGATGACTTTGTAATGGTTCCCATTGCAGGACCACCTACTGCGACTCTCCGATTACAATGGCAGGTCCAGAGTCCCCCAATGGCATATTGTACTCAAAGTAGACTTTCCCAGGGCAGGACCCCTCCCAGTAAGACTCCCCTATTACCATGGTAGGTCCTTCCATCCTCCAATGACATACAGAATAAGACGTGCCATGGCAGAACCGTCTGGGTAAGACTTCCCCAATGCCATGGCAAGACCCCCAAAACGATTCTGCCATGCCAGGTCCCCCCCATGGTATACAGTATCCACAGTAGACTGAGGGGCCACTCCCCCTCATAAAACTTTTCCATTGCTATGGCAACCCTCCCCCCTCCAATGGCAGCAGAAAAGGACTCTGCCATGGCAGAGTCCCCAATACCATGGCACCCCCATATCATACATGGTACTTACCCCCATGCCCCCCATTTCCATGTCCCCTACGCATATATTCCCCCCAGCCCATGTCACAGGTGGTACTTACCCCCCATATGTCCCCTACACATACATGACCCCCCATCCCATGCCACAGGTGGTACTTACCCCCCATATGTCCCCTACACATACATGCCCCCCCCCCATCCCATGTCACAGATGGTACTTACCCCCACATGTCCCCTACACATACATGCCCCCCCCATCCCATGTCACAGGTGGTACTTACCCCCCCATGTCCCCTACACATACATGACACCCCCTCATCCCATGTCACAGGTGGTACTTACCCTCCAGGGTGACCTCCCTGCCCGCCCTCGTCACGTGAGTCATCCCGGAGGTCGGTGCCAGTGACGGAGAGGATGGCGCCCCCGACAGAGGGAGTGGGTGAGGTCGGCGGCCAGCCCGCGGAAGATCTTGGAGATGAGGACGGGCATCTTGTTCTCCCAGCCCCCCTTCATGGATCCCCAGCCCGCCCGGCTCCACCACCCGCACCGTCCGCTTCTGGTTGGCGATGGCCTCGGGCTGGGGGGGCTCGGAGGGGCCCCGGAACGATCCATTGGTCACCCCGTTGTCCCCGGACCGGTCCGCGCTCAGCACCGGGGAGACCTCCGACAACTTCCCCGCAACTGTGTACCAACCGTCCCGGAGCAGCACCTCCACCCCGCCTTCTACCGCCATCCCTCCATACTGAGCACACCGGGGAGGAGGGACCGACACCCCACCGGCACCCCGCCCGCCGGACACACAGGGGTTAATGAGGACAGCCGGGGATGGAGAGCCGGCGGAGCGGGGCTGAGCGGGGGAGACATCTAGTGTGGGAACATGGGTACTGCAGGCGTGCGCTGGAACTACAACTCCCCACCCACAGCACACACCTGTCCTCGTATGGAGGGGGGAGGGGATTGTAGTCCCGACCTGCACCAATCCATACACAACACAGGCAACACGAAACTTTTTTTTTTTCATACTAAAACTTATTTTATTTCTATTACTTTTAATACTAAAATTTTCTTTTTTACTTTTTTTAACACGAAATCTTTTAATTTTTTAACATAATAACGTTTTATTTTTATTTTTTTTAACAACAAAACCGTTTTATTTTTTTTTTAACACTAAAACTTTTTGTAATTTATTTTAACACTTTTAGTTTAAAAAAAAATACCATTTTTGTTTTTATTTAGTTTTTAACAATACAATTGTTTATTTTTAACCCCAACACTTAAAAAAAAAATAATTTTAACACTACACATTTTTTTTATTTTTTAACACTTTTTTTTATTAACACAAAAATATTTTTTATTTTTTTTGTTCAAACAATTTTCTTGTCATTATAACATGGGGATGGAGACATTAGCGGGAGGCATTAGACATTATATTGACAACAAGATTCAGGGGTAAGTATGCAGAGTATCAATGTCTGTATATAGAGGGGGAGGGGAAGAGCCAAGAAAACAATGCAGCATATCTGATGGTGTCCAGTGAATACAAATATTAGTAAGAGGTAGTAACATATCAGAGAGAATTTGATCGGTGGGGGTAATGACTCTCCAGAGCTACGTGGGGAGTTAGGGATAGACAGAGGAGGAGCGAGGAAGAGGGGGGGGGGGGGGACAGAGAAGGGGGGCGGGGATGAAATATTTTTTATTTTTATCTTTTAACAATAATAAATGTTTTTATTTTTTTAACACTGAAGCATTTTTTTTTATTTTTTAGCACGTAAACTATTTTTTGTTTTATTTAATTTTTTTAACACTAAAACTGTTTTGTGTAAAACTAAAACATTTTTATCAGTAAAACCTTTTTTATTTTTTAAAACTTAACTTTTTTTTAATTCTTTAACTTCTTGCCGACCGCAGATAGCCAGATGACGGCTACAGTGCGGTCGGCCAGTTCTGGGTGGGCGTCATATGATGTCCTCTCAGAACACGCTCTCCTGCGCGCACCCAGCTATCTCCGTGATCACTGTGTCCTACGGACACAGCTGATCACGTGATGTGGTAAAAGGCCAATCACAGCGGCCTTTTACCACGTGATCAGCCGTGTCCAATGACACGCTGATCACCGGGAAGTTCAATTGCCGGTTCTCGGCTGCACTTCACGCTGTCAGATCGTGAGGAAAGTACTGCCGAGAACCGGCGGTTGTCAGAGCGGGGATCGGCACCGATCATCAGGGCACTGACGATCAGTGCCCTGATGATCGGTGCCCAGCAGTGCCACCCACAAGTTCTGCCCAGCAGTGCACCCACCTGTGCCCATAAGTGCCACCCACCTGTGCCCACCAGTGCCGCCCACCAGTGCAGCCCAGCAGTGCTGCCAGTCAGTGTCACCAGTCAGTGCCCAGCGGTTGTGCCAGTCAGTGCCCAGCAGTGATGCCAGTCAGTGCCACCTATCAGTGCCATCTATCAGTACCCATCATCAGTGTCACCTATCAGTCCCGCCTATCCGTGACACCTCATTAGTGCTGCCTATCAGTGCCGCCTATCCGTGACACCTCATTAGTACTGCCTATCAGTGCCCTTTAGTGCTGCCTATCAGTGCCGCCTATCAGTGCCACCTATTAGTGCCCATCAGTGCTACCTCATCAACGCACATCAGTGAAGGAGAAAAATTACCTGTTTGAAAAATTTTATAATAGAAACAAAGAAACTCTTTTTTTTTTAAATTTTTTGCAATTTTTTTGTTTATAGCGCAAAAAGTAAAGCGCCCAGCGGCGATAAATACCACCAAAAGAAAGCTCTATTTGTGAGAAAAAAATGATAAAAATTTCATATGGGTACAATGTTGCATGACCGCGCAATTGTCAATCAAAGTGCGGCAGCGCTGAAAGCTGAAAATTGTCCTGGTAAAGAAGGGGGTAGAAGTGCTCTGTAGGCGAGGGGTTAAACACTAAACACTTTTTATTGTTGTGGAACTCTGAGGGGGGGTCGCACTTTCCTGTCTCCCCCCCTCGTCTCTTACCGATCTTCCTCCACATAAGCGGCTTACCGGCTGCCGCTGCCCCGGGAGTGATGGACGTGTAACCAAGGAAGGTGAATCCGGGGGCACACGCGGTTCCTCCATCACGGCGCCAAGATTCCCTTGTTGTTTGCTCCAGTACTATACCGGCTTTTAGAGTGTGACTTTCGGACGAGAAGATGTGATTGGCTTGAAGAAAGAAAACTAATGCAGCCATCACATGGAAGGACTGCCATAACATCTGAAGTCAAAGGTTGCAAAGGTGTCTTTTCTCAGTTTGCTGGGAAGTCCTGGTTTAGGTGGCATAAAGATGAGTATAAGCCGTGATGAGGATACTTTGTGGTGTAGCGATACTTGCAGGAGTCGGGATTCTCCCATTCAGCATTCACTTTTGGTATAGAGAGCCATATCAGCCGGTCTAATATCAATGGTGCCCTGGTGCCACCTGCTGCTTTCATTTCCATCATTCACAAAGGATTGCAGTATGTTGAGGCAGAAGTGAGCATTGATGAGGATGGCACACTTTGTGACGGGAGGACGATGGAATCTCCCTGATTGATGCAGTTATACCTGATGTGGTACAGACAAGACAGCAGGCATACAGAGACAAGCTTGTGCAGCAACAGGCAGCCGCTGCAACGGCAAACAACCAGCAGCCACCTGCGAAGAATGGGGAAAATGCAGCAAACGGGGAAGAGAATGGAGGACAGGGACTGGCAGATAACCACACTGATAGGATGGAAGTTGATGGAGATGTAGAAATCCCATCTAGCAAAGCAGTAGTATTACGTGGTCAGGAATCAGAAGTGTTGGTTTGTGCCTGGAACCCAGTTAGTGATCTATTGGCATCAGGGTCAGGTGATTGGACGGCACGGATATGGAATCTCAGTGAAAACAGCACTAGTGCTTCAACACAGCTGGTCCTTAGACACTGTATACGAGGGGGGGGGACAAGATGGTCCTAGTAACAAGGATCCTTAGATTGGAATAGTGAAGGAAAACTTCTAGCAACTGGATCCTATGATGGCTTTGCCAGAATCTGGACAGAAGATGGAAACCTTGCAAGCACCTTGGGGCAACACAAAGGACCTATTTGCCTATTTGCCTTGAAATGGGACAAGAAATGGGACAAGAAAGGAAATATTATTTAAAGTGCAGGCGTAGACAAGACGACCATAATCTGGGACGCACACACAGGGGGGGCAAAACAACAGTTTCCTTTTCACACGGCACCAGCGTTAGATGTGGACTGGCAAAGTAACAACACGTTTGCATCATGCAGTACAGATATGTGCATTCATGTCTGCAAATTGGGACAAGACAGGCCAATAAACACATTCCAGGGACACACAAATGAAGTGACCGCAATAAAGTGGGATCCCACTGGTGACCTTCTTGCATCCTGTTCTGATGACATTATTATTATTATTATACAGTATTTATATAGCGCCAACAGTTTACTCAGCGCTGTACATTACAATGGGAGACAATACATGGGACAGTACAGTAACAATACAATAAAATACACGAGGGGTTTAAGGGCCCTTGTCAGGAATCCCAGAGATCACCACAGCGCACGAATCTGCACAGTTGTAGGATCCCAACAAGACATACAGGCAGGTGGGCACTAGGACCCTGGTGCGCCTGTCACCAATGATGGCCGGACAGGCACTAGGACCCAGGCGCACCTGTTGGCGCTGGGCGGGCTATTTAAACCAGCTCATGCAATGCTCACATTGCCGTATGGTCTTCATTCCTTGTTCCCTGCTCGTCTGTACCTGTGTGAGATACCTTGTTGCCGACCCTGCTTGATCCTGACCTCTGCTGACCGTCTCCTGCTCTGATCCCTGGCTCGTCTAACTATTCTTTTGCTTACTCCTGATTACCTGACCTCCTGTTGCTGAAACCTGGCTTGTGACCCGACTACTCTCTGTCTGCTGCTCTGTACCATTCTGCCTCTGCTGTTACCGACCCGGCCTGCCTGACTACGCTACACATACTCTGTCATCCATCCATCCTGCATGGATCCGCTCACCACTGCCCAGGTCTGCCAGCCTCTTCACATCAGGCTCTCTTCCGATACATACCTCCGGTGGTTCACTCTACCACAGTCGGGTGTACTCAGGAGTCCCGACCTGGTCTCAGTCTGCTCCAAGTCCATCCCCACCATCAGGGTCCTTGGTGAATAAGCAGACTGGGGCTTAGACCCCGCACCCTGGGGAATCCCATTCTGTGGGTTGCTAGAGATACCGCCGGGTGGATCGTGACAGAACCATACGGCCATGACTGAGCCTGGAAGAGGACCATCCCCGCTGGACGATATATGCCAACATCTGGCGGCGCTCATCCAAGCGGTTAAAATGCTACAGGAGGGTTACACACATCTGGAAGGTCGTATTCAGACGCTAGCCTCGCCGGCATCCACATCTCAGAAACCGGTTACTCCATCTTCGACCAGGAACCCCTCGGAACCTCTTGTCGGAGCAATGGTCTCAATGCCTCCACCGGAACCCCATGTACCGATGCCAGAACGATTCAATGGGGATCGAGGAAAATTCAGGGCATTCCTCAATGCATGCCAACTATACTTTGAGCTGCAGCCGCGGACATTTTCTGCAGAATCTGTGAAGGTGGGGTTCATTATATCCCTACTGCAAGATGAACCCCAGGGCTGGGCCCACCGACTACTCGAGATCCTCCATCCACATCTGGATTCGGTAACAACGTTTTTTAAAGCAATGGCGGTGTTATATGACGACCCGCAGCGGGCAGCATCGGCTGAAACAGCCCTGCATACACTCAGACAAGGTCGCTGAGCAGCGGAAGAGTACGCCTCGGAGTTCAGACGTTGGATGGGGGACACCCATTGGAATGATGCAGCCCTGCATGGGCTTATCCGAGTCACTTAAAGACAAACTAGCCAGAGTGGGCATACCCGATACCTTAGAAGACCTCATAACTCTGGCCGTCCAGATTGACTGCAGATTGCGGGAACGCTAGGTCCAGCCAGGGTCAGAGACCAACATGGGTACTACCTAGCATTCCGTTCCAGTCTACCTCTCCTGTTGGGAATCGGAACCCGGAAGCCACCGAGATGCCCGAACCCGTGCAATTGGGATTGACGCGACCGTCATTAACGGTTGAAGAACGCCAGAGACGTCGGGCAAACAATCTCTGTACTGCGGGGGAGCAGGTCATGTGGTACGCTCCTGCCCTGCCAAACTGAGTAAGTGTGCCTCTGTTTTTTCTGCTGTATCTCCCACCTGTCTTAATAAGTCGAATTACTTAGCCGTGCCTATCTCCTTCCAGCTTCCTGGAAGGACCGTGTCAGCGACAGCAATCATTGACTCAGGATCTTGTAGCTGCTTTATAGACCTAGACTTTGCATTTTATATTTGTTGGCACATTTCATGTGTGCCCGCCATTAGAAGTGGGTGGATGCAGGGAGGTTTCTAATGGTGGGCATACCACACACTTTTTCTGGCACAGATTTCTTCTCTTTTTTTTCATTCAGCCCACAGGCTGCATAAAGAAAAAAAGAACATAGCATATATATCCAACAAGGACCAGCGACGTACTGGTACATCACTGGACTTTGAATGGTTATACCAGGGTGATGCCTGCAGCTGCAGGCATCATCTTGGTATAATTTTTTTCAGCCGGCAATGGGCTTTCATGTAAAAGCATTCCTAGTGGTTAATTAGCTGCAGGATTGCCTTTACAAGCAGTGGGAGAAAATGCACCCCCCTCCCCCTCCCTGAGATAGCATTAAAAGTGATTAAAAAAAAAAAATTAAAGGGACAGAGTAAAAATAATTAAATAAATCAGAAAAAAAGAAAAAGAAAAAAAAAAAAAGGACCCTCGCCCATCCGCACACGCGCACACCTGCGCTCGTGAGCGTTAACCCTGTGCCAGTATGGAAACAGCGATTGCACCATGCATGTGAGGTATCGCCATGAACATCAGATCAAGCGCAGTAATTATAGCTCTAGACCTCCTCTGTAAATCTAAAATGGTAGCTTGTAAAGGCTTTTAAAGCTCTGCCTATAGATATTAAAAATGTATGCAGTTTGTCGCCATTGCACAGGGCATGCGTAATTTTAAAGCATGTCATGTTTGGTATCAATTTACTCAGCATAGCATCATCTTTTATATCATACCAAATAATTGGCCAATATATTGTGTTTTTGTGCATTAAAATTAAAAAAAGTGTATATTTTTCAAAACAATTGCATTTGAAAAATCGCTGTGTAAGTAATATGTGAGATAAAAAATTGCACCACCCACCATTTTATTTACTAGGGTGTCTGCTCTAAAAAAATATATAATGTCTGGGGGTTCACTTTAATTTCCTAGCAAAATACTGATTTTTTTAATGTGAACAAAAAGTGTCAGAAAAGGCTTGGTCTTCAGGTGGTTAGAAGAGTGAGTGATGTGTGGCATAAGCTTCTAATGCTGGGCATAAAATGCCCCCACCCCTCAAAATGACCCCTTTTTGGAAAGTAGACACCCCAAACTATTTGCTGAGAGGAATGTTGAATCAATAGAAGAATTTATTTTTTTACCACAAGTTTTTGGAAAATGACCAAAAAAAAAAAAATTACACAAAATTGTCATTGAAATAATTTATTGCTCACACAAGCCATATGTATATGTTGAATTCCTCCCCAAAATACATTCTGCTACTTCTCCCGAGTATGAGGGTACCACATGTGAGAGACTTTTTGGCAGTCTAGCCAAGTACACGACCGCAAAATCCAATAAGCACCTTCAGGCTTTTAAAGGGCTTTATTTCCTCATTACACTTCCTGACTACCTATCACAGTTTCGGAGGCCCTGGAATGCCAGAATAGCACCAAACCCCCCCCCAAATGACCCCTTTTTGGAAAGTAGACACCCAAACGAATTTGATAAGAAGCATGGTAAGTATTTTGAAGATCTCATTTGTTGCCACAAGTTTTTGGAAAATGAAGAAAGAAAATAAAAACATATTTTTCTTTTCTTTTTTATATTTCAAAACCTTGTGAGAAAAAATGAGATCTGCAAAATACTTACCATGCCTCTTTTTAAATTCCTTGGAGTGTCTACTTTCCAAAAAGGGGTCATTTGGGGGGGGGGGGGGGGGTTTGGTGCTATCCTAGCATTTCAGGGCCTCCGAAACTGTGATAGGTAGTGGGGAAGTGAAATGAAGAAGTTAAGCACCTTCAGGCTTTCAAAGTGGTCATTGGATTTCAGGCTCCTGTATGTGGCTAGGCTCCCAAAAAGTGTCACAAGTGTGGTATCCTCATACTGGGTAGAAGAAGCAGAATGTATTTTGGGGTGTAATTCCACATATACCCATGGCTTGTGCAAGAAATAAATCATTTAAATGACAATTTTGTGTAAAAAAAACAAAACAAAAAAAAAACCGTTTCTGTCATTTTCCAGAAACTTGTGGAAAAAAAATAAATCTTCCATGGACACAATATGTCTCTCAGCAGATAGCTTAGGGTGTCTGCTTTCCACAAGTTTTTGGAAAATGACAAAAAAAAAAAATTACACAAAATTGTCATTGAAATAATTTATTGATCACACAAGCCATATGTATATGTGGAATTACTCCCCAAAATACATTCTGCTACTTTTCCCGAGTATGGGGGTACCACATATGAGAGACTTTTTGGCAGTCTAGCCAAGTACACGACCCCAAAATCCAATAAGCACCTTCAGGCTTTTAAAGGGCTTTATTTCCTCATTACACTTCCTGACTACCTATCACAGTTTCGGAGGCCCTGGAATGCCAGAATAGCACCAAACCCCCCCCCCAAATGAACCCTTTTTGGAAAGTAGACACCCAAAGGAATTTGATAAGAAGCATGGTGAGTATTTTGAAGATCTCATTTGTTGCCACAAGTTTTTGGAAAATGAAGAAAGAAAATAAAAACATATTTTTCTTTTCCTTTTTTATATTTCAAAACCTTGTGAGAAAAAATGAGATCTGCAAAATACTTACCATGCCTCTTTTTAAATTCCTTGGAGTGTCTACTTTCCAAAAAGGGGTCATTTTGGGGGGGGGGTTTGGTGCTATCCTAGCATTTCAGGGCCTCCGAAACTGTGATAGGTAGTGGGGAAGTGAAATGAAGAAGTTACGCACCTTCAGGCTTTCAAAGTGGTCATTGGATTTCAGGCTCCTGTATGTGGCTAGGCTCCCAAAAAGTGTCACACGTGTGGTATCCTCATACTGGGTAGAAGTAGCAGAATGTATTTTGGGGTGTAATTCCACATATACCCATGGCTTGTGCAAGAAATAAATCATTTAAATGACAATTTTGTGTAAAAAAAAACAAAACAAAACAAAAACGTTTTTGTCATTTTCCAGAAACTTGTGGAAAAAAAATAAATCTTCCATGGACACAATATGTTTCTCAGCAGATAGCTTAGGGTGTCTGCTTTCCGAAAAGGGGTCATTTGGGGGTGTCTGTTCTATCCTGGTATTTTACCACCTCAAGAGATGTGATGGGCGGTCAGAAAGTAAAAGCTGTGTAAATTTCAAATTATCTATACCATAGTTTGTAGACGCTATAACTTTCACACAAAGCAATCAATATACACTTATTGGGATTTTTTTTTACCAAAAACATGGAGCAGAATACATTTTGGCTTAAATTTATGACTTTCAGTTTACGATATATTTTTTATAGCTGAAAGTAGAAAATATTGTTTTTTTTTCAAAATTTTCGTGTTTTTTTTGTTTATAGCGCAAAAAATAAAAAGCGCACAGGTGATCAAATACCACCAAAAGAAAGCTCTATTTGTGTGAAAAAAAGGACGTAAATTTTGTTTGGGTACAGCATTGCATGACCGCGCAATTATCATTTGAATTAGTGCAGCGCTGTATAGCAAAAAAAGGCATACATTACAGTATCTATACCATAGTTTGTAGACGCTATAACGTTCACACAAAGCAATCAATATACACTTATTGGGATTTTTTTTACCAAAAAAATGTAGCAGAATACATTTTGGCTTAAATTTATGACTAACTTTGAGTTTACGATATATTTTTTATAGCTGAAAGTAGAAAATATTGTTTTTTTTCAAAATTTTCGTGTTTTTTTTGTTTATAGCGCAAAAAATAAAAAGCGCACAGGTGATCAAATACCACCAAAAGAAAGCTCTATTTGTGTGAAAAAAAGGACATAAATTTTGTTTGGGTACAGCATTGCATGACCGCGCAATTATCATTTCAATTAGTGCAGCGCCAAACAGCAAAAAAAGGCCTGGTCATTAAGGGGGGTAAATCCTCAGGAGCTCAAGTGGTTAACCACTTCCAGTCCGGACTCTTTTACCCGCACTGGGACCATGAAAGGCTTTCCAAATAGATAAAATGAGAGAAAATGAATGTTAAAAAAAAAAAACAAAGCCCAAAAAAAAAAAAAATTGGTAACATCCATTTATCTCATGTCCAGTACTGCATAGTCATGCTGAAAGACGCACTTGGCAGAGGTAAGCCTCGAACCTACGACCATGCACTCTTTAGACGGGCACTCTAACCACTGTGCTATGGAGGTTACCAGGTATAGACTCTGTCAAACTGACCCTTGTTTTCAAAAACGGCCAACTGTCACCTGCCCAATGTCAAGTAGCTATAGTGCAGTGCTTAACCGCTTCCATACCAGGCACTTTTACCCCCTTCCTGCCCAGGCCAATTTTCAGCTTTCAGCGCTCTCACACTTTGAATGACAATTGCGCGCTCATACAACATTGTACCCAAACTAACATTTGACCATTTTTGTCACACAACTAGAGCTTTCTTTTGGTGGTATTTAACCACTTGAGCTCCTGAGGATTTACCCCCCTTAATGACCAGGCCTTTTTTTGCTGTTTGGCGCTGCGCTAATTCAAATGATAATTGCGCGGTCATGCAATGCTGTACCCAAGAGAAATTTACGTCCTTTTTTTCACACAAATAGAGCTTTCTTTTGATAGTATTTTATCATCTGTGCGCTTTTTATTTTTTGCGCTATAAACAAAAAAAACACAAAAATTTAAAAAAAAAACAATATTTTCTACTTTCAGCTATAAAAAATATATCGTAAACTGGAAGTTAGTCATAAATTTAAGCCAAAATGTATTCTGCTCCATGTTTTTGGTAAAAAAAATCCCAATAAGTGTATATTGATTGCTTTGTGTGAACGTTATAGCGTCTACAAACTATGGTATAGATACTGTAATTTATGCCTTTTTTTGCTATACAGCGCTGCACTAATTCAAATGATAATTGCGCGGTCATGCAATGCTGTACCCTAACGAAATTTACATCCTTTTTTTCACACAAATAGAGCTTTCTTTTGGTGGTATTGGATCACCTGTGCGCTTTTTATTTTTTGCTCTATAAACAAAAAAAAACACGAAAATTTTGAAAAAAAACAATATTTTCTACTTTCAGCTATAAAAAATATATCGTAAACTCAAAGTTAGTCATAAATTTAAGCCAAAATGTATTCTGCTCCATGTTTTTGGTAAAAAAAAAATCCCATGCATTAGCGGGCAAACTGGCGCTATATGGGAGGGGCGCTAACACTATCAGAAGTCACCAGTGACACTAATACAGTGATCAGTAAAAATCTGTTCACTGTAATCAATGACACTAGTGATAGGGCAGTGAAGGGGTTAACTCGGGGGGGGGCGATCAGGGGGTTAGACGGAATTATTGGTGTATTAGCGGGAAATCTGGCGCTATATGGGAGGGGCGCTAACACTATTGGAAGTCGCCAGCGACACTGATACAGTGATCAGTAAAAATCGGTTCACTGATCAGTGACACTGGTGACAGGGCAGTGAAGGGGTTAACTGGGGGGGGGGGGAGAGATTAAGGGGTTAAATGGGATTACTGGTGTACTAGCGGGCAAACTGGCGCTATCTGGGAGGGGCGCTAACCCTATCGGAAGTCGCCAGCGACACTGATACAGTGATCAGTAAAAATCGGTTCACTGATCACTGACACTGGTGACAGGGCAGTGAAGGGGTTAACTGGGGGGGGGGATTAAGGGGTTAAACGGGATTACTGGTGTACTGGCGGGCAAAGTGGCGCTATCTGGGAGGGGTTAACTGGGGGGGCGATCAGGGGGGTTTAAATGTGACCTAGGTGTGTTCTAACTGTAAATGTGTAGTGTTTTACTCACTTTTACTGTTTCTTCTTCTCTGTCTGGAACGGAATGTGTCCAGGCAGAGAAGAATGACATCATATCCTGTCCTGTGTAAACTTCAACACAGGACAGGATAGGACAGAGACCGATCATCTGATTTCAGCCAGACATCACTGGCTGAAATCTAATGATTGATCCCTCCGGGATCAAATGGTGTCACCCACGGGTCGGCGGGAGCGCGCGCACGCGCCCCCTGCCGGCGAAAACGTCGGGAGCGCGGAACCCGTTTTAAAACGTGGTTTTGCACCTGAGTGCCGCCCTGCACACGTATATTTACAGTGGCAGGGCGGCAAGCGGTTAATCACCACTGGGGTTTTTATTTTTTGCTAAATTAACAAAAAAAAGACCGAAATTTTTTAAAAAAAAAACACGTTTTTCTTTGTTTCTGTTATAAAAGTTTGCAAATAAATAATTGTTCTTCATAAATTTAGGCCGAGATGTATTCTGCTCCATGTCTTTGATGAAAATAACCCAAATTAGAATGTATTTTTTAGTTTGTAGGAAAGTTATAGAGTTCACAAACTATGGGATATATCTGAAAATTGATCAATCCTGAAGTACTGACAGCCAATCTAATTTCTTGAGGTCCCAGAATGTCAGAACAGTACAGATATCCCCAAATGACCCCTTTTTGCAGAGTAGACAGTCTGACGTACTTCATAAGAGGCATGGCGAGTTTTTTGAAGTTGTATTTTTTTTGTCATAATTTTTCGGAAAATGAAAAAATGCAAAAAATAATTTTCACAATTATTTTTTTACATACTGTCACAAGTGCAGTACAGCGTCATCATATAACTGGCATGGCGGTGATCAGGGACACTGACTGGTGACAGTATGAAAAAATATATATATATATTTTTCTTAAATGATTTTTTAATTTTTTGAATTATTTTTAATTTTTTATTAATTTTTTTTTCTTTTTTTATGATTTTTTTTTTCATATTTCACTATATCCAAAATAGTACAATGTTACCATAGTAACATTGTACTACTTTGGGGAAGTGATCAGTATTTTTGTTTTTTTTTTTACTCAATTTGCTTATAGCAAAGAATTACTTTGCTATAAGCAAGCATTTACCTGAATGAAATCGATTCATTCAGGTTTTTTTTTGTTTTTTTTTGTGCTTAGCTGTGATTTGGCCACAGCTAATCACATGACATGTGCATGTGATCTCTGGGACCATTCACAGCTAGACACTAGTATACAATGGATGGCATGAATGAAGCCATCCATTGTATACAACTATCATGTGACCTGCTGTGATTGGTCACAGCAAGTCACATGGTACCGGCAATGGGGGCCGCTACTCAGATCTGTCATAGGCCGTGTCCGAGGTACACTGCCGGTGACAGATCGCGCCGCTGCAATCTAGAGCGTTTTCCTGGCCGCCATTCGGCTGTTGGCCAGTCGTGAGGAGAGAAATGCCGGTAACCGGCATTTCCCTGTTTACATGCGATTACCTGTGATTGGACACAGCTGATCACATGACCGAGCTGACATCTTCGGCTCTTTCCGTGAATCGGTGATCCGCTGTGTCCGAGGGACACAGTGTACCGGCGATCGCCGGTGAGAAGGGGAGGACATCATATGACGTCCTCTCAGAACGAGAGAACCACCTCGTGGACTATATGGCGGGCGGGAGGCGGTTAAACAGTAAAAACAAAACTTTTGCAATGATTTATGTTTATCAGACCAAAAAAGAGCAAATGAGAAAAATTCACCGTTAGGGTTGAGTGCTGATTCACATACTGTATATATATGAATGATCACAGCAGGTTACATGCACATGTCATGTGATTAGCTGTGGCCAAATCCCAGCTAAGCACAAAAAAAAAAAAGAAAAAAAAAACCCTGAATGAATCGATGTCATTCAGGTAAATGCTTGCTTATAGCAAAGTAATTCTTTGCTATAAGCAAATTGTGTAAAAAAAAAAAAAAAATACTGATCACTTCCCCAAAGTAGTACAATGTTACTATGGTAACATTGTACTACTTTGGTCATAGTGAAATATGAAAAATGAAATATGAAAAAAAATCTTAAAAAAAAGAAAAAATATGTAATAAAAAATAATAAAATATATATATATTTTTTTCATACTGTCACCAATCAGTGTCCCTGATCACCGCCATGCCAGTTATATGATGACGCTGTACTGCACTGGTGACAATATGTAAAAAAAAAATAGTGAAACTAATTTTTTACATTTTTTCATTTTCCAAAAAATTATGACAAAAAAAATACAACTTCAAAAAACTCGCCATGCCTCTTATGAAGTACGTCGGACTGTCTACTTTTCAAAAAGGGGTAATTTGGGGGATATCTGTACTGTTCTGACATTCTTGGACCTCAAGAAATTAGATTGGCCGTCAGTACTTCAGGATTGATCAATATTCAGATCTATCCCATAGTTTGTGAACTCTATAACTTTCCAACAAACTAAAAAATACATCCTAATTTGGGTTATATTCACCAAAAACTTGTAGCAGAATACATCTCGGCCTAAATTTATGAAGAACAATTATTTATTAGCAATTTTTATAACAGAAACAAAGAAAATTGTTAATTTAGCAAAAAATAAAAACCCAGCAGTGAATAAATACCACCAAAAGAAAGCTCTAGTTGTGTGAAGAAAATGCTAAAATTTTAGTTTGGGTACAATGTTGTATGAGTGCGCAATTGTCATTCAAAGTGTGAGAGCGCTGAAACCTGAAAACTGGCCACGTTTTCACGGGCAGGGGGCGCGCGCGCGCTCCCTTTGACCCGCGGGTGACACCATTCGATCCCGGAGGGATCAATCATTAGATTTCAGCCAGTGATGTCTGGCTGAAATCAGATGATCGGTCCCTGTCCTATCCTGTCCTGTGTTGACATTTACACAGGACAGGATATGATGTCATTCTTGTGAAGACACAGAAAACGTGAGTACAAAACAATACACATTTACAGTTAGAACACACCTAGGTCACATTTAACCCCCTGATCGCCCCCCCCCAGTTAACCCCTTCACTGCCCTGTCACCAGTGTCACTGATCAGTGAACCGATTTTTACTGATCACTGTATCAGTGTCGCTGGCGACTTCCGATAGGGTTAGCGCCCCTCCCAGATAGCGCCAGTTTGCCCGCCAGTACACTAGTAATCCCATCTAACCCCTTGATCGCCCCCCATCCACCCCCAGTTAACCCCTTCACTGCCCTGTCACCAGTGTCATTGATTACAGTGAACAGATTTTTACTGATCACTGTATTAGTGTCACTGGTGACTTCCGATAGTGTTAGCGCCCCTCCCAGATAGCGCCAGTTTGCCGCTAGTACACAAGTAATCACATTTAACCCCTTGATTGCCAGGAACACGCTTACTTGCACGCTAAACCTCCATTTCTACTATAGTGTCTGATTGGATCAATATCTTTGAGCAGATCATCGCTATACCAGTGTTCACATTACTATAGTATCCCCAAAAATGCAGCGTTAGCGGGATCAGCCCCGACACCTGCCAGCACCTGCGTTTAGCCCCTACGCCCCCCCCCTTCTCCCCCAGCAGGTGCAGTGTCAGTAGATAACTGTCACTTGATACATATTACACACAAAACCGCAGTGTTCACAGAATCAGGCCTGATCTCTGTTCTTGTCGGTAAATTTTTTGTAGCGGTTCAAGCAGTCCCTGACAGCCAGGCGCTCTTTTTCCCGTGAGTCGCACTAGGTACCTGTAAATTTAGTGGCCAAAATGTCCAAGCAAAGGTACTCTAGTGAAGAGGCCTATAGGATTCTGAGCATGTCAAGTGAGAGCGAAGGGGAAGACTCACTGGCAGAATCAGGCTCAGAATACGAACCTATAGACAGCAGCGGCACCCTGACAGATAACTCAGATGACGAGGAAGAGGTCCCTGCTAAGATCAGGTGTACCCGATCCCATTCCCAGGTTGCTGAGGTGGTACAAATGCATGATGACTCTCATATGCAGCAGAGTGCCAGTACTAGTGCCGCACTACCTTTTGGTGAACTGGCGAGCACCAGCGGCCTAGTACATCCTGGTCGTATACATACCAGCACTGCAGTATCACTTGGTGACGTGGCGAGTCCCATAAGTGCAGTACAAGCTGGTGCGGTGGCGAGCAAGTAGTGTTCCGCGGCCACCAAGAATTCGCAGACAGGGCCGAAGAGCCACTAGTGTCCTTCCGGATGTGCTTGCAAATCCCGATTGGCAGCCCACAAATTCTGCAGCACACTTACTTCCCCCATTCACTGCCCAACCCGGAATTCAGGTGGAAACAGCAAATTTAAATACTCCCCTTGATTTTTTTTTAGCTGTTTTTCACAGAAGATCTTTATGCATTGATTGTGGATCAAAGCAATTTATATGCACGACAATATATCGCCGCCAACCCAAATTCATACCTTGCCAGACCATTCGCATGGAAACCCATTACGGTTTCTGAATTTAAAGTTTTTTTGGGCCTAACCCTCAACATGGGCATTACTAAAAGAAATGAATTGCGGTTGTATTGGTCTGCAGACCCGATTCATCATATGCCGTGTTCTCTGCTGCCATGGCCAGGCATAGATATGAGAGTATAATGTGTTTTATGCATTTCAGCGACAATACACTCTGTCATCCTCGGCGTGACCCTGAATTTGACCGGCTCCACAAAATTCAGCCCCTCGCAAATCACCTTAACCTAAAATTTGCAGATGTCTATACTCCCCAGCAAAACATCTGCGTTGATGAGTCCCTCATTAATTTTTCTGGCCGCCTTGCATTCAAACGATTTCTATCAGCAAGCGTGCCAGATATGGGGTCAAGATGTAGAAGACCTGTAAGAGGACAACAGGCTATACTTATACGTTTCGGATTTACGAGGGAAAAGATAGTCACGTGGAGCCCGCCCGGATGCCCAGATTACATGGGGAGCAGTGACAAGATAGTTTGGGACTTGGTGTCATCATTTCTCCATATGGGGTACCACTTATACCTGGACAATTTTTATTCAAGGCTGCCACTATTTAGACATTTATTCAATCTTGGAACTGGCACTTGTGGCAAAGTGTGACCTAATGTGTGCCCACCATTAGAAGTGGGTGGAAGCAGGGCGGTATATTCTAATGGTGGGCATACCACTCACTTTTTTTCTGGCAGAGAGTTCTTCTCATTTTTTCATTCATTCCACAGGCTGCATACAAAAAAAACCATAGCATATATAACCAACAAGGACCAGCGATGTACTAGTAAATCACTGAATTTGAATGGTTATACCAGGATGATGCCTACAGCTGCAGACATCATCCTGGTGTTGTTTTTTTCAGCCGGGGATCGGCTTTCATGTAAAAGCAATCCTAGTGGCTAATTAGCTGCAAGATTGCTTTTACAAGCAGCGGGAGATGATGCCCCCTCCCCCGCTGCCTTCCACGGCCTTCTTGGGCAGTCCTGTGCCATCGGGGGAACCTGAGAATGCAGCCGGTGTTTCTGCCAGCTGACCATAGAGCTGATTGGAGACCAGAATGGTGCCAATCATCTCTATAGTCTAAGAATTCAGAAGCTCCGAGCATTTCATCACTTCAGTTTCGCAGGATATAAACAGCGCCATTTGTAAATTGGGAAAGCATCTGATCACACCGATTTTGGTTTGATTAGATAATGTAAGGGCAGAGGAGATATCTAGAGTCTGATAGACCCCAGATTTCTCAAAAAAGAATATATGACAATGCCCATTGAAGTTATAGGGGTTATTTGCATTCCCTGTTAAAACATTAAAAGTGATTAAAAAAAAAAATAATTAAAGGTACAATGTAAAAATAATAAAAAAAAATCAAAATAACTAAAAAAAAAAAAAATAGTCCCTCCCATGCGCGCACACCTGTGTGCACAAGCCTTGACCCTGTGCCGTTATGTAAACAGCGGTTGCACCATGCATGTGAGGTATTGCCGTGAACGTCAGATCAAGGACAGTAATTCTAACACTAGACCTCCTCTGTAAATCTAAAATGGTAGCTTTTAAAGGCTTTTAAAGCTCTGCCTATGGATATTAAAAATGTTTGCAGTTTGTTGCCATTGCACGGGGCATGCGCAGTTTTAAAGCATATCATGTTTGGTATCTATTTACTTGGCATATCATCATCTTTTATAATTTACCAAATAATTGGCCAATATATTGTGTTTTTATGCATTAAAAGTAAAAAAAGTGTATTTTTTAAAACAAAATTGCTTTTGAAAAATTGCTGCGCGAGTACTATGTGCCATAAAAAATTGTAGTACCCACCATTTTATTCACTAGGGTGTCTGCTTTAAAAAAATATATAATGTTTGGGGGGTTTAAATTAATTTTCTAGCAAAAAATACACATTTTTTTTATGTGAACAAAAGTGTCAGAAAAGGCTTGGTCTTCAGGTGGTTAGAAGAGTGTGTGATGTATGGCATAAACTTCTAATGCTGGGCATAAAACGCCCCCACCCCCCAAAACAACCCTTTTTTGGAAAGCAGACACCCCAAACTATTTGCTGAGAGGCATGTTGAATCAATAGAAGAATTTATTTTTTTACCACAAGTTTTTGGAAAATGACAAAAAAAAAAAAAAAATTTACACAAAATTGTCATTGAAATAATTTATTGCTCACACAAGCCATATGTATATGTGGAATTACTCCCCAAAATACATTCTACTACTTCTCCCGAGTATGGGGGTACCACATATGAGAGACTTTTTGGCAGTCTAGCCAAGTACAGGACCCCAAAATCCAATAAGCACCTTCAGGCTTTTAAAGGGCTTTATTTCCTCATTACACTTCCTGACTACCTATCACAGTTTCGGAGGTCCTGGAATGCCAGAATAGCACCAAACCCCCCCCAAATGAACCCTTTTTGGAAAGTAGACACCCAATGGAATTTGATAAGAAGCATGGTAAGTATTTTGAAGATCTCATTTGTTGCCACAAGTTTTTGGAAAATGAAGAAAGAAAATAAAAACATATTTTTCTTTTCCTTTTTTATATTTCAAAACCTTGTGAGAAAAAATGAGATCTGCAAAATACTTACCATGCCTCTTTTTAAATTCCTTGGAGTGTCTACTTTCCAAAAAGGGGTCATTTGGGGGGGGGGGGGTTTGGTGCTATCCTAGCATTTCAGGGCCTCCGAAACTGTGATAGGTAGTGGGGAAGTGAAATGAAGAAGTTACGCACCTTCAGGCTTTCAAAGTGGTCATTGGATTTCAGGCTCCTGTATGTGGCTAGGCTCCCAAAAAGTGTCACACGTGTGGTATCCTCATACTGGGTAGAAGTAGCAGAATGTATTTTGGGGTGTAATTCCACATATACCCATGGCTTGTGCAAGAAATAAATCATTTAAATGACAATTTTGTGTAAAAAAAAAAAACAAAACAAAAACGTTTTTGTCATTTTCCAGAAACTTGTGGAAAAAAAATAAATCTTCCATGGACACAATATGTCTCTCAGCAGATAGCTTAGGGTGTCTGCTTTCCGAAAAGGGGTCATTTGGGGGTGTCTGTTCTATCCTGGTATTTTACCACCTCAAGAGATGTGATGGGCGGTCAGAAAGTAAAAGCTGTGTAAATTTCAAATTATCTATACCATAGTTTGTAGACGCTATAACTTTCACACAAAGCAATCAATATACACTTATTGGGATTTTTTGTTACCAAAAACATGTAGCAGAGTACATTTTGGCTTAAATTTATGACTTTCAGTTTACGATATATTTTTTATAGCTGAAAGTAGAAAATATTGTTTTTTTTTCAAAATTTGTGTTTTTTTGTTTATAGCGCAAAAAATAAAAAGCGCACAGGTGATCAAATACCACCAAAAGAAAGCTCTATTTGTGTGAAAAAAAGGACGTAAATTTCGTTTGGGTACAGCATTGCATGACCGCACAATTATCATTTGAATTAGTGCAGCGCTGTATAGCAAAAAAAGGCATACATTACAGTATCTATACCATAATTTGTAGACGCTATAACGTTCACACAAAGCAATCAATAGACACTTATTGGGATTTTTTTACCAAAAACATGTAGCAGAATACATTTTGGCTTAAATTTATGACTAACTTTGAGTTTACGATATATTTTTTATAGCTGAAAGTAGAAAATATTGTTTTTTTTCAACATTTTCGTGGTTTTTTTGTTTATAGCGCAAAAAATAAAAAGCGCACAGGTGATAAAATACCACCAAAAGAAAGTTCTATTTGTGTGAAAAAAAGGACGTAAATTTCGTTTGGGTACAGCATTGCATGACCGCGCAATTATCTTTTGAATTAGTGCAGCGCCAAACAGCAAAAAAAGGCCTGGTCATTAAGGGGGGTAAATCCTCAGGAGCTCAAGTGGTTAACCACTTCCAGTCCGGACTCTTTTACCCGCACTGGGACCATGAAAGGCTTTCCAAATAGATAAAATGAGAGAAAATGAATGTTAAAAAAAAAAAACAAAGCCCAAAAAAAAAAAAATTTGGTAACATCCATTTATCTCATGTCCAGTACTGCATAGTCATGCTGAAAGACGCACTTGGCAGAGGTAAGCCTCGAACCTACGACCATGCACTCTTTAGACGGGCACTCTAACCACTGTGCTATGGAGGTTACCAGGTATAGACTCTGTCAAACTGACCCTTGTTTTCAAAAACGGCCAACTGTCACCTGCCCAATGTCAAGTAGCTATAGTGCAGTGCTTAACCGCTTCCATACCGGGCACTTTTACCCCCTTCCTGCCCAGGCCAATTTTCAGCTTTCAGCGCTCTCACACTTTGAATGACAATTGCGCGCTCATACAACATTGTACCCAAACTAAAATTTGACCATTTTTGTCACACAACTAGAGCTTTCTTTTGGTGGTATTTAACCACTTGAGCTCCTGAGGATTTACCCCCCTTAATGACCAGGCCTTTTTTTGCTGTTTGGCGCTGCGCTAATTCAAATGATAATTGCGCGGTCATGCAATGCTGTACCCAAGAGAAATTTACGTCCTTTTTTTCACACAAATAGAGCTTTCTTTTGATAGTATTTTATCATCTGTGCGCTTTTTATTTTTTGCGCTATAAACAAAAAAAAACACAAAAATTTTAAAAAAAAACAATATTTTCTACTTTCAGCTATAAAAAATATATCGTAAACTGGAAGTTAGTCATAAATTTAAGCCAAAATATATTCTGCTACATGTTTTTGGTAAAAAAAAGCCCAATAAGTGTATATTGATTGCTTTGTGTGAACGTTATAGCGTCTACAAACTATGGTATAGATACTGTAATTTATGCCTTTTTTTCCTATACAGCGCTGCACTAATTCAAATGATAATTGCGCGGTCATGCAATGCTGTACCCAAACGAAATTTACGTCCTTTTTTTCACACAAATAGAGCTTTCTTTTGGTGGTATTGGATCACCTGTGCGCTTTTTATTTTTTGCTCTATAAACAAAAAAAACACGAAAATTTTGAAAAAAAACAATATTTTCTACTTTCAGCTATAAAAAATATATCGAAAACTCAAAGTTAGTCATAAATTTAAGCCAAAATGTATTCTGCTACATGTTTTTGGTAAAAAAAAAATCACATGCATTAGCGGGCAAACTGGCGCTATATGGGAGGGGCGCTAACACTATCGGAAGTCACCAGTGACACTAATACAGTGATCAGTAAAAATCTGTTCACTGTAATCAATGACACTAGTGATAGGGCAGTGAAGGGGTTAACTCGGGGGGGGGGGGCGATCAAGGGGTTAGACGGGATTACTGGTGTATTAGCGGGAAATCTGGCGCTATCTGGGAGGGACGCTAACACTATTGGAAGTCGCCAGCGACACTGATACAGTGATCAGTAAAAATCGGTTCACTGATCAGTGACACTGGTGACAGGGCAGTGAAGGGGTTAACTGGGGGGGGGGAGAGATTAAGGGGTTAAATGGGATTACTGGTGTACTAGCGGGCAAACTGGCGCTATCTGGGAGGGGCGCTAACCCTATCGGAAGTCGCCAGCGACACTGATACAGTGATCAGTAAAAATCGGTTCACTAATCACTGACACTGGTGACAGGGCAGTGAAGGGGTTAACTGGGGGGGGGGATTAAGGGGTTAAACGGGATTACTGGTGTACTGTCGGGCAAAGTGGCGCTATCTGGGAGGGGTTAACTGGGGGGGCGATCAGGGGGGTTTAAATGTGACCTAGGTGTGTTCTAACTGTAAATGTGTAGTGTTTTACTCACTTTTACTGTTTCTTCTTCTCTGTCTGGAACGGAATGTGTCCAGGCAGAGAAGAATGACATCATATCCTGTCCTGTGTAAACTTCAACACAGGACAGGATAGGACAGGGACCGATCATCTGATTTCAGCCAGACATCACTGGCTGAAATCTAATGATTGATCCCTCCGGGATCGAATGGTGTCACCCGCGGATCAGCAGGAGCGCGTGCACCCCCTGCCGGCGAAAATGTCGGGAGCGCGGAACCCGTTTTAAAACGTGGTTTTGCGCCTGAGTTCCGCCCTGCACACGTATATATACAGTGGCAGGGCGGCAAGCGGTTAATCACCACTGGGATTTTTATTTTTTGCTAAATTAACAAAAAAAAGACCGAAAATTTTGAAAAAAAAAAAACACGTTTTTCTTTGTTTCTGTTATAAAAGTTTGCAAATAAATTATTGTTCTTCATAAATATAGGCCAAGATGTATTCTGCTACATGTCTTTGGTGAAAATAACCCAAATTAGAATGTATTTTTTAGTTTGTAGGAAAGTTATAGAGTTCGCAAACTATGGGATAGATCTGAAAATTGATCAATCCTGAAGTACTGACGGCCAATCTAATATCTTGAGGTCCCAGAATGTCAGAACAGTACAGATATCCCCAAATGACCCCTTTTTGCAGAGTAGACAGTCTGACGTACTTCATAAGAGGCATGGCAAGTTTTTTGAAGTTGAATTTTTTTGTCATCATTTTTCGGAAAATGAAAAAATGCAAAAAATTATTTTCACAATTTTTTTTTTTACATACTGTCACCAGTGCAGTACAGCGTCATCATATTACTGGCATGGCGGTGATCGGGGACACTGACTGGTGACAGTATGAAAAAATATATATATACATTTTTCTTAAATTTTTTTTAACATTTTTTTATTATTTTTAATTTTTTATTAAATTGTTTTTTGTTTTTCTATGATTTTTTTTTTCATATTTCACTATGTCCAAAATAGTACAATGTTACCATAGTAACATTGTACTACTTTGGGGAAGTGATCAGTATTTTTTTTTTTTTTTTACTCAATTTGCTTATAGCAAAGAATTACTTTGCACATACGCACATTCTACATAGACGGCAGACGGGAAGCAGTGCCGATGCGGGCTAATGTTCCTGTACGTTAGGCTGCATCGATGGCTCGTGTGCGGCTCACAGAGCGCTCACCACGAAACCCGGTGATCGGTGTGTCGCCCGGACACAGTGGAGCACATTACTGCTGTGTTAGGGCGATCACGTGGTGTATCACATGTGACTGCTGTGACCAATCGCTTCTCTCTGCTCTCAGTGTGAACGATCCTGCAGTGTGTGAGTTTACACTGAATGTCAGGCTGCTTGTACCCTCACACACTGCACTGCCAGCCTCCCCAGTGCCCCAGTTTAGTTCCCCTGTGTCCCTGATCACTGCCCCACAATATCAATGAAGTGGACCAGGTATTGTTAAAGACGCCAGTGGCCAGCAGCTCCATAAATCTGCATCTGAACCATATTTGAAAACCGCAGCTGAACCGCTGAATAGCTGCATTGGAAATTGGCAGTGAAAATGACCAGGAAATTCACACCAGACATGTGTGAACCTAGCCGTAGGAAAATGATGCTGCCGCAAAGCCCCTGTGAGGGTGAGGCATTAGGCGACCGCCTAATCAGCCGCTTCTTGAGTTTTGGGAATCCCTGCCCTTACACAATTTCAAATGTGCATTGAGCTTGAGAAAGGGGCGGGAATGCCAGAAACGGTCATTCCTATGGCTTCTAATATACATACATCCATACGCTATAGGGAATAACTTTTTAGAGAAAGAGCATAGAGAGGGTGTGACCCTAGCCTTGTATAGATGGAGAAAGGGGGAGGTGTTCTGTAGTCCTAAAACCCCACAATGTGCCGCGCTTCACTTCAAAAATAATATGTGTATCCAATCACTAATATTTCTAATGCATATCCAAATATATAAATGAATATAAATATATGTAATTGTGCATCCAGTTACTTGCATAAACGTTCTCCATCCAGCGTCATGACGTCAAAGCCCCTCACGATGCTCGATGGTACCATACTGACACCAGCTGGCAATTTTAGGATTTTCACCTGGGAAAAAGTTCTGGAGGACACATTTTGTGCACAAAGCAGTTTTAACATAGAGTAAATGTGAGTGCATTACTTTTATTAATAAAAATGATTTTTAAAGGGTAATACACTATGATTTGATGTATTCCTCTATAATAACCACCGTGGAAGGGGAGTTTATTGTTTGAGTGGAGAAGGACCCCAAACAGCAGGATACCGTCCCATCCAGAGTTTGGTCCATTTAAAGGGACACAAGCGCTATATGACCTTACTTAACGGTTTGTTCATATATTGGAGGTGAGAGCACAACCGGTGGGGGGACGTTTATGCAAGTTATTCGCACCAAATACTTTTTAAGAAGCACGGGATATTATACGATAAAGCAAAGTTTGCACGTTTGAAGGAACTCATATTTGGATTTTTCTTTTGACTGCTTATAACAATCATATGGACACTGTTGTTGACAATCATCATTGGATTATTCACTTTTGCATTTATTTTGATATATAACTAATAGTAACTGGATGCACAATTACATATATTTATATTCATTTATATATTTGGATATGCATTATAAATATTAGTGATTGGATACACATATTATTGTTGAAGTGAAGTGCGGCACATTGTGGGTTTTTGTTTTTTTACACACTAGTATGAGCATGTGTTAGGTGCAGGCGATTCACAATCAGCACTTGGTAAGATTTATTACTCACATAGCAGCTCACAAGCCGACACGTGTTTGTTCTGTAGCCCTGACACACTTCTTGTCCTAGGGTGACAATGCTGCTCTCCATAGTGTGACAGTGCGGTGATCTGTCATGTTGGTAAAAGGATATTATGCTACCCAGGATCCTCAACAAGGCAGGTTAAGGGGCTCCAGGGAGTTTGTGTAATGCAGAGGAAACTGGCTTTTCAGTTTCTTCATTGTTTCATAAAGGTCCATTTTGGGACCTGGAGCCTGGAAATTTCAAAGTGATCTTGGTGGGAAGAAATCTGCAATCCTGGGACTAGATTTTAGGAATAGCCAGAACACGGATTATGCAGGTGGGTTCTGGGCTTTTTGTAGAGACAGGACCAGGGTTCTGGGCTCTATCCTCCCGAGGAATCCAGGTATGTGCAAGGGAGAATCCAGAGGAGTGCATATGTGCATTGGAAAGGACAGAGTCCAGAGCCTGAGGATCAGGGCAGTAAGGGGCTGCCAGCTGTGTGGACAGTGTTGGTGAGGAAGTGGTCTATGGGGGACTGACGAGGGTCTATAGTGGAAGGCCTGAGCAGAACTGCTGTACATAAGCCAGGAGGCTGAAGAACTATTGTGTTACAAGTGCAAGCCAGGAGGCTGGATTGGTTGTTTTCTGTTGATGTGGCAAACATACATTGTATGGACTTTTTATTTTCTTTAATAAAAGTGGGCCAAGAAACTCTAAAACAACAATTTCTGGTGTGGATTCTACTTGCTGGTGAGCGCTACCCTGAGCTAAACAACCCCCAAACATTACAATAGATATAGTACATTGAGTGTTGTCACCCTAGGACAGGAAGTGAACATGATTACCAGCTTAACATAAAAACTAGATAATCCTAATAAAAATAAAACAATGGCAGCCACCAAATCTAAAGATTGGTAAACTGGAAAAGATTTTGTTCTCGGGTTTAGATACGCTTCAACTTCTGTGGAAACATAACAAAAAAGGAGCAGAGAAATCGCTCAGGGACTGTTATAAATGGGCAAAACCTTTGGAAATTACGTGTTCATAAAAAGCAAATGACAATAACTGTACAAAGTAAATACATAAACGATGTCTATCAACACCTAGACTGTCCATCTTCCATATTAACAGGAAGCATTCACTGGATGCATCTGTCTTTACGGACATCCAGCCAATCCAACCGCCAACGCTAACAAGTGTGATGCTCATTAAATCTGCATTGGCTCAGCTGAACAAGTCGTCTCACCATCTACACTTACTACTGTACCTCCCCAGAGAACGATGTACACGGCGTGACCCAAATCAGAGCCCAGAGTACCTTTACCTTTACACGTGCTCCCAATATCGGAACGGACACCTTCTTGTAAGCACCGTGCATGGCCCCTTAAGACGTTAAAGGCCCGCTTTAGGGAAAAATATTGTATTTTGGAAAATGTAAGGTCAGTGACTGTAGAGATAGTATTCTCGGTACACAATAACTGACTAAAAAGTGTTTCCAGTGTTGGGCCTTAAAAAATTAACTCCTGAAGGAATTAAAAACATAAATACAGATCCATCCTTGCATGTCTAAATGCCTGTATTCACTTCTCCAATGAAACAGTATTGAAATGTGAAGTAAATCTCTTTTTGGTTCCTTAATTTCCAGCTTCTCTGCTCCTCCCCGACGAATGCCCAATTAGTGGACGTCACTAACATTGATCTCAGACACAGCATAGCTGCCACAATCCCCTGTTCACGGAGTGTGACTGGCAAAGGGGGCTTGTCAGCTACAGTGGCCCTATCCTCAGCCTCCCCCGATTCCTAAGTGTAACAGTAAAACCCCAAATTCAAACAAACCGACTAATTACACTTCCCAGGAGACTGTGGCATATTTGATGTGTTCAGTGCTTGCTGTTAAGTGGCAACATTCAATGAAAGCTGCATACGGAGTCCCCTCTTTAATCGCATACATTGCACAGAAATGACAAATTCCAGTAGGTGGCAGAGAAAGGTCTCCGCCTAAGTAACTGATCATAGTTTAAAGTGGACCCAAATAACAAGCAGACAATCAGTACATTAAACAGATAGAGCAAGAACACGATGACGTCAGACTACTAAGATATTAACACGAACCTTCAGTCCCAGTTAAAGGGGTTGGACAACATTATGGAAACACTAGGTAAAAGAACAAAATCATTAGCTCCTATAGTGTTGGACTGCCTTTAGCATCCAAGACGGTCTGAATTCTCCTGGGAATTGACAAATATAAGTCTTGGGTGGTGGATAATGGAATCTGATACTACTCTTCATACACAAATCGTTCCAGTTCTCGCAGAGATGCCGGAGGCGAAAACGTGCCCAAATCTCGTTGACCATAATGGCTCTATGATATGGAAGTCCGGCAACTGTGGCGCCCAGGGAAGGTGTGAGACTTTGTCTGCATCCTCACCAAACCGTGATTTCACAACGCCAGCTGTGTGAATTCAGAGCATTGTCAGCTTGGTAAATGGCGCGGTCTTCGGGAAACAATGTCTGCACCATGAGGTGCACATAGTCTGCCAAAATTTGTACATACAGTATGGCTGCCCAGACATCGTTTTCCCAGAAACTGTGTATGCCGCCATAACCTTTGATATTGTACCTCGTGACACGGCAAATAAATTGGCAAATCCAGTCACAGAGGCACCAGCTGAGCGGCACCAACAATTTGCCCTCTTTGAAGCTCAGTAAGCTCTGACATGACTCCATATTACTAGCTGCGCACGCAGTAAATGACGGACGTGAGGCTTTCCACCTGTTAGCTAAGTGTCTCATCACACAGCGGAAGCAAAAGAATGTTACGTCACTTCCGCTTTCAACGTAAACCATGTCAATTCACACCTGCAAATCATGTAGTGTTTCCATATTTTTGTCCAACTCCTGTACTTCTTTCTTTCTTTCTTTAGGAGAACACACTCCATGCTTTTGCCTTCCTCGCTTAGGTAAGAATGACATCCTCCCCACCCCACTTGAAGCCCCCTAGGATACCAACATCATGTGTCCCAGGTGGCTTTGGGGCTATGTACAATACGCTGTGCATGCGCAGTGGAGTGTCATCGGGAGCTGCTTGCTAGGACCTGGAAGAGAAAGCTGGCTCCAATGATGGCGGCACAAGGCCCTGTGGGTTCCGCTTTCAGCAGATTACTGCAGGGCAATGCTGCAGTTGATGGCTGGGTATGTAATTTAAGTTCACCCCAGCACACAAGGTAGGAGGGGGTTTAGAGTAAAATTAAACCTGGGGGGGGGGTTAAGTTCCACTTTAACCTGTTGTCACCCAAATAACACATATTTGCAGCCACAAGGGCAGGCTTTAACACCCACACATGTGCGTTGTTGGGCAGCCAATGTTTCTGTGCTGAGAACAAGCTCACTGCAAGCTCCCAGCACAGACACTGGGCTGTCACAGACAGCTCTCGGCCCTCACTAATAATCCATAGCCGGTGGAACGACTCCTGATCATGTGCCCACTATGACAGCCAAACACAGTAGTCACATGATCGAAAATCTTCCCGCCCCCCAGGCACTCAGAACTTTGTACAAGGACCCCGGAGTAGGCGGAAAAGGGTTAAAGGGACTTCAGATGAGACATTTTTGTGGTCATTTAGCTCGTGAGATAAACAATATAAAGCCAAAGACACAACAAACTGACCTTTTCTGCTAGCCAGCCCATGTGCCGAATTTCATGACTTCCAGAGATTCCGTTTTTCCCAGCTGAGTTTGGACTTCGGCCATCACCTTGGGAAGAAGTTCCGTCACCGCCCCATGAATTGCGTTGAACCCGGTCTGGGCCGCCGCAGGATCTTTTGCTCGCAGCACCGCAGTATGCTTGGCATCAGGTGAATGCAGTTCTAGATGTCTGCAATACAGAACACATGCGTTTACAGCGGGAAATCCCAGGATCTTCTTAGAATCCCCTGTTCATAGCTCTGGATTTTTAGGATATTTTGCCACACACAGTTGAATAAAAACTGTACATCTTTGGACTAATCTCCAGACAGATATAACAGACACAAATGAATGCAACTCTGTATTCATTAACCCCTTCTTCCCAGCCTTTTAAGAGATCGCAACACCGGAGCATCGTTACCTGCTTGCTCAGCTTCCGCACCATGTGATCACTGTGATTGGATGATTAGATAATTGGAAGCCCATCCTACCAGCTTCCAATTGTCAGTGACAGTACTGTCAGAGTGCTGGGGGCATGCTGCCAACACAAAACAGGTATGTGTATACGTGGAGGCACAGAATACGGCCAATCTCTGTGCTGCCACATATATACATACATCCGACAGGAAGGGGTTAATACATCTGGAAATGTGTGTTTTTTAATGCCGCTAGTGGAAGTGCCTGAAATTGATTTGGTATCAGCCTCTTACTATGCAGCAGCACTGGAAGAAGAAGGGGCAGAACCGAGAGCCAATCAGGTGTGCTGCATGCACATGTACCAACATAGAACATACTGATAGGAGAAGAGAGCAAAGAGATGACCTAATCAGTCTGCTGTTGTTTCACCATCCAATCAGACGGTTGGGGGTGGACAGAGGACACCACTGTATTTCCTAACTGTAAGTAGTCTTGTCTGCTTGGCTGTGCTGTCTGGCAGAGCTGTGTAAATCCCAGCAATGGCTGAACAGAAATAAAAATCTTCTGACAGGCAAAACATTTCTCATATCTGTATTTAGAGTCCAGCTTTCTAGGACTGTGAGTGTACTCCATGCACCTAGAGATGACAGGATCCACCCTAACTGCTTTAAGGAACAACATGTACTGTATATAATAACAAAATAAATCCCATATAATAACCATTACAGTCTGCCTAAGGTGGCAACAAACAGGCCCCAGAAATAAAAACTGGGCCCCCCATCTGTGGGAATACAAACCAACCAATGAGATGTAGATATGAGTGCGTTTTGTATGATTGTCGCTCTTGTTTCTTCCTATTATGTAAGTACCGGTCGGGTTTTAATAAAGAACATTTTTTATGGCAGAACATTATTGCAGATCCCTTTGGCTTTTCTTTGGAGAGACACTGAATAGTGAATTTGTGAGGAAGGTTTGTTTTCTGCCCGGTATATTGTGGCTCCTGGAGGTTGGACGTTCATATGGATATAGCCAGTGTTGCTGAAAGGAATATACCTCTATATATAATATATCTCTACAAATCTGAGGAACGGCTCATTCCAGACAAAGTGTAGAAAAACAGCGTACTTTGATTAAAAAGTTCATTGGAGAGGAGAAAATATATAAAGAAGTGCAGAAACTGATAGGCTGCTCAGCTAAAATGATCTCAAATGCTGTAAAATGGAAACCAAAACGTGAAAGTAAACAGAAAACTGCCATTTGAATGGATGGAATAATAGCCAAAATGGCAAAGACAGCCAATGATCAGCTCCGGGTGATGAAAGAAGGTGTGACGTTCCCTGTGAGGACTGTTACAATTAGAAGACGCCTATGTGAAGCCAAGCTATCTGCAAGAAGTCCCCGCAAAGTCCCACTGTTGGGAAAACGACGTGTGCTGAAGAGGTTACAATTTACCAAAGAACACATTGACTGGCAAAAGAGAAATGGGGCAACATTTTGTAGACTGATGAAAGTAAGATTGTTCTTTTTGGATCTGCTGCAGTTTGTCAGGCGACCCCCAAACACTGAATTCAAGCCACAGTACACTGTGAAGACCGTGAAGCATGGTGGTGCAAGCATCATGATATGGGGATGTTTCTCATACTACGGTGTTGGGCCTATTTATCGCATACCAGGGATCATGGATCAGTTTGAATACATCAGAATACTTGAAGAGGTCATGTTTTTTATTGAACAGCCAAATATTCCTTTTTCTTCACTTTTTGTAAAGTAATAACAAATTTGAAACATTTTTCTTTCTGTTTTGATTTGGAATAGACTGTGCAGTACACTCGTGGAACATCTACAAACTACGGGACCTACAAATCTCCACAGGTGACACTTTAAAAGCCTCTACAGGTTACTAGTTTAGAGTGATGCAGGAGGTCTGGTGCTGGAATTATTGTTCTTGTTCTGACGTTCGTGGCGATACCTCACATGTATGGTGTGATCACCATTTACATATGTGTGCTGGATTTACGTATGTGTATGTATTTGCACATGAGCCGGGGGGGGGGGGGGGTTCACTTTAAAACATTTTTTTAATAATTTATTTTAAAAAAAATTTTTAACTGTCCCTTTTTTTTTATAAATCAACTTTATTGCTATGACAAGGGATGTACAACATCCCTTGTGACAGCATGGGCTATGACAGGTCCTCTTTATGGAGACATCTGGCTCTATCAGACCCCAGATCTCTCCTCTGGCCTCCAATGCAGCTGATCAGACACATATGGGTCAGCACAGTAGCTGGTCGCCAACTGCCCAGTAAACACAGAACCAGAACCAAAAGTGACAAAATCCTTGTTGCTTCCATTTTGTGATCCCACAGAGAGGGAGGAACTACATCAGCTCCTTTCTCTGTGTGTATTGAAGTCGGTGCTGCCGGTTGGAGCGGTCCCAGGATCCCCAATGGAATGAGAGAGCCCAGGAAAGGAATTGGTGGTGGGGGAGGGGGGCGGGCATCCCTCCTCCTGTAGAAGAGATCGCAGTCATAACTGAAGGCATTGTTTATATATATATTTGGAAATGGTGGTCCAGGCATCCTGCAGCCACATCATAGCCAGCGTGGTGGGAAGAACCATTGTTTGAGATGAGGAAGAAGGCAGTCAACCCATCCAACCTGGTTGGCTGGAGAGCAGTAAAGCTGGCCATACACTAGTAGATTGTCAAACGTTCATCTGCAAATCCTTTGTACATGTGTTGACCGTTTTACCATGACAGGTCCCCCCCCCCCCCCAATGGTGTGCAGTATTCAAAATAGACTTTGCTATGGTAGGACCCCACATAAGACTCTCCAATTGCCATGGTAGCTACCCGCCCCCCCAAAGGTACACAGAACAAGCCTTTCCCATAGCAGGACCCCCAAAATAAGACCCCCAGCAGCACCAGAAAGAGATTTTTCCATGGCAGAACCTCCCAATAAGACTTTCTCATTACCATGGTAGGACTCCAACCTCCAATGACATACAGGATAAGACTTTCCAGGGCGGAGCCTCCAAAGGGAACTCTCTCATTGGCACAGCCAGACCTCCAATGGTATATAGAATACGATTTTGCCATGGCAGGACCCCCAGTCCAATAACACTTTCCCAATGCTGATGGCAGGTCCCCCACCTCAATGACATGGCACCCCCCCCCCAAAGGTACCAGAAGATGACTTTCCCATGGAAGGGCCACCCAGCAAGGCTCTTCCATTACAATGGTAGGACCCCAAATCCTCCACTGGTGTATGTTATTCAACGCAGACTTTCCCAGGGCAGGACCCCCCAGTACGACTCTCCTATTACCATGGTAGGTCCCCCCCCCCCGGATGACATACAGAATAAGACTTTACCATGGCAGAACCGTCTGGGTAAGACTTCCCCAATGCCATGGCAAGACCCCCAAAAAGATTCTGCCATGCCAGGTCCCCCCCCCCATGGTATACAGTATTCACAGTAGACTGAGGGGCCACTCCCCCTCATCAAACTTTTCCATTGCTGTGGCAACCCTCCCCCCTCCAATGGCAGCAGAATAGGACTCTGCCATGGCAGAGCCCCCAATACCATGGCACCCCCCATATCATACATGGTACTTACCCCCATGCCCCCCATTTTCATGCCCCCTACACATATATTCCCCCCATCCCATGTCACAGGCGGTACTTCCCCCCCATGTCCCTACACATACATGCCCCCCCATCCCATGCCACAGGTGGTACTTACCCCCCCATGCCCCCTACACATACATGACCCCCATCACATGCACAGGTGGTACTTACCCCCCCATGTCTCCTACACATACATGGCACCCCCATCCCATGTCACAGGTGGTAGTTACCCCCCCCCCCCATGTCCCCTACACATACATGCCCCCCATCGCATGCACAGGTGGTACTTACCCCCCCTTGTCCCCTACACATACATGTCCCCCCATCCCATGTGACAGGTGGTACTTACCCCCCCATGCCCCCTACACATACATGTCCCCCCATCCCATGTGACAGGTGGTACTTACCCCCCCTTGTCCCCTACACATACATGCCCCCCCATCCCATGCCACAGGTGGTACTTACCCCCCCATGCCCCCTACACATACATGACCCCCCGTCCAATGCCACAGGTGGTACTTACCCCATGTCCCCTACACATACATGCCCCCCCATCCCATGTGACAGGCGATACTTACCCCCCCATGTCCCCTACACATACATGCCCCCCCATCCCATGTGACAGGGGATACTTACCCCCCCATGTCCCCTACACATACATGCCCCCCCATCCCATGTGACAGGGGATACTTACCCCCCCATGTCCCCTACACATACATGCCCCCCCATCCCATGCCACAGGTGGTACTTACCCTCCAGGGTGACCTCCCTGCCCGCCCTCGTCACGTGTGTCATCCCGGAGGTCGGTGCCAGTGACGGAGAGGATGGCGCCCCCGACAGAGGGAGTGGGTGAGGTCGGCGGCCAGCCCGCGGAAGATGTTGGAGATGAGGACGGGCATCTTGTTCTCCCGGCCCCCCTTCATGGATCCCCAGCCCGCCCGGCTCCACCATCCGCACCGTCCGCTTCTGGTTGGCGATGGCCTCGGGCTGGGGGGGCCCCGGAACGATCCATTGGTCACCCCGTTGTCCCCGGACCGGTCCGCGCTCAGCACCGGGGAGACCTCCGACAACTTCCCCGCAACTGTGTACCAACCGTCCCGGAGCAGCACCTCCACCCCGCCTTCTACCGCCATCCCTCCATACTGAGCACACCGGGGAGGAGGGACCGACACCCCACCGGCACCCCGCCTTCTACCGCCATCCCTCCATACTGAGCACACCGGGGAGGAGGGACCGACACCCCACCGGCACCCCGCCTTCTACCGCCATCCCTCCATACTGAGCACACCGGTACCCGTGCCAGGCAGCTGGAATTCAAATGCAGTGAAAAACCGCATCCGCGCTGTGCCTGCTGTGCGCCCCGGAGGAGCCGATTCCAATTGCAGTTCCACCTCCAGCTTCTAAGCGTCGCTGTCCGCTCTTCGTCTTGGGGGATCGGCGGCTGTACAACTTACCTGTCCGCGGAGCCAGTGCAGCCCCCCTCCCCCCCGGGATGTCACTACCTACCGGACACTACCCCCCCCCCCCCCCCCCGGGATTTCACTGCCCCCCCCGGGATGTCACTGCCTACCATCAATGCCCCACATCAGTGCCACCTACCATCAGTGCCCCACATCAGTGCCCCACATCAGTGCCGCCTACCATCAGTGCCCATCATCAGTGCCCCACATCAGTGCTGCCCACCATCAGTGCCCATCAGTACAGCCTACTTTCAGTGCCGCCTACCATCAGTGCCCATCATCAGTGCTGCCCACCATCAGTGCCTATCATCAGTACAGCCTACTTTCAGTGCCCCACATCAGTGCTGCCCACCATCAGTGCCTATCATCAGTACAGCCTACTTTCAGTGCCCCACATCA
Source organism: Staurois parvus (assembly GCF_062004578.1). Lineage (NCBI taxonomy): Eukaryota > Metazoa > Chordata > Amphibia > Anura > Ranidae > Staurois > Staurois parvus. The sequence goes on along the minus strand of NW_028318371.1, from coordinate 1,621,843 downwards.
GTGCCGCCTACCATCAGTGCCACCTACCATAAGTGCCCCACATCAGTGCCACCTACCATCAGTGCCCCACATCAGTGCCGCCTACCATCAGTGCCCCACATCAGTGCCGCCTACCATCAGTGCCCCACATCAGTGCTGCCTACCATCAGTGCCCCACATCAGTGCCGCCCACCATCAGTGCCCATCATCAGTACCGCCTACCATCAGTGCCACCCCACATCAGTGCCGCGTACCATCAGTGCCCCACATCAGTGCTGCCCACCATCAGTGCCCCACATCAGTGCTGCCCACCATCAGTGCCCCACATCAGTGCCGCCCACCATCAGTGCCCATCATCAGTACAGCCTACTTTTAGTGCCGCCTACCATCAGTGCCCATCATCAGTGCCCCACATCAGTGCCGCCCCCCATCAGTGCCGCCTACCATCGGTGCCGCCTACCATCAGTGCCCCACATCAGTGCCGCCTACCATCAGTGCCGCCTACCATCAGTGCTCCACATCAGTGCCGCCTACCATCGGTGCCGCCTACCATTAGTGCCCCCCATCAGTGCCGCCTACCATCAGTGCCCCACATCAGTGCCGCCTACAATCAGTGCCCCACATCAGTGCCACCTACCATCAGTGCCCCACATCAGTGCTGCCCACCATCAGTACAGCCTACTTTTAGTGCCGCCCCCCATCAGTGCCCCCCATCAGTGCAGCCTATCATCAGTGCCCCCCATCAATGCCGCCTACCATCAGTGCTGCCCACCATCAGTGCCCATCATCAGTGCCGCCTACCATCAGTGCCCCACATCAGTTCCGCCTACCATCAGTGCCCCACATCAGTGCCGCCTACAATCAGTGCCCCACATCAGTGCTGCCCACCATCAGTGCCTATCATCAGTACAGCCTACTTTCAGTGCCCCACATCAGTGCCGCCTACCATCAGTGCCACCTACCATCAGTGCCCCACATCAGTGCCACCTACCATCAGTGCCCCACATCAGTGCCGCCCACCATCAGTGCCCATCATCAGTACAGCCTACTTTCAGTGCCCCACATCAGTGCCGCCCACCATCAGTGCCCATCATCAGTACAGCCTACTTTCAGTGCCGCCTACCATCAGTGCCCATCAGTGCCGCCTACCATCAGTGCCCCACATCAGTGCCGCACACCATCAGTGCCCCACATCAGTGCTGCCCACCATCAGTGCCCATCAGTACAGCCTACTGTGAGTGCCACCTACCATCATTGCCCCACATCAGTGCCGCCCACCATCAGTGTCCATCATCAGTACAGCCTACTTTCAGTGCCCATCAGTGCCGCCCACCATCATTGCCTATCATCAGTGCCCCACATCACTACAGCCTACTTTCAGTGCCGCCTACCATCAGTGCCCCACATCAGTGCCGCCTACCATCAGTGCCCCACATCAGTTCCGCCTACCATCAGTGCCGCCTACCATCAGTGCCCCACATCAGTTCCGCCTACCATTAGTGCCGCCCACCATCAGTGCCTATCATCAGTACAGCCTACTTTCAGTGCCGCCCACCATCAGTGCCCCACATCAGTGCCGCCTACCATCAGTGCCCCACATCAGTGTCGCCTACCATCAGTGCCGCCTACCATCAGTGCCGCCTACCATCAGTGCCCCACATCAGTGCCACCTACCATCAGTGCCCCACATCAGTGCCGCCTACCATCAGTGCCCCACATCAGTGCCGCCTACCATCAGTGCCCCAAATCAGTGCCGCCCACCATCAGTGCCCCACATCAGTGCCGCCTACCATCAGTGCCCCACATCAGTGCCGCCCACCATCAGTGCCTATCATCAGTGCCGCCTACCATCAGTGCCCCACATCAGTGCCGCCCACCATCAGTGCCCCCCATCAGTGCCGCCCACCATCAGTGCCACACATCAGTGCCCCACATCAGTTCCGCCTACCATCAGTGCCCCACATCAGTGCTGCCCACCATCAGTGCCTATCATCAGTACAGCCTACTTTCAGTGCCGCCCACCATCAGTGCCCCACATCAGTGCCGCCCACCATCAGTGCCCCATATCAGTGCCACCTACCATCAGTGCCCCACATCAGTGCCGCCTACCATCAGTGCCACCTACCATCAGTGCCCCACATCACGGCCGCCTACCATCAGTGCCCCACATCAGTGCTGCCCACCATCAGTGCCCATCAGTACAGCCTACTTTCAGTGCCGCCTACCATCAGTGCCCATCATCAGTGCCGCCTACCATCAGTGCCCCACATCAGTTCCGCCTACCATCAGTGCCCCACATCAGTGCTGCCCACCATCAGTGCTTATCATCAGTACAGCCTACTTTCAGTGCCCCACATCAGTGCCGCCTACCATCAGTGCCACCTACCATCAGTGCCCCACATCAGTGCCACCTACCATCAGTGCCCCACATCAGTGCTGCCCACCATCAGTGCCCATCAGTACAGCCTACTGTCAGTGCCCATCATCAGTTCCGCCTACCATCAGTGCCCCACATCAGTGCCCCCCACCATCAGTGCCCATCATCAGTACAGCCTACTTTCAGTGCCGCCTACCATCAGTGCCCATCAGTGCCGCCTACCATCAGTGCCCCACATCAGTGCCGCACACCATCAGTGCCCCACATCAGTGCTGCCCACCATCAGTGCCCATCAGTACAGCCTACTGTCAGTGCCGCCTACCATCATTGCCCCACATCAGTGCCGCCCACCATCAGTGTCCATCATCAGTACCGCCTACTTTCAGTGCCCATCAGTGCCGCCCACCATCATTGCCTATCATCAGTGCCCCACATCACTACAGCCTACTTTCAGTGCCGCCTATTATCAGTGCCCCACATCAGTGCCGCCTACCATTAGTGCCCCACATCGGTGCCGCCTACCATCAGTGCCCCACATCAGTGCCGCCTACCATCAGTGCCCAACATCAGTGCTGCCCACCATCAGTGCCCATCAGTACAGCCTACTTTCAGTGCCGCCTACCATCATTGCCCCACATCAGTGCCGCCCACCATCAGTGCCCCACATCAGTGCCGCCTACCATCAGTGCCCCACATCAGTGCCACCTACCATCAGTGCCCCACATCAGTGCCGCCTACCATCAATGCCCCACATCAGTGCTGCCCACCATCAGTGCCCATCAGTACAGCCTACTTTCAGTGCCGCCTACCATCAGTGCCCATCATCAGTGCCGCCTACCATCAGTGCCCCACATCAGTGCCACCTACCATCAGTGCCCCACATCAGTGCCGCCTACCATCAGTGCCCCACATCAGTGCCGCCTACCATCAGTGCCCCACATCAGTGCCGCCCACCATCAGTGCCCCACATCAGTGCCGCCCACCATCGGTGCCTATCATCAGTGCCGCCTACCATCAGTGCCCCACATCAGTGCCGCCTACCATCAGTGCCCCACATCAGTGCCGCCTACCATCAGTGTCACCTACCATCAGTGCCCCACATCAGTGCCGCCTACCATCAGTGCCCCACATCAGTGCTGCCCACCATCAGTGCCCATCAGTACAGCCTACTTTCAGTGCCGCCTACCATCAGTGCCCATCATCAGTGCCGCCTACCATCAGTGCCGCCTACCATCAGTGCCGCCTACCATCAGTGCCGCCTACCATCAGTGCCCCACATCAGTTCCGCCTAACATCAGTGCCGCCTACCATCAGTGCCCCACATCAGTGCCGCCCACCATCAGTGCCCCCCATCAGTGCCGCCCACCATCAGTGCCACACATCAATGCCCCACATCAGTTCCGCTTACCATCAGTGCCCCACATCAGTGCTGCCCACCATCAGTGACTATCATCAGTACAGCCTACTTTCAGTGCCGCCCACCATCAGTGCCCCACATCAGTGCCACCTACCATCAGTGCCCCACATCAGTGCCACCTACCATCAGTGCCCCACATCAGTGCCGCCTACCATCAGTGCCCCACATCAGTGCTGCCCACCATCAGTGCCCATCAGTACAGCCTACTTTCAGTGCCGTCTACCATCAGTGCCCATCATCAGTGCCGCCTACCATCAGTGCCCCACATCAGTTCCGCCTACCATCAGTGCCCCACATCAGTTCCGCCTACCATCAGTGCCCCACATCAGTGCCGCCCACCATCAGTGCCTATCATCAGTACAGCCTACTTTCAGTGCCCCACATCAGTGCCGCCTACCATCAGTGCCCACATCAGTTCCGCCTACCATCAATGCCCCACATCAGTGCCGCCCACCATCAGTGCCCTTCATCAGTACAGCCTACTTTCAGTGCCCCACATCAGTGCCGCCCACCATCAGTGCCCATCATCAGTACAGCCTACTTTCAGTGCCGCCTACCATCAGTGCCCATCAGTGCCGCCTACCATCAGTGCCCCACATCAGTGCTGCCCACCATCAGTGCCCATCAGTGCCGCCCCCCATCAGTGCCGCCTACCATCAGTGCCGTCTACCATCAGCGCTGCCCACCATCAGTGCCCATCAGTACAGCCTACTTTCAGTGCCGCCTACCATCAGTGCCCCACATCAGTGACACCTACCATCAGTGCCCCACATCAGGGCCGCCTACCATCAGTGCCCCACATCAGTGCCGCCTACCATCAGTGCCCATCATCAGAGGCCCCCATCAGTGCCGCATACCATCAGTGCCCCACATCAGTGCCGCCTACCATCAGTGCCCCACATCAGTGCTGCCCACCATCAGTGCCCATCATCAGTGCCGCCTATCATCAGTGCCCCACATCAGTTCCGCCTACCATCAGTGCCGCCTACCATCAGTGCCCCACATCAGTGCTGCCCACCATCAGTGCCCATCAGTACAGCCTACTTTTAGTGCCGCCCCCCCATCAGTGCCCCCATCAGTGCCGCCTACCATCAGTGCCGCCTACCATCAGTGCCCCACATCAGTTCCACCTACCATCAGTGCCCCACATCAGTGCCAACTACCATCAGTGCCCCACATCAGTTCCGCCTACCATCAGTGTCCCACATCAGTGCCGCCTACCATCAGTGCCCCACATCAGTGCCGCCCACCATCAGTGCCCATCATCAGTACAGCCTACTTTCAGTGCCGCCTACCATCAGTGCCCCACATCAGTGCCGCCTACCATCAGTGCCCCACATCAGTTCCGCCTACCATCAGTGCCAACTACCATCAGTGCCCCACATTAGTGCCGCCTACCATCAGTGCCACCTACCATCAGTGCCCCACATCAGTGCCGCCTACCATCAGTGCCCCACATTAGTGCCGCCTACCATCAGTGCCCCACATCAGTGCCGCCTACCATCAGTGCCCCACACCAGTGCCGCCTACCATCAGTGCCCCACATCAGTGCTGCCCACCATCAGTGCCCATCAGTACAGCCTACTTTCAGTGCTGCCTACCATCAGTGCCCATCATCAGTGCCCCCCATCAGTGCTGCCCACCATCACTGCCCATCAGTACAGCCTACTTTCAGTGCCGCCTACCATCAGTGCCCATCATCAGAGCCCCCCCATCAGTGCCGCCTACCATCAGTGCCCATCATCAGTGCCGCCTACCATCAGTGCCCCACATCAGTTCCGCCTACCAGCAGTGCCGCCTACCATCAGTGCCCCACATTAGTGCTGCCCACCATCAGTGCCCATCAGTACAGCCTACTTTTAGTGCCGCCCCCCATCAGTGCCCCCATCAGTGCCGCCTACCATCAGTGCCGCCTACCATCAGTGCCCCACATTAGTGCCACCTACCATCAGTGCCCCACATCAGTGCCACCTACCATCAGTGCCCCACATCAGTGCCACCTACCATCAGTGCCCCACATCAGTTCCGCCTACTATCAGTGTCCCACATCAGTGCAGCCTACCATCAGTGCCCCACATCAGTGCTGCCCACCATCAGTGCCCATCATCAGTACAGCCTACTTTCAGTGCCGCCCCCCATCAGTGCCCCCTACCATCAGTGCCCCACATCAGTTCCGCCTACCATCAGTGCCGCCTACCATCAGTGCCCCACATTAGTGCCGCCCACCATCAGTACCTATCATCAGTAAAGCCTACTTTCAGTGCCCCACATCAGTGCCGCCTACCATCAGTGCCACCTACCATCAGTGCCCCACATCAGTGCCGCCTACCATCAGTGTCCCACATTAGTGCCGCCTACCATCAGTGCCCCACATCAGTGCCGCCTACCATCAGTGCCCCACACCAGTGCCACCTACCATCAGTGCCCCACATCAGTGCCGCCTACCATCAGTGCCCCACATTAGTGCCGCCTACCATCAGTGCCCCACATCAGTGCCGCCTACCATCAGTGCCCCACACCAGTGCCGCCTACCATCAGTGCCCCACATCAGTGCTGCCCACCATCAGTGTCCATCAGTACAGCCTACTTTCAGTGCTGCCTACCATCAGTGCCCATCATCAGTGCCCCACATCAGTTCCGCCTACCATCAGTGCCCCACATCAGTGCCGCCCACCATCAGTGCCCATCAGTACAGCCTACTTTCAGTGCCACCTACCATCAGTGCCCCACATCAGTGCCGCCCCACATCAGTGCCCCACATCAGTGCCGCCTACCATTAGTGCCCCACATCGGTGCCGCCTACCATCAGTGCCCCACATCAGTGCCGCCTACCATCAGTGCCCTACATCAGTGCTGCCTACCATCGGAGCCGCCTACCATCAGTGCCCCACATTAGTGCCGCCTACCATCAGTGCCCCACATCAGTGTCATACATCGGTGCCGCCTACCATGAGTGCCCCACATCAGTGCCGCCTACCATCAGTGCCCCACATCAGTGCCGCCTACCATCAGTGCCCCACATCGGTGCCGCCTACCATCAGTGCCCCACATCAGTGCCTCCTACCATCAGTGCCGCCTACCATCAGTGCCCCACATCAGTGCCGCCTACCATCAGTGCCGCCTACCATCAGTGCCGCCTACAAGCAGTGCCCCACATCAGTTCCGCCTACCATCAGTGCCCCACACCACTGCCGCCTACCATCAGTGCCGCCTACCATCAGTGCTGCCCACCATCATTGCCTATCATCTGTACAGCCTACTTTCAGTGCCCCACATCAGTGCCGCCTACCATCAGTGCCCCACATCAGTTCCGCCTACCATCAGTGCCCCACATCAGTACTGCCCACCATCAGTGCCTATCATCAGTACAGCCTACTTTCAGTTCCCCACATCAGTGCCGCCTACCATCAGTGCTGCCTACCATCAGTGCCCCACATCAGTGCCGCCCACCATCAGTGCAGCCTACCATCAGTGCCCATCATCAGAGCCCCCCCCCCCCATCAGTGCCCCCCATCAGTGCCGCCTACCATCAGTGCTGCCCACCATCAGTGCCCATCAGTACAGCCTACTTTCAGTTCCGCCCACCATCAGTGCCCCACATCAGTGCCGCCCCACATCAGTGCCGCATACCATCAGTGCCCCACATCAGTGCTGCCCACATCAGTGCCCATCAGTACAGCCTACTTTCAGTGCCGCCTACCATCAGTGCCCCACATCAGTGCCGCCCACCATCAGTGCCCATCATCAGTTCAGCCTACTTTTAGTGCCGCCTACCATCAGTGCCCATCATCAGTGCCGCCCCCCATCAGTGCCGCCTACCATTGGTGCCCCACATCAGTGCCGCCAACCATTGGTGCCCCACACCAGTGCCGCCTACTATCAGTGCCCCACATCAGTGCCGCCTACCATCAGTGCCCCACATCAGTGCCGCCTACCATCAGTGCCACACATCAGTGCCACCTACCATCAGTGCCCCACCATCAGTACAGCCTACTTTTAGTGCTGCCCCCCATCAGTGCCGCCTACCATCAGTGCCGCCTACCATCAGTGCCCCACATCAGTGCTGCCCACCATCAGTGCCCATCAGTACAGCCTACTTTCAGTGCCGCCTACCATCAGTGCCCCACATCAGTTCCGCCTACCATCAGTGCCCCACATCAGTGCCGCCTACCATCAGTGCCCAACATCAGTGCTGCCCACCATCAGTGCCCATCAGTACAGCCTACTTTCAGTGCCGCCTACCATCAGTGCCCATCATCAGTGCCGCCTACCATCAGTGCCCCACATCAGTTCCGCCTACCATCAGTGCCCCACATCAGTGCCACCTACCATCAGTGCCCCACATCAGTGCTGCCCACCATCAGTGCCCATCAGTACAGCCTACTTTCAGTGCCGCCCCCCATCAGTGCCCCCATCAGTGCTCCTACCATCAGTGCCGCCTATCATCAGTGTCCCACATCAGTGCCGCCTACCATCAGTGCCTATCATCAGTACAGCGTACCGTCAGTTCCGCCTACAATCAGAGCCCCACATCAGTGCCGCCTACCATCAGTGCCCCACATGAGTGCCGCCCACCATCAGTACAGCCTACTTTCAGTGCCGGCCCCCATCAGTGCCGCCTACCATCAGTGCCCGTCATCAGTACAGCCTACTTTTAGTGCAGCCTATCATCAGTGCCCATCATCAGTGCCGCCTACCATCAGTGCCGCCCCACATCAGTGCCGCCTACCATCAGTGCCCCACATCAATGCCGCCTACCATCAGTGCCCCACATCAGTGCCGCCTACCATCAGTGCTGCCCGCCATCAGTGCCCATCAGTACAGCCTACTTTCAGTGCCGCCTACCATCAGTGCCCCACATCAGTGCCGCCCCACATCAGTGCCCCACATCAGTGCCGCCTACCATCAGTGCCCCACATCGGTGCCGCCTACCATCAGTGCCCCACATCAGTGCCGCCTACCATCAGTGCCCTACATCAGTTCCGCCTACCATCAGTGCCCATCATCAGTGCCCCACATCAGTGCTGCCTACCATCGGTGCCGCCTACCATCAGTGCCCCACATTAGTGCCGCCTACCATCCGTGCCGCCTACCATGAGTGCCCCACATCAGTGCCGCCTACCATCAGTGCCCCACATCGGTGCCGCCTACCATCAGTGCCCCACATCAGTGCCGCCTACCATCAGTGCCTCCTACCATCAGTGCCGCCTACCATCAGTGCCCCACATCAGTGCCGCCTACCATCAGTGCCCATCATCAGTGCCGCCCCACATCAGTGCCGCCTACCATCAGTGCCGCCTACCATCAGTGCCGCCCCACATCAGTGCCCCACATCAGTGCCGCCTACCATCAGTGCCCCACATCGGTGCCGCCTACCATCAGTGCCCCACATCAGTGCCGCCTACCATCAGTGCCCCACATCAGTTCCGCCTACCATCCGTGCCGCCTACTATCAGTGCCCCACATCAGTGCCCATCAGTACAGCCTACTTTCAGTGCCGCCTACCATCAGTGCCCCACATCAGTGCCCCACATCAGTGCCGCCTACCATCAGTGCCCCACATCGGTGCCGCCTACCATCAGTGCCCCACATCAGTGCCGCCTACCATCAGTGCCCTACATCAGTTCCGCCTACCATCAGTGCCCATCATCAGTGCCCCACATCAGTGCCCCACATCAGTGCTGCCTACCATCGGTGCCGCCTACCATCAGTGCCCCACATTAGTGCCGCCTACCATCCGTGCCGCCTACCATGAGTGCCCCACATCAGTGCCGCCTACCATCAGTGCCCCACATCGGTGCCGCCTACCATCAGTGCCCCACATCAGTGCCGCCTACCATCAGTGCCTCCTACCATCAGTGCCGCCTACCATCAGTGCCCCACATCAGTGCCGCCTACCATCAGTGCCCCACATCAGTGCCGCCTACCATCAGTGCTGCCCACCATCAGTGCCTATCATCAGTACAGCCTACCATCAGTGCCCCACATCAGTGCCCCACATCAGTGCCGACTACCATCAGTGCCGCCTACCATCAGTGCCCCACATCAGTGCCGCCCACCATCAGTGCCCATCATCAGTACAGCCTACTTTTAGTGCCACCTATCATCAGTGCCCATCATCAGTGCCGCCTACCATCAGTGCCCATCATCAGTGCCGCCCCACATCAGTGCCGCCTACCATCAGTGCCGCCTACCATCAGTGCCGCCTACCATCAGTGCCGCCCCACATCAGTGCCCCACATCAGTGCCGCCTACCATCAGTGCCCCACATCGGTGCCGCCTACCATCAGTGCCCCACATCAGTGCCGCCTACCATCAGTGCCCCACATCAGTTCCGCCTACCATCCGTGCCGCCTACTATCAGTGCCCCACATCAGTGCCCATCAGTACAGCCTACTTTCAGTGCTGCCTACCATCAGTGCCCATCATCAGTGCCGCCTACCATCAGTGCCTCACATCAGTTCCGCCTACCATCAGTCCCCCTACCATCAGTGCCCCACATCAGTGCCCCACATCGGTGCCGCCTACCATCAGTGCCGCCTACCATCAGTGCCCCACATCAGTGCCGCCCACCATCAGTGCTCATCATCAGTACAGCCTACTTTCAGTGCCGCCTACCATCAGTGCCCATCATCAGTGCCGCCTACCATCAGTGCCACCCACCATCAGTGCCCATCATCAGTACAGCCTACTTTTAGTGCAGCCTATCATCAGTGCCCATGATCAGTGCCGCCCACATCAGTGCCGCCTACCATCAGTGCCCCACATCAATGCCGCCTACCATCAGTGCCCCACATCAGTGCCGCCTACCATCAGTGCTGCCCGCCATCAGTGCCCATCAGTACAGCCTACTTTCAGTGCCGCCTACCATCAGTGCCCCACATCAGTGCCGCCCCACATCAGTGCCCCACATCAGTGCCGCCTACCATCAGTGCCCCACATCGGTGCCGCCTACCATCAGTGCCCCACATCAGTGCCGCCTACCATCAGTGCCCCACATCAGTTCCGCCTACCATCAGTGCCCATCATCAGTGCCCCACATCAGTGCCCCACATCAGTGCTGCCTACCATCGGTGCCGCCTACCATCAGTGCCCCACATCAGTGCCGCCTACCATCAGTGCCCCACATCGGTGCCGCCTACCATCAGTGCCCCACATCAGTGCCGCCTACCATCAGTGCATCCTACCATCAGTGCCGCCTACCATCAGTGCCCCACATCAGTGCCGCCTACCATCATTGCCCCACATCAGTGCCGCCTACCATCAGTGCCCCACATCAGTGCTGCCCACCATCAGTGCCTATCATCAGTACAGCCTACCATCAGTGCCCCACATCAGTGCCCCACATCAGTGCCGTCTACCATCAGTGCTGCCCGCCATCAGTGCCCATCAGTGCCCATCAGTAAAGCCTACTTTCAGTGCCGCCTACCATCAGTGCCCCACATCAGTGCCGCCCACCATCAGTACAGCCTACTTTTAGTGCCGCCTATCATCAGTGCCCATCATCAGTGCCCATCATCAGTGCCGCCCCACATCAGTGCCGCCTACCATCAGTGCCGCCTACCATCAGTGCCGCCCCACATCAGTGCCCCACATCAGTGCCCCACATCGGTGCCGCCTACCATCAGTGCCACCTACCATCAGTGCCCCACATCAGTGCCGCCCACCATCAGTGCTCATCATCAGTACAGCCTACTTTCAGTGCCGCTTACCATCAGTGCTGCCCACCATCAGTGCCCACCATATGTGCCGCCCACCATCAGTGCCGATTATCAGTGCCGCCTACCATCAGTGCCCCACATCAGTGCCGCCCACCATCAGTGCCCATCATCAGTACAGCCTACTTTCAGTGCCGCTTACCATCAGTGCTGCCCACCATCAGAGCCCATCATCAGTGCCCCACATCAGTGCCCATCATCAGTACAGCCTACCATCAGTGCCCCACATCAGTGCTGCCCACCATCAGTGCCCATCATCAGGGACATTGGAATACATGGAATCCGCCGTGCATGCATCTTTGATGCAGAAAAAAGCCCTCTGGATTGCATCTAGTGTGCACTAGCGCTTAGCTCTTTTATGACCAGGGCTTTTTATTTGCTTTTCAGCACTGCGCTACTTTTAACTGAAAATTATACGGTCATGCAACTTTACCAAAATGAGATTTATAGTATTATTTCACACACATAGAGCTTTGTTTAGGTGGTATTTGATCCCCACTGGGATGTTTATTTTTTGTGATATAAACTGAAAAAATATGAACCTTTTTTGGGGGGAAAAAAATGTATCTTCTGCTACAAAACATCCAATAAATAAATGTTCTTCAGAAATGTTGGGCAAAATGTATTCTGCTGCTTGTCTGTGGTAAGAAAATAACATCCAATCAGTGTGTAGTGATGGTTTGTATGAAAGGTATAACATCTACAGACTATGGGGTGTGTGTACATGTATGTGTGTGTGTACATGTATGTGTGTGTACATGTATGTGTGTGTACATGTATGTGTGTGTGTACATGTATGTGTGTGTGTACATGTATGTGTGTGTGTGTGTGTGTGTGTGTGTGTGTGTGTGTGTGTGTGTACATGTATGTATATGTGTGTGTGTACATATGTGTGTGTATGTGTGTGTATGTGTGTATATATATATGTGTGTGTGTATATATATATATATATGTGTGTGTGTGTATATATATGTGTGTTGGGGGGGTATATATATGTGTGTGTGTGTACATATGTGTGTATGTGTGTATATATATATGTGTGTGTGTGTACATATGTGTGTATATATGTGTGTATGTATATATATATATATATATGTATGTGTGTATATATATATATATATATATATATATATATATGTGTGTGTACATATGTGTGTATGTATGTGTGTGTGTATATGTGTATGGGTATGTGTATGTATATATATATATATATATACACACATTTGTTTTTATTAATTTTTTTAAGCTAATGGCAGTGATCGCTAATTTATGGTGGGACTGCGATAGTGCGGTAGGCAATCTGACACTAACTGCCACTGACATCAGTGACACTAACACAGTGATCAGTAATACTATACACAGTTACTGTACTAATGACACTGGCTGGGAAGGGGTTAACATCTTGGGTATTCAAGGGGTTAAATGTGTCCCTAACAATGATGAATGTGTTTCTTTTGACTCCCGGTCTTTGCCTCCTATTCTTGCTTTGCTAGGATAAGAAACAGAAACACCGTTCCCTCTGTACATAGCTCTGTGTTGATTGTCAACACAGGGTTCTGGGCTGTGAGTGGACACAGCTGATCAGCAGGTCCCGGGCGTGATTCATTGGCTGGGACTTGCTGACAGACTCCTGCTGTGTACAATCACATCAAGTGTCAGCACGGGGGGGGGGGGGACATGCCTGCGCCCCTCTGAGCCCAGAAGCAGGCGGCGGTGTACAGTACGTCGCTTTGCCTGAGCGGCCCCTCCCCCCCCCCCCAGTACATGGCTGGCAGGACACAAGTGGTTAAATTCGCAGGATGAGTCTTTTGTAAGACAGCAAACTGGTCCCGGCACAGACGGCAGAGAAACGTGCTGTAGTGGCTCACCGAGATGTGATTGGTCAGAGAGAAATGTGTGCATCAAAACAACCGATTCTAAGTGTTGTGATTTTGTATCTTAGGCACAACCCGTGTGTGTGAGGACATTGGGGGCCAAGTCCTGGCTTGTGGTCGGCATGTTTCTCTGGAGGAACGAACCGCCAACATAAAGGTAAGTCGCCTCGCTGATTGTCAGTTCTGTTTTCCTGCAGAGGTTAATGAACCAACCTGTTACATACATTCCTGGCGGCTTCCCACCCCGGGATTGTGTGTAAATGTGACAGGTGGACTCCTTTCTGTCAGATGGAGCATTCGGGAGGCTGCGCCCGATGGCTTCCACACAACATGGCGGGTGCTGCTGGGTAAAGGGGAGGGAGGAGAGCGGACACATGTCCTCTCTTCTCTCTTCCTTGTTTCTGACCCGGAAATGTGTGACAACACTTCTAGGTCAACCTCCGTGTCCCGGCCAGCATGATTTCTCCTTTTCAGCATGTGTGCAAGAAAACACAAAAATGGCTTTGGCAGCAAGAAGGTCAAACTCTGAAGTCATAAGTCGGAGGGGCGCCGGTGGTGTACTTGTACGGAGGGGCGCCGGTGGTGTACTTGGACGGAGGGGCGCCGGTGGTGTACTTGGACGGAGGGGCGCCGGTGGTGTACTTGGACGGAGGGGCGCCGGTGGTGTACTTGGACGGAGGGGCGCCGGTGGTGTACTTGGACGGAGAGGCACCGGTGGTGTACTTGGACGGAGGGGCGCCGGTGGTGTACTTGGACGGCTGGGGTGTACTTGGATGGAGGGGCGCCGGTTGTGTACTTGGACGAAGGGGGGCGCCGGTGGTGTACTTGGACGGGGGGGCGCCGGTGGTGTATTTGGACGGGGGGGAGGCGCCGATGGTGTACTTGGACGGGGGGGGGCGCCGGTGCTGTAATTGGACGGGGGGGTGCCGCTTGTGTACTTGCACTGGGGGGGGGGGCACCAGGGGTGTACTTGGATGGGGGGGCGTCGGGGGTGTATTTGGACGGGGGGGCGCCAGGGGTGTACTTGGACGGGGGGGTGTACTTGGACGGTGGGACGGGGGGGTGTACTTGGACGGAGGGGCGCCAGTGGTGTACTTGGACGGGGGGGGGCGCTGGTGCTGTAATTGGACGGGGGGGGCACCGGTGCTGTAATTGGATGGGGAGGGGCGCCGGTGCTGTAATTGGACGGGGGGGTGCCGCTTGTGTACTTGGACTGGGGGGGCACCGGGGGTGTACTTGGATGGGGGGGCGTCGGGGGTGTATTTGGACGGGGGGGCGTTGGGGGTGTACTTGGACGGGGGGGTGTACTTGGACGGTGGGACGGGGGGGTGTACTTGGACGGTGGGGCGCCGGTGGTGTACTTGGACGGGGGGGCGCCGGTGGTGTACTTGGACGGGGGGGGCGCCGGTGGTGTACTTGGACGGAGGGGCGGCCGGGGGAGTACTTGGACGGAGGGGAGGAGGTGGTGTACTTGGACGGAGGGGCGGCTGGGCCATACTTGGACGGAGGGGAGGAGGTGGTGTAGTTGGACGGAGGGGAGGAGGTGGTGTACTTGGACGGAGGGGCGGCTGGGCCATACTTGGACGGAGGGGAGGAGGTGGTGTAGTTGGACGGAGGGGAGGAGGTGGTGTAGTTGGACGGAGGGGAGGAGGTGGTGTACTTGGACGGAGGGGAGGAGGTGGTGTAGTTGGATGGAGGGGAGGAGGTGGTGTAGTTGGACGGAGGGGAGGAGGTGGTGTACTTGGACAGAGTGGCGGCCGGGCCGTACTTGGACGGAGGGGAGGAGGTGGTGTAGTTGGACGGAGGGGAGGAGGTGGTGTAGTTGGACGGAGGGGAGGAGGTGGTGTAGTTGGACGGAGGGGAGGAGGTGGTGTAGTTGGACGGAGGGGAGGAGGTGGTGTACTTGGACGGAGGGGAGGAGGTGGTGTACTTGGACGGAGGGGAGGAGGTGCTGTAGTTGGACGGAGGGGAGGAGGTGGTGTAGTTGGACGGAGGGGAGGAGGTGGTGTAGTTGGACGGAGGGGACATTGGCTAAAAGCCCAAATTCAGAGAGTATTGGTTAATGATTCCACTCTGAATCGTCCATAATAATGGGAATAGGATTTCTCTATGGGGGGGGTTTGCAGGACAGGAAGTAAAAATCAATCTAATTATTATTTGTTACAACTTTATTGTTCTTTATCACAAGTAGAATCTGTGGCCCCAGAGAGGACATTCCCTTCATCCACTGATAGTGCTGACAAGACGCAGAGAAGTGCGGGGCACAGAAAAGTATTCTTAGCTACTGAAATCTAATTGGTCATTTCTGCTACTAAACCCCAATGCAGATGTTTTGCCACCAAATGAAATGTTTCTTCTACAGAGCAAAGCTTCTAGTTACAAATGTGAATGTTTATGATAATAGTGAACATTCGCTGATTTGTGCTGATCTACTGGGAGCTGCAGACTGAAAATTATTTAAGGGGTTCCCTGAAATGTAGAAGAAAAAATTGGCTTGATGGTTAAAAGGTTGACAAACTTCCCTACAGGACGTTTTGTGCGGCACCCCCTACAGGGCGTTTTGTGCGGCACCCCCTACAGGACGTTTGTCCGGCATCTGCCTAAAGGACGTGTTCCGGCACCCCCTACAGGGCTTTGTCCGGCACCACCGAGAAGGTGTTTGTTCGGTACCCCCTACAGGGTGTTTTTCCGGCACTCCTTTCAAGGCGGTTGTTTGGCACACCCTTCACTGCATTTGTTGGGCACCCCCTACAGGGCGTTTGTCCGGCACCGCTACAGGATGTGTGTCCGGCACCACCTACAGGGCGTTTGTCCAGCACATGGCGTTTGTTTGGTACCCCCTACAGGTTGCTGTCCGGCACCCCCCACATTGTGTTTGTCCGGCACCACTACAGGGCGTTTGTGCAGCACCTGCTACAAGGTGTTTGTGCAGCACCCACAACAGGGCGTTTGTCTGACACCCCCTAAAGTGCGTTTGTCCGAGACCCACTACAGCGCGTTGTCCGGTACCCCCTACAGGGTGCTCATCTGGCAACCCCTACCAGGCGTTTGTCCGGCATCACCTACAGGGCGTTTGTCCGGCACCCCCTATAGGGAAGTTTGTCAGACCTCCTTCCCTGGGCTTCTTAGTTAGAATTCCACAGAAGTCTGGTGTTTGGTCACTGCAGGCGGGATGCAGGGTGAGGAGAGGATCTGTCTGGGTAGGAGGGTGGTAGCTGGGATGGTAGAAACAGTCAATGGGAGGAGGAATGTCAGGAGTACAGAGCAAGACCAGACACACCCAGAAAGCCATGTGTATGATGTCACTGTCAGGTCAGCCTCTGTGTCCCCAACCAGCATGACCAGGAAATAATGGAATGCAATGCGATCTGCACTGCATTACATTCAGGGGATTCATGCCGGTCTATTACACCCCGAGTGTCTCATTAACCATGATCTGTTTCCCAAAAAGTCATCACATGGGGACTTTATGTGCCCTATGTCATGTAAAAAAAAGGTTTTTAATAGTAAAAAAAATTAGTTGCACCCAAACACAAAATATCCCACCCCCACCCTTTAAAAAAAAAAAAAAAATTTTTTTGAGACTAGGGTGTCTGCTTTCAGAAAATATTTCTAATGTTTGGGGCTTTTATGTGATCTTCAGGCCTAAAATGATTTATTGATTTATTTTAAGCATTTGCGCCGGCAACACAAGCGACTTTGGCAGTGAAAGTATTAAATAAACTCTCTAGATAATCGCAAGGCGTCCTGCTTGGGCTGAGCGGCTTCTGTAAAGGCATGAAAGACGTGTCACTCCTGTCTCTGCCGCCCCCCCTGTGTACTAATGAGAGAATAGCTGTGTTGTGTAATGTGTCTGTATGACCACAAATGTGTGAAATGCTGAAGGTTTTTGTTTTCTCTCGGCAGGCCATCGGTGCTGAAACATTGAGGAACGTCTGCTGAAAGTACATCTATGACAAGTGTCCTGCTGGAGCTGCACATGGTGGGTCGTTTGTAATTTAAAGCCTTTCCTGTAGTTGTGACTTTCATCCCGAAGGTTATTCCCTCCAAACATTGTTTTAGTTTGGTGGTTAAAGTGTTACTGACCACTTGAAGACCTCCTTACGTACATTTACTTCGGCAGCTTCAACTGGTATCATGGACTGTCCGTCTATACTGACTGGGGGGTTTGTGCTGGGCGGGGACCATCTGTCTATACTGAGGGCTCTGTGCTGAGGGCACCGTCCGTCTATACTGAGGGCTCTGTGCTGAGGGCACCGTCCGTCTATACTGAGGGCTCTGTGCTGAGGGCGCCGTCCGTCTATACTGAGGGCTCTGTGCTGAGGGCACCGTCCGTCTATACTGAGGGCTCTGTGCTGAGGGTGCCGTCCGTCTATACTGAGGGCTCTGTGCTGAGGGTGCCGTCCGTCTATACTGAGGGCTCTGTGCTGAGGGTGCCGTCCGTCTATACCGAGGGCTCTGTGCTGAGGGTGCCGTCCGTCTATACTGAGGGCTCTGTGCTGAGGGTGCCGTCCGTCTATACTGAGGGCTCTGTGCTGAGGGCACTGTCCGTCTATACTGAGGGCTCCGTCCGTCTATACTGAGGGCTCTGTGCTGAGGGCATCGTCCGTCTATACTGAGGGATCTGGGCTGAGGGCACCGTCCGTCTATACTGAGGGCTCTGTGCTGAGGGCGCCATCCGTCTATACTGAGGGCTCTGTGCTGAGGGCGCCGTCCGTCTATACTGAGGGATCTGGGCTGAGGGCGCCGTCCATCTATACTGAGGGCGCCGTCCGTCTATACTGAGGGCGCCATCCGTCTATACTGAGGGCTCTGTGCTGAGGGTGCCGTCCGTCTATACTGAGGGCTCTGTGCTGAGGGTGCCGTCCATCTATACTGAGGGCTCTGTGCTGAGGGCACCGTCCGTCTATACTGAGGCATCTGTGGTGAGTGCACCGTCCGTCTATACTGAGGGCTCTGTGCTGAGGGCACCGTCTGTCTATACTGAGGGCTCTGTGCTGAGGGTGCCGTCCGTCTATACTGAGGGCTCTGTGCTGAGGGTGCCGTCCGTCTATACTGAGGGCTCTGTGCTGAGGGTGCCGTCCGTCTATACTGAGGGCTCTGTGCTGAGGGTGCCGTCCGTCTATACTGAGGGCTCTGTGCTGAGGGCACCGTCCGTCTATACTGAGGGCTCCGTCCGTCTATACTGAGGGCTCTGTGCTGAGGGCATCGTCCGTCTATACTGAGGGATCTGGGCTGAGGGCACCGTCCGTCTATACTGAGGGCTCTGTGCTGAGGGCGCCATCCGTCTATACTGAGGGCTCTGTGCTGAGGGCGCCGTCCGTCTATACTGAGGGATCTGGGCTGAGGGCGCCGTCCATCTATACTGAGGGCGCCGTCCGTCTATACTGAGGGCGCCATCCGTCTATACTGAGGGCTCTGTGCTGAGGGTGCCGTCCGTCTATACTGAGGGCTCTGTGCTGAGGGTGCCGTCCATCTATACTGAGGGCTCTGTGCTGAGGGCACCGTCCGTCTATACTGAGGCATCTGTGGTGAGTGCACCGTCCGTCTATACTGAGGGCTCTGTGCTGAGGGCACCGTCTGTCTATACTGAGGGCTCTGTGCTGAGGGTGCCGTCCGTCTATACTGAGGGCTCTGTGCTGAGGGTGCCGTCCGTCTATACTGAGGGCTCTGTGCTGAGGGTGCCGTCCGTCTATACTGAGGGCTCTGTGCTGAGGGTGCCGTCCGTCTATACTGAGGGCTCTGTGCTGAGGGTGCCGTCCGTCTATACTGAGGGCTCTGTGCTGAGGGTGCCGTCCGTCTATACTGAGGGCTCTGTGCTGAGGGCACCGTCCGTCTATACTGAGGGCTCCGTCCGTCTATACTGAGGGCTCTGTGCTGAGGGCATCGTCCGTCTATACTGAGGGATCTGGGCTGAGGGCACCGTCCGTCTATACTGAGGGCTCTGTGCTGAGGGCGCCATCCGTCTATACTGAGGGCTCTGTGCTGAGGGCGCCGTCCGTCTATACTGAGGGATCTGGGCTGAGGGCGCCGTCCATCTATACTGAGGGCGCCGTCCGTCTATACTGAGGGCGCCATCCGTCTATACTGAGGGCTCTGTGCTGAGGGTGCCGTCCGTCTATACTGAGGGCTCTGTGCTGAGGGTGCCGTCCGTCTATACTGAGGGCTCTGTGCTGAGGGCACCGTCCGTCTATACTGAGGCATCTGTGGTGAGTGCACCGTCCGTCTATACTGAGGGCTCTGTGCTGAGGGCACCGTCCGTCTATACTGAGGGCTGTGTGCTGAGGGCTCCGTCCGTCTATACTGAGGGCTCCGTCCGTCTATACTGAGGGCTCTGTGCTGAGGGCACCGTCCGTCTATACTGAGGGCTCTGTGCTGAGGGCACCGTCCGTCTATACTGAGGGCTCTGTGCTGAGGGCACCGTCCGTCTATACTGAGGGCTCTGTGCTGAGGGCGCCGTCCGTCTATACTGAGGGCTCTGTGCTGAGGGCACCGTCCGTCTATACTGAGGGCTCTGTGCTGAGGGTGCCGTCCGTCTATACTGAGGGCTCTGTGCTGAGGGTGCCGTCCGTCTATACTGAGGGCTCTGTGCTGAGGGTGCCGTCCGTCTATACCGAGGGCTCTGTGCTGAGGGTGCCGTCCGTCTATACTGAGGGCTCTGTGCTGAGGGTGCCGTCCGTCTATACTGAGGGCTCTGTGCTGAGGGCACCGTCCGTCTATACTGAGGGCTCCGTCCGTCTATACTGAGGGCTCTGTGCTGAGGGCATCGTCCGTCTATACTGAGGGATCTGGGCTGAGGGCACCGTCCGTCTATACTGAGGGCTCTGTGCTGAGGGCGCCATCCGTCTATACTGAGGGCTCTGTGCTGAGGGCGCCGTCCGTCTATACTGAGGGATCTGGGCTGAGGGCGCCGTCCATCTATACTGAGGGCGCCGTCCGTCTATACTGAGGGCGCCATCCGTCTATACTGAGGGCTCTGTGCTGAGGGTGCCGTCCGTCTATACTGAGGGCTCTGTGCTGAGGGTGCCGTCCATCTATACTGAGGGCTCTGTGCTGAGGGCACCGTCCGTCTATACTGAGGCATCTGTGGTGAGTGCACCGTCCGTCTATACTGAGGGCTCTGTGCTGAGGGCACCGTCTGTCTATACTGAGGGCTCTGTGCTGAGGGTGCCGTCCGTCTATACTGAGGGCTCTGTGCTGAGGGTGCCGTCCGTCTATACTGAGGGCTCTGTGCTGAGGGTGCCGTCCGTCTATACTGAGGGCTCTGTGCTGAGGGTGCCGTCCGTCTATACTGAGGGCTCTGTGCTGAGGGCACCGTCCGTCTATACTGAGGGCTCCGTCCGTCTATACTGAGGGCTCTGTGCTGAGGGCATCGTCCGTCTATACTGAGGGATCTGGGCTGAGGGCACCGTCCGTCTATACTGAGGGCTCTGTG
The DNA here is from genome assembly GCF_062004578.1 of Staurois parvus. Taxonomy (NCBI): domain Eukaryota; kingdom Metazoa; phylum Chordata; class Amphibia; order Anura; family Ranidae; genus Staurois; species Staurois parvus. The sequence continues at coordinate 1,601,043 of NW_028318371.1, read as the reverse complement.
CTGAGGGCGCCATCCGTCTATACTGAGGGCTCTGTGCTGAGGGCGCCGTCCGTCTATACTGAGGGATCTGGGCTGAGGGCGCCGTCCATCTATACTGAGGGCGCCGTCCGTCTATACTGAGGGCGCCATCCGTCTATACTGAGGGCTCTGTGCTGAGGGTGCCGTCCGTCTATACTGAGGGCTCTGTGCTGAGGGTGCCGTCCATCTATACTGAGGGCTCTGTGCTGAGGGCACCGTCCGTCTATACTGAGGCATCTGTGGTGAGTGCACCGTCCGTCTATACTGAGGGCTCTGTGCTGAGGGCACCGTCTGTCTATACTGAGGGCTCTGTGCTGAGGGTGCCGTCCGTCTATACTGAGGGCTCTGTGCTGAGGGTGCCGTCCGTCTATACTGAGGGCTCTGTGCTGAGGGTGCCGTCCGTCTATACTGAGGGCTCTGTGCTGAGGGTGCCGTCCGTCTATACTGAGGGCTCTGTGCTGAGGGTGCCGTCCGTCTATACTGAGGGCTCTGTGCTGAGGGTGCCGTCCGTCTATACTGAGGGCTCTGTGCTGAGGGCACCGTCCGTCTATACTGAGGGCTCCGTCCGTCTATACTGAGGGCTCTGTGCTGAGGGCATCGTCCGTCTATACTGAGGGATCTGGGCTGAGGGCACCGTCCGTCTATACTGAGGGCTCTGTGCTGAGGGCGCCATCCGTCTATACTGAGGGCTCTGTGCTGAGGGCGCCGTCCGTCTATACTGAGGGATCTGGGCTGAGGGCGCCGTCCATCTATACTGAGGGCGCCGTCCGTCTATACTGAGGGCGCCATCCGTCTATACTGAGGGCTCTGTGCTGAGGGTGCCGTCCGTCTATACTGAGGGCTCTGTGCTGAGGGTGCCGTCCGTCTATACTGAGGGCTCTGTGCTGAGGGCACCGTCCGTCTATACTGAGGCATCTGTGGTGAGTGCACCGTCCGTCTATACTGAGGGCTCTGTGCTGAGGGCACCGTCCGTCTATACTGAGGGCTGTGTGCTGAGGGCTCCGTCCGTCTATACTGAGGGCTCC